>NC_081836.1:8190227-8493257 GCF_030867095.1 Alligator mississippiensis
GGAGACTGCTCCAGCCCCCAGGCTATCATCCAAGAGGTTGCCACCACTAGCCTTGTATTAAAAAATAATAGCAGCTACCACCACATTTGATGAAGCGCCCCATTCTGTCAATACAGGTTAGGCAGATACCTGCTGGAGCAGGCCCACCTCAGTGGCCTTGGACAGAGGAACTCTTCATTTTTGGATCCTGATAAAACTGTGATGCAAAATGCGGGGCAGTTCAGAGCCTGTACAGCAGCCCAAAACTAGGTGCTTCGGGGGATCTTTAACATTAAACAGGGAAGCTCCTTATAGTGTTCAGGCACCTCTGGAGTGAGGCGTCAGCTGGGCAGGGGTTTTCAGAAATACATTTTGGGTTTGCTCAGAAATGAAGCCCCCAAGTCCTGCTTTAGACATCTGAGGACTTGGGCTGACAGAAGTTACTGTGAGGTGTGAAACAGCATATGGACTTTCCACGTGTCAGCTCCTCTACAGAAAAGGTGTGCAAACATGTTGTTATGCCGCAGTACATGAAAGCTAAACCCTGACAGCTCACCCCTCTGGCCCTTCTTCTCTTCAGGCTCCAGTTTCCCACCTGTAAAAGGGGGATAATAATCTTCTCCCACTGGGGATTTGCAGATATAAAAATACATTCACATTTGCATAGGACTGAGATACTACACGTAGGAGAGCCATGTTGGTATATGGTCAGACCGATCACAATCCTCTTAGTGATGGTACTGGGAAGAACGGAGCTATCTAAGTATCAAATTTGTACACGTGGAAACAATTCTGTTTTGCTTGCTTGCAAAGATTCTCACTCTGTCGAGCAGCTGGTGGGAGGAAGGCAGACAAGGTAAGACTCTATCGCTAATTAAACACTGCCAATGGCTTTACCTGGACATACGACCTTCTGCAGAGGGATGCACTTAAACCACCTACCCTTGATCAAAGAATTCCTGTACATTAGACAGGTCCTGTAGCAACCAGGTGCTCCTGAGACTACAGAAAAGCAGTGACTGAGACAAGGTGCAGCAGCTTTACAGGATAACAACCACTAGGAACCTGCATGAAGATTAAAGTCACGATTGCATCTCTGGTGGAACAGACTGAGCTAACAACCCCGCTGCGTGTTTACTTGGAAACAAAGCACCCGTCATTAATGTTAACGTGCCATGAAGTAAAAAGCTTTTATGTACATGGGCTTGGAACAGAGCAGAACTTTCTGTATGGAGAGCCAGTTTAACAAGTGCACTTGCAGGTTTGGGAACTAATAACCTTTTGCACTTCTATGCAACCGTCTGAAAGCGCTTTGCAAACTTCCTTCCAGTGAAGTTCACGTGCTCAGGGAAGAGATGCCATTTAATGCTTATGCTACAGATGGGGAAACTGAGGCACAGAAGTACTGCATTGCACTTACAAGGCCACATAGCGAGCTAGATCTTATCTGCATATGGATCTGCACCACTTCAGCAAGTCTCTATGTGGACACTCTTAATCAACAGCAGCTTATTCTCAGTCAATTTAAACCTGCCCTAAAATGAGTGAAACAAAACTTAAAGCAGTCTGATTTAAAAGGAGATGCTCACACAGACTTTTGCACAGATTTGACTAAATTGGTTTGAAGCCACACCTTACATTCATCTTACACTTAGGCCAGTCCTGTGTGTGGAGCAGAGCACACACAGGCAGACTGCTGGACTAGCCAAAAAAGGAAAAAAAAGAAAAGAATTGCACTGTCTTAAATAATACCCTGATGGGCAAGCTTGGGCAAGTTCCTTAGGCTCCCTCTGCCTCAGTTCTTCCATATGCAAAATGGGAACAAGGCCATTGATTCTCTTTGTGCAGGACTTGGAGATTTACTGTACAAAAGCATCATACAAAGAGTATAGTATAAATTATGCATGGTTAATATTTACAGAGGTCACTGTTGGAACGTAATGTACCTCTCACACACCTTTCTTCTTTAAATCTGGTGAAACCTTGGTGACTTGTGAGAGCAGCAGGACAATGAGACAACGTGGTGAAATTCTCTTCGCTGGGAGTTTTCAAGAGTCTGGAGAGGCATCAGTCAAGGGAAGAGGAGATGTAGGGTTGGAGACAGTGAATCCTGCATCTCTGCAAGGGTATGCACTGGACAGCCCTCCAGATCCCTTCCAACTCTATGAATCCACTGTGTTGCATTTTCATTGCAACAGCTGAGACTAATCAGTGACATGGAAAATACCTACCTCCAAATAATTCTGGACCCCGAGCCATGACTGATCTGCCACCGTCCGTACAACACCACTGCAGAGAAAGAGAGAGGCAACAGTTACTGTCGATGGCCAAGCTCCAGCCAAGTTCTCAACACAGACAACAGCATCACGCCGAGACACGAGGCTGGGTACACCAGCCAAAAAAGTGACAGCCACCATTTTACCAAGCAACTCATTGTCACGGGGATGCAAGAAACTTTTTGTATCACTCACTCAGGGCCACATGCTACCTTTTCCTTCTGTGACGACGTGGGAGCAGCAAACGGTAGGATCCAGCTGGCAGCTTGCAGGGAGGAAAGCCAGGAAAAAAGGGCACCCTCCCACTGCCATATAACTCAGAGGCCCCTTGGCAGGTGCTACTTTGAGAAGGGGGCTCAAGTGCTGGATGGTGGAGGATGAGCCTCCCCCTAACAGCAACCATCTCAGGTGTGGGGGGATTGCCAGGAGCCAACAGAATTATCTTTTACTGCACAGGCCCAGCCCAAACCCATTAAGAGAAAAAGGCAGGTTCAGTGGGTAGAGCAGCAGCCTAGGACTTTGGAGACCCAGTTTTAAGTCCCCGCTCTGACAACAACAGTCACTAAAGGCCACCTGCTTAAAGGATGGGGACAGACACAAGTGGGATATTCAGTGTTTCTGAGACATAGGATCACTGGTGCTTCTGACAACCCCCCAAGGCACCTATCTGCATTTGTATGCAGTTAAATGCCTTAAGAATCTGGCCTTTACTTCCCTGACTTTAAAATGAGGAATACAAATGTTGACCTACCTTGCAGACACGCTGTGAAAATAATGCATTAAGTACTGTCAGATCATGAGACACCAGCATAAGAGGAGCCATATGAATACCATAAATAAAAGTCAGTGCAAAAACACCCAGCGACTGTCACGGGCTTTGAATCAAACAGCAATGATTTTCCCCCTCCTGAAGGCGGCTAGCTTCATCAGACCCGTGAAGATCCTCACTGAGCAAAGCCCTTAAGCACAAGCTTAACTTCAAACCTGGGCTTATATCCCACTGATTTCAAGGCGTCTTAAGTGCATGCTTAAGCGTTTTGCTGAATTTGGCCCAAACTGAATAAGAAAGTGCATTTTAAGACTTCCAAAAATTCACATTGAATGGAGTTTGCATCTTCCAGCCATAAGAACTGCCCCATTTATAATGGCCTGATCTGATTATAGGCGAAGCTGGGTAGACAGTAATCTGGCACTAGGATTTTAACAACAGATGCCATTTGCATATTTTATATCAATTAATCCTTTTTTATTCTGCTTGCATTGTCTTGCTAGGAGAATGTCTCACTGAGACTTAAGGGGGAGAGAGAAACTCATTCATGGAAAAAAAAAAAAAGTGAAATAATGCAATCTCAGCTGTCAAAATGGATTACGCGGCATACACAGCATTCAAACTGTCCCCACAAAAGTGAAACAGTCCCTTCCTTGCTTCTAAAGAAGGCTTTATTCTGCCTTCGTTCTCTCCCTTCCAGTCCAAGGATTAAGGGAAAAAAGAGTAAAATAAAATACTCTGCATTGGCAAAAACTTCAGTTTTTTCCCTTTAACTTTGTAAAAAGACTTGCGAAGACCAAAGCAACTAAAATCCAACCTTTTCTCACTCTCTACCCAAGTCCGGATCACCTCCCCAAACTTCTTCCTACTGTGTACCCCCTTCCAGATTTACCAGCTGCCCCTGTACCCCTACTAGGATATTATAACCTCTTATATACTAATTATTATAATGAAAATTAAATCTGCCATTGCACAGTTTCTCCGGTGTATCCGCCAGAGATGTATGGGGTACGTGTACCAGTTTGGGATCCCCTGTCCTGAACTGTTCTCAGAAAAACCCGTTTGGGACACTTCCACTGCAGTCACCACCAGGTTTGATACGAGCTCATGGCTGGTTTTTCAATGTCCACAAGAGTGGACAGACTTTTGCAAGAACTCAGCAGCTAAATAAGAGTCCCATTTATAATAAAATTCGTCTCTAGACAGATTTCCTAAGAGCCAGGTGGTTTATGTGTAACCAACAGGCCAACTGGCACAGGGTGCTGAGTTGGGGGGAGTCTTGTGACGGCCTTTCTTTCATATTTCATACCCCGGGGTTTTCCTCGCTGGAAGGTGGTAGCAAAGTTTGGCTAGTGAGTCCAGAAACAGAGGTCCAAGCCTCAGGCCAGATGTACAGGGAAAGTTGCCGTCTGTCGCCAGTGGAAAACTGGTCATGGGGCTGGGGGGTGTCAAAGGCAGCAAGATGTGGTATCAGCCCCGTCTCCCTTAGGTGCTGTCGGGGATGAAAACTGGTCTGGTCAGCTGTTCTCGCCCATCTCTTATTTCAAGTCTGCAACGTCCCTCCGCCCGGCCCCGCCAACCGCTTTGCTTGCATCCTTCATCCAAGCACCACCGTCATCCCACCGGGGTGAGAGGTGCGTATCATCGAGCAGAACGTACCCCACGCCGACCCTTGCTAAACCTCAGAGGAGTTTCTGTTCACAGGAACAGCCCTGCCGCCCGTTCTTCCTCTTCCCCGATCAACCCCGTCCGCCCTCAAACTCTTCGTAGCGCCGCCGGGTCTTGCTAAGCGCAGGGAAAGCAACCAGGTGGGAGCTACCGCACCCTGGTAAAATTAAGGATGATCAAGGCAAGGCCGGACAGGGCAGAGACTTGCTCAGCAAGGCCCCTGCCATGCTGCCCATGGCATTTGCAGTCTTGGCTTGAGGCCGCGTGTCCCCTCGGCGGAGGACCAAGAGAGGCATGGCTCGGGCCAGCTCCCCTGACCGCTGCGGGGACAGCGGGGGACGGCTCTCCCAGCAAGCGCCCTTTACCCCCGGTTTGGTTCCTAGAAACAAAGCACAAGGGAGAAGCAACAGCAGTTTGGAGACGCTGCCTCTTTCCACACAGCGCGGGCCGGGCCGGGCCGGGCCGGGCCGGGCACCCACCTATAGCGCGTCCCGCGATACTGGAAGAGCACGAGGTAGCGCATTGTCCCGCCCGCTTCCGCGCCGGCCGCCGGGGGAGCCGCCCCGGGGCGGGGCCGGGCCGGGCCGGGCCGGGCCGGGCAGCGGGGCCGCCGCATCCGCCTCCGCGTGACCTCACTGTCCCGCCGCCGCCGCCGCCGCCGCGCTGCAGCCATGGCGCGCGCGCGTGTGTGTGTGTGTGTGTGTGCGCGCGCGTGCACCCCCCGCACACGCACAGACTCACCGCGGTGTATCCACACACACACACCTGTGCACCCCCGCACACACACATGTACACACCGCAGTGTATCTACACACACACACATGTGTGCACCCTCCCCCACACACACGGACATACCGTGGTGTATCTACACACACACACGTGTGCACACCCCCATGTACACACACGGACACACCGCGGTATATCTACACATACACACGTGTGCACCCCCGCACACACACATGTACACACCGCAGTGTATCTACACACACACGTGTGTGCACCCCCCGCACACGCACAGACACACCGCGGTGTATCTACACACACACACGTGTGCACACCCCCATGTGTACACACAGACACACCGCAGTGTATCTACACACACACACGTGTGCACACCCCCGTGTACACACAGACACACCGCGGTGTATCTACACACACATGTGTGCACCCCCGCACACACACATACACGCCGCGGTGTACCTACACACACACGTGCGCACCCTCCACCCCCATATACACATGTACACACCACGGTGTATCTGCACACACACATGCACACCCCTCCCATGCACACACATATACACCATGGTGTATCTACACACACACGTGCGCACCCCCCACTCCCGTACACTCACACATGTACACCGCGGTGTATCTACACACACACGTGCACACACCCCCACCCCTGTATACACACACGTACACACCGTGGTGTATCTACACACGCACATGTGCACCCACCCCCGTATACACACACAGTGGTGTATCTACATACACGCATGCACACCCACCCCTGTATACACACATGTGCACACCATGGTGTATCTACACACACATGTGTGCACCTCCCCCGTATAGACATGTACACACCACAGTGTATCTACACTACACACACGTGCACCCCCCGTATGCACACACATGTGCGCACCCCCAGTATACACACACACACACAGCAGTGTACACACATACACACACCTGTGCACACATACACAACAGTATATATACACACATGTACACACACATGGCAGTGTACACATGTATACACAGCGGTATATATACACACATAGTACACACACAGCAGTATACAGACATACGCACAGCAGCGTATCTACACACATGTGCATAGTCCCCCAGCATACACACACACGGCAGTGTACACACACACAGCAGTATACATACACATGTGTACACCCATGCGCACACACGTACACACCCACTAATACACCTACCATGCACATATGTACACATACACCAGTATACACACACACACAAGTACACACACACCAACACACCCACCCACCAGTATTTATATGCACATATGTACACACACACTGGTGCACAGACATCAGTATCCACACAGGTGCCTATATGTACACACGCATATGCACACACCCCCCCCCGGTACACACACACGTATACCCTCAATATACACAGACATGCATATACATACACACATATCAGTATCCACACATGTGCCTATATGTACAGACACACCAGTATACACATGCAGATATCTACACATACAGCAGTATCCACACACACATGCATATATGTACACACACCCATATACACACACACACATATGTATACACACTAGGGCTGTGCAAAACTTTGGATCATGATTCAGATTCGGAGATGATTCAGACGATTTGGAGGCCGAGCCTACAAATCCGAATCAAATCGCGGGAAGCTTGAGGCTTTCCGAATTGATTCGGAGCTTCCAAATCGAATCGCTGGCATCCGAATCAGCTGAATTCGAACCCGAATCGAATAGTTCCCTATTTGCACAGGCCTAATACACACACATACATACACACACACACACACACGTATATGAACACACACGTGTACATGCACTGGTATACACACACATATGTACACATCCACAGGTATATAGACACACACCTTTCTGTACACACACCAGTATACGCACACGGACATACTCCTATGTATACACACACATTTACACACACACAACACAAACATATAACAAAAATATTCTTCTGCCTGGTTTTGCAGCCTGGACAGCTGTGGGGAGAGCAAGAGCGCAGAACAGACCGGAGACCCGTGGCGAACATAGGGAAACTGCCCAGACCTAGCGCGTGGCCCTCCGCAGCTGAGAAGCCTGCAAAAGCACAGTAAAAGAGCACAAAACACTGGGTACCATTCTCAAAAGCACCCAAGGGGCTGCCTTTGCTGCAGGCTCAGCCCATGGCAATAGCAATAGCCCCGGTGTCCACGCAGGACACTTGTGCCTGAGCTGACGTGTGCTTGGAACCAGGATTATCGCGATGGCAGTGACAGATCCTGGAGTCAGGCAGGGGGACATTTCCATAAAGCACTGAGGACACGGCAGACCCTTGGGGTGGAGAGTTCAGGGGTTGCTAACCTTTTGGGCTATCCTGCAGCTCCCCAGGCTTTCGTCCTACTGGCATCCTGCTCTGCTGCTGCTGGGGGCTATTTAGTTGGCAGCTATTTAGTTCCTTGCAGCTCACTCCATTCTGCTTCAACCCCTCACTTGTGCATGCCAAGAAAATGTCATGCTGGGAGGCTGCAACTGGGCCCCGGAGCAGTGTGCTCTGAGTACCCCAAGGAGCGTGACTTGGAGAGATGCAGAGGGAGCACCCTCAGGCACCCAACAGCCTGAACCCCTTTGGCTGCTGGTGGGACTCAGGCTCTGAAGTGCATACAACCCTTTGGACGATGGGTCCTGGCTCTCTGAATCACTGGCCTTGGGCGTAATATCTTCTAGATGCATGTGATTTTCAACCTGTGCCTCTCCCTTCTCTGTGTCCAGGGGGAGCAGCAGGATTACAGGATACCCTTTTCCATTTGGCCGTGGACCCTTCCACCCCATGGTTCCCTGACTCATGAAACCCACTAGAGCCCAAGGATAAAAAATAAACCAGGCTTTCACTATTCAGACCATAATTACGAGCATCCTGTGTCCATGGAACGTGCACCATGCAATCCCTTCTAATTAATGCAAAGGCATTCAGCATCTTGTTGCAGTTTAATATCTGTATGGGGATTTGCATAGATTAACATACTAGCAGATGCAAGCAGTACTGCAGCCTACACCCAGTCACATGGGAGTAGCATAAGAACTGCCTACATTTCTCGGGGCATCCTAACACCATATCCACACAACCACAAGCCAAGCCTCGGCTCATGCAGAAACCCCAAACCAGTGCTGGGCACCCAGGCAAGCAGAGGAAAAGGGACACCTTGCTGTGCCTATAATCCTTAACTCAGAGAACCCTAATTGATATTAGGCCGGAGTCCCTGTGTCTATTCAGTACTGCTCTCCTGTGAATGCCCTTGCATGTTTGGAATGGATTATCTTTTATTTTCAACAGTAATCGCTGCAAATAATCAGGGCAACGTCAGCGGGACACACAGCTGCTGTTTGATTGCATAAGTATGACGTTTAAAGTGATGTGGAAACAAAGGGTAGCCCACGGGACCAGCTCCAGCTTCTTCCTTTTGTCCCGTGCATAAGGGCACAGGAGTGGAAAATAGGACACTTGGGCTCTATCCCTGTCTCTGCAGCAGAGAGAGTATTGGAGGAAATCAAATCAATGTTCTGTACCTCGGTTCCCCTTTCCGCTAAATGGACGTAATGGCAGTGATCTGCCTTTGCAAATACAATAGCAAGAACTAGCTCTTGTCTCCCAAGGACCTCATGGCACTTTACAGCAGAGCTCAGCACCATTATCCATTATTGACAGGGAAACTGAGGCACACAGGGGCTCACCTAGGGTCGCCCAGTCGGTAAGAGAGCTAAGAACAGAACCAAATTCTCCTGAGTCCTGGGAATGTTCTGTCAACTAGGCCACACAGCTGCTTTGAGTCCTGCATGGAAAATTTCTGATAGACTTGGAAGCAGTGAATATTAGTTATTTTACTGGTAATTAGTGGTGTCATGAGAAGCCTGAGTTGGGGTTTTTCAACTTGTTTCAGCTGCAAAAGCGATTAATCCCCGTTAGGGCTAAATCAGGCCTGATCCAAGTCCCACATAAGTCAGAGAAGCATGTTGAAAAATAAGGCTCCCACCCTTCAAACACCAAAGCACAAGTGTAACTTTACCTCTGTGAGCACTCTTTTAGAAATATTACTTGCATGCAAGGAGTTGGCAGGATTGGACTCTCAGGGTACAACAGCTACTAGTATAGCCTTAAGTATGGCCACGGATTTTGGTGGAGCTAATCACAGGGACAAAGTAAGTAAGCATAAGACAAGCTTTGAAAAAGCAGGCTTTTTTCTGGTTTCAGAATCACTGGGTGCGTCTACACTAGACATTTACTGCCCAGTTGCTTAATTAGCTCCGCAATAAAATGTCAGCATCTACACAGGTGCTATTCGGTCCGAGCAAACCAATAAATGCTGCAGTAGGTTAGTACTGCTAGCTACAAGTATTAACCTACAGCAGAGTTATTTATTCATCTGTTTATTTTTGTAAAAATATATGTGTGTGTGTGTGTGTATAGGTTATATAGCAGGGGTTTAGGTTGTAGCCGTTTTGGTCTAAGGACATAGGCAGACAAGGTTCCTTGGGTGAATTTGATATCTTTTATTAGACCAACCCAAATGGTTGGAGAATAGTTAAGCAAGCTTTCAGGTTCAAAAACCCTTCGTTAGCCTGACGAAGGGTTTTTGAACCCGAAAGCTTGCTTAATAACTATTCTCCAACCATTTGGGTTGGTCTAATAAAAGATATCAAATTCACCCAAGGAACCTTGTCTGCCTATAGGTTATATATATATTTATAAACACACACACATATACATATATATGTATATATACACACACACACCTTCTAGTCACTCACTGATCATTGCCTCTTTAACCTCCCTATAGGAACTCATGCACCCATTACAATATACACACCTGCAGAATGGCGTTCCTGCGCACTCGTCCACAAGGCATCATCTCCCTTAAACCCCTTGTCTCTTAGTCCTATAGCTAAATACGGGGTTCAAAACTCAGTTCATCCACTGTCACTTCCGCTGGAGGACCCGCTGCTGCTGTCAATTTCTGGTAGTAGGACTGGAGTTTGCTCAAAATGAGACCTTTTATTAGACCCACAAGGACTTTGCAAAAAAAAAAATCTCTTTTTCTTTAAACCTTTTTTTCTTTAACCTACTGCAGCATTTATATGCTTGCTTGGACCTCATAGTGCCCATGCAGAGAATTTTTTTTTGCAATGTCCTAGTTCAGGGGTCACCAACCCCTGGCACGTGTGTCAAGCATGGCACACAAGGCCATTTTAATTGGCACACCACCACCAGCCTGGGCTCTAAGCAACTGCTGCCAGCCACAGAGCTCGGGCTGCTCCCAGCAGGCGGCTGGGAGGCTGCAAGCCCTGCTGCAAGCAGACCAGGCTCTGCGGGCCGTCTGCAACAAGGAGGCTGCACAGAGCTGCTCCGGGCTCCGGCATGTCAGCACTCCAGCACCTTCCAAGGTAGACATTGTGGGGTTTTTCAGCACTCCGGCCAAAAAACGTTGCCTACCCTTGTCCTAGTTGGTCTAGTACAGTGTTTCCCAACTGGTGTGCCATGGCACAAAAGTGTGTCCTCAGAAACAAACAGGGTTCCCCAACCCGTGTGCCCAACCGGTTGTGCCGTGGCACACCAGTGTTTCCCAGCTGGTGTGCCGTGGCACAAAAGTGTGTCCTCAGAAATGAACAGGGTTCCCCAACCAGTATGCCCAACCGGTTGTGCCGCGGCACACCAGTGTTTCCCAACCAGTGAGCCGTGGTACAAAAGTGTGCCCTCAGAAATGAACAGGGTTCCCCAACGAGTATGCCCAACCGGTTGTGCCAAGGCATATCAATGTTTCCCAACCTGTGTGCCGCAGCACACCAATGTTTCCCAACCAGTGTGCTGTGGTACAAAAGTGTGCCCTCAGAAATGAACAGGGTTCCCCAACCGGTGTGCCGTGGCACACCAGTGTTTCCCAACCAATGTGCTGTGGTACAAAAGTGTGCCCTCAGAAATGAACAGGGTTCCCCAACCGGTGTGCCCAACTGGTGTGCTGTGGCACAAAAGTGTGCCCCCAGAAATGAACAGGGTTCCCCAACGAGTATGCCCAACCGGTTGTGCCAAGGCATATCAATGTTTCCCAACCAGTGTGCTGTGGTACAAAAGTGTGCCCTCAGAAATGAACAGGGTTCCCCAACCGGTGTGCCGTGGCACATCCATGTTTCCCAAACGGTGTGCCGTGGTACAAAAGTGTGCCCTCAGAAATGAACAGGGCTCCCCAACCAGTGTGCCCAACCGGTTGTGCACACCAGTCCTTCCCAAGCAGTGTGCTGTGGCACAAAAGTGTGCCCTCAGAAATGAACAGAGTTCCCCAACCAGTTGTGCACACCAGTGCTTCCCAACCGGTGTGCTGTGGCACAAAAGTGTGCCCCCAGAAATGAACAGGTTCCCCACCCGGTGTGCCACGCACAGCGGTGCTTCCCAAACAGCCGGCGAGCCCTCAGAAGCGCGCAGGGCTGGCGCTGCAATGGGGCCGAGGCGGGGGCATGCCCCCCACGCTGATGAATGCCGGGGGCACAGCTCGGGCACCAGCTCTCATTTGTGACCCGCGGGCGCTCGCGGTTTGCGGCTGTCCCCGCTCCGTGCGGCCGGTGGTGCGGGGCGGGATACGCGGCGTGCCGGAGGCTGGCAGACGGGAGGCGGCGCGGGGCTGCGGGGGAGGAGCGCGGCGCGGCGCGGCGCGGCGCGCGGGGCTGGGCGAGGCTGGGCGGCCGTGACAGCGCAGCGCCCGGCCGGCCGGCAGTGACAGCCGAGCCCGGGCGGCGGAGCAGGGGCCGGACCGCGCTGCCCGGGGCCGGGCGGGACATGCGCTTGCCCCCCGCGCTGCACAGCCGCCACCATGACCGTGGACTTCGAGGAGTGCATCAAGGACTCGCCCCGATTCCGGTACGGCCGGGGGAGGCAGGGCCAGCACAAAGGAGAGCCGGCGGGGCTGGGGGATGCGCCCCTTTGCAGGCCTGGCAAGGTCATTTGCTCCGGGGGGTGCAGGGGCTGCTCCCAGCCACAGACCACAGCTGCGGGATGGGGGAGCGCTGCGGGAGGGGGCTGGCTGGTCCAGGAGCCGCCTGGGCTGCGCGGCTTGTCCGGGGTCGTGTCAGATGGAAAGGCAAAGAGTGCCCCCAGCTCTGCACTTAATACTGCAGGGAAGTTCGGTGTCCTCGGGGGGGCACAAACCGGCACGGCTCGTGGGGAGCGAGGCCGACTGACCCCCACTTGGGAGCCAGGGAAAGGCTGCTACCGAGCCACAGGTCGGCGTGCCCCGAGTACCCCAAGGAGTGCGACTTGGGGAGATGCAGAGGGAGCACCCGAACCCCTTTGGCTGCCGGTGGGATTCAGGCTCTGAAGCCCATCCGTCCTTTCCCCCCAGCAGTCTGTGAGGGAAGCCCGGCTCTCAGAACAAAAGCCTGCACGCGCCTCCTATTGTCACTATAGCAGGGTGCTGGACAGACGTGGCAGGCTAGACCGACTGATGCTCCACTGCCCGAGAGGCTGGCTGGGAAGTTGTATGGGCAGGAAGGAAGGTGAAGCTGCCAACCTTGTAACAGAAAGACCAGCCTCTCCATGGCTAACAGCTGCCTGCTGCTCCTTGCAGTGCGGTTCGGCGATGACAGAAGCAACGAGAAACAATAGACTGCAGAAGCCGGGTGGGTGGGACACCCGTGCGAGCCTGCGAGCGGAAAGGATCGCAGGGTGCTCGCAGAGACTGTCCCTCTGGTTGATTCCCCTGCCACAGCTTTGCCTTTCCTGAATGATTTCCCTTTAAGTGCATTTAAAAATAACTCAGATTCAGGCGGGTGGTGGCGGCAGGCCAGTGCTGTGGCAGCCCAGCCCACGCGCGGGGTTCTTGTTCTGCCGCTGGAAGTTACATGGCTCCTTGTACAAGCATCTGTCTGAGCGGGCGCACGTGTTTTGTCTCTGCCCATCTGAATTTGCGTCTGTCTGCCAGTGCGTCTCTCACAAAGGTTTTTCTATTCCGGTTTCTGCTTTGAATGTAGCTGAGGATTTAGACCCAATCCTCGCTGGTTGTAAACCCTATTGCTAAAGTGCAGTGCACAAAAACAAGGACCAGGCAAGAGAGGGCCAGTCTTGCGCGCTCTTCTAGTGGCATTTGAATCACAGGAGTTTGTCCAGGGGGGAAAAGTCGGGAGCACAAAAAGCTGTTGCAGGATGCCGGCTGCCCATTGAGTTGACCTAGCATCAGACAATTAGCCCCGTCAGACGTGTTACTATCATTGTGCTGCTGAGCCTCTGAAGTGCTCCATGGCACCGCTCCAGGACAATGACTTCACTGGACAGATGTCTTGTGCCACATGGCCGTGACCCTGTCCAGAGTGACGTCAAAATTGAAGGATCTGTTTATTTATTTATTTTGCGTTTGGCGCGTGTGGGCTTCGGGCCAGGCTCTCTGCATGCGGGCACTGTCCTCTGCTCTGTCTCCTCCATCCGTGCAAGAAAAACAGCTCGCAGAATACCCGGCTGGACCTTTTTCAAGAGCCAGTCATTTAAGCCTGGAATTATGAAGTATGTTCCCAAATGGCCGGATACAGTCCGCCTGTTGCAGTGAGAAGGAGAGATTACGATAGAGAAGGCAGCTGGTATACATCTAGAGGGGAACATCAGGGGAAGTGACTGGTGTGAACCGCTGGATGCACTGAGTGAAGAGCAGTGACACGTTCAGGCTTGGGGCAATACAAAATGAGCTGTACTGTCCCAAATTGAATTCATGTTCTCCTCTTCTCCCTACAGTTTTCCTCCTTCCCCACCCATTCGGTTACAGTTGTGGGCACCATACATGCAAGAAAAGTCCTTGCCTTAAAACTCCCATGGCCTAAACAGACAAGATGTAGAAGAAAGGGAGTGTTATCACCCCTATGTTGGAGATGGGGAAACCGAGGCACTGAGATTGAGTATTTTGCCCACATAGGAATTTAGTCCACGTTACCTGCCCCCAACCCAGAGCCAAAAGACATTGCCTTCCTTTCCTATGGCACCCGCTCTGTGCTATCACAGCAACCCAGTCATTGTATAACCATCAGTGGTTTTCTGCCCCCAGGTATTTGATCACTCAGCAATGATCCCTAAATTGCACCTAGATAACCAGATTGGGTTTTGATTGTTGTATACGGGAGGAAAAAATCTGCTATGTGAAAGATCAGGGTATGCATAAACACACCCTCCTTAGGAGGCATCCTGTAGTAAAGCTACCGGTAAAATGAGGGTAATCTGCATTTGCAATCAAATCTAATTACACCTCACAGTGCTTGGTGCCAGCAAAACTCAGTCCTTTCACTTCCTGCCTCCTGCTTTATAGAGACCAGCCCCTAGGAAGAAAACCACACTTTTATTTTTGCTTTTACTACTTAAATAAGCACAGGCCTAGAGATTGGCAGGTAAACTCTGTTGCTCCTTTGCACCGTGTGGAGACATGCACAATCCCAGTTCCCGTAAACAAACGTAATTACCTGGAAAGACCAGTTTTCAGTGGCATTTGCATGTAATCCCCAATAGATGCTCACGGTTTCATCTGTCTGGCTCGCAGAGCCTTTTGTGTAGCTAATCCCGCGGCCCAGGAGGCGCAGGGAGGGAGTTGTGACTCGGCACAGTTGATGATGGCAGCGGAAAAGGGCCTGCACTGAAGGGCCCCAAACCACTCTCCTCTCTGCAGGTTCGCACAGCAACTGAGTCAGACAAGCGACCCACTCTAAATTGGCGCCGTGCCAGCCTGGAGGCTCGCACCCAGTCCCTATTCAGTCTTGGCTCAGGCAACACTTACATTGAAGTCACTGCGTTTGGCACTAGGGGCCACATCCTATAGCCCTTATTCATATAAAGCACAGAGATCAATTCCGTGTCCTTTCTTATGGGTGGGGGGGCAGGCAAAGTATGGCCTTAATGTGCTGCGACCCCTAGAAAACTTGTAAAACCCATGTGAAAGAGAGGATCAGGGAAAGGAATAGCCAGAAAGCTTCCTGCTGGAGATCCCTACCACCAGGCAAGGGTTTGCCAGGCACAAAATGCCGCTGACAAGGAACCTCTCCCGGCTGTATTTATTCTAGATGTCTACCCCAGTGCCCTCTGCCATCCCTTCATCTCTACACCCATCCAGTCCTCAGCCAGCAGCAGTGCCTGGGGGCAAGGAGGAGAGGGCAGGAAGAGAAACATGTTGAGCCTCTTCTGGCAGAGGAGGTCTAAGCCTTACATGCCACATGCAAAGATCTGCGATGCCTTTCTTCATCACCCCAATGCTTGGCCATCCCTCAGGCACTCGCGAACCAACATCCTGCTCCGAGCAGGGCTGTCATCAGGCAGGGATACGGAGGCACAAGCAAAAGATTTTTGTTTTGGCGGCACATAACATTATCTGCACGCTGCTGCTTCCTTACAAAAGAAATCAGATGCATCACCCCAGCTCCGCGCAGTAGGCAAGAGACAAGCCATCAATTCCCAAGGGTTAGCACAAAAGTACGTGTTTGTAAATTCTCTTCCACCGCATATTAGCCTGTTCTATAAAAGGAAGAGTTCAGCTAATCAATAAGATGCTGTCAGTTATGTAAGGAGCTTTCCAAATGTGCTGAGCATTTGAAGCTCCCCCCATAATAAACACAGGCAGACTGAGAAAAAATCTGCTGGCTGGTTTCCTTTATAAAGCCAAACCGCTGCACGCTGACCTTGCTTAATCTGGTTACTTCCTTAATGAAACAGAGACGGTTTAACTGGTGTAACCAGTTTAAATGAATTTGCACTAGGAGCTTGCATTGGTAACTGATTGCCTGTCTGCACACAGAGCTGTAGTGATATAAGATGTGATTTTTCAACCAGTTTAGTTAAACTTCCACCAAACCCGCCCCCCCACAAAAAACTCAACCCTGCCAGTGCTTGTAAACTTGGATTCAACCCAAATATGCTGGTTTAGTTTACATCAGTGAGGAATGGGTTGAAGCTAAACCAAACCAAGAGTGGCCTCCTAGGGACATCCACTTATTTCTCTAAAGCAGGGTAAATGTGGGTGTAGATCCGCAGTGGATTTCGTTACACCTGTGCACTGTTTGCTACATATGTAGGCAAGTCGCTTGATCCTTCGGTGAGCTTGTGCTCACATAGAGCCACCCACGTAGGACTCGCTGCAGAATCAGAGCCTGCACTGTAAAGTTACCATTATAGGCTGGCAAAATGGTGTGATGCCATTGAAACTAATCTGACGGTTTTATTGTATCTAATCTGTATTTCATCTCTCCACCATTGCATTGACATCCTAATCCCAGTAGCAGACAGATGTACAAAAAGAAGCAAAGGTCTCATCTTGTAGCTGCATCTTGTGCTGAACTTTGAGCAGAAGCAATTACAGTCTAAAAGTACCACAGCATAGCAGCTACAGAGAGCATCTCTCCCTCCACTCCTCACCTCTCCCCTTCGCCTCTTCCCTGCCCCCACGCACTCAGGGGACTCAGTCTTTCCTTCTTCAGCAATGAGGCTAAAACGCAGACCGGCTGAGCAGACTCAGATTGTGTCTGAGCAGATTCAGATCAGATGGCATTCAATGCAAACAGCCTGTATTTCAGACCCAGAGACTGCTGGTTGTGTGCCCTGGCTGATCTCAACATGTGGGACAGGGTGCAAAGGGAGGTGGGTCTCTAAAGCAGCCAGAACCCAAACCCTGCAGGTGAGGCCAATACCAGGAATTTCCATTGCTAAAATATCCGAGTCAGTGCCCCCCATCTATTCAACCAAGGAAGTGGGGCATTTTGCACGGGATTAAGTTTCTTCCATGTTAGGAGTGTCCTTTCCAAATAGGTAGAGCAATTTCTTGCGTAGCAAAGCACTCTGAATGCTGAGCAAACGACGCATGGATCTGGAGTGTCCAATGCGACCTGAGCCGCGTTTTGGGTAGGCAGGTAGTGCTAGGTTAGTCGCCTAGTCACCTGACTCTGTGGGAGGCCGAAAGTAGCCCTTCTCCATCTGATGCAGACACATGGCGTGACTCGTCTTCACCCTGGAGGCACTTGTGTGCAGTCATGGAGAAAATACAGCGACTGCTCTGGGTTCTGAAATCCTTTTGCAACGTAATGGAAAATCTTGGGCTTCTGCCTATGCAGCAGTTCTTGTTGCTGTCCCCCTGAACGACAGGTTATAGGAGAGATTCTGCTGCTAGTTCAGTGTGCATGCCACTCAAGCAGGATTTGGCCCTGTGGTGTATAAGGAAGAATGGACCAATGTTTATGGCACTAGCTGGGGGACTTGGGAGAGATCCCTGGGTTCAATTCCTTGCTCCATCGCAGGCTTCCTGTGCAACTGTTTGGGTAACTTAATATCTCTGCATCCCGAACTCACATCCATATAGCGGTGATAAGCCCTCGTTATCATGTTGAGGCATGAGGATAAATACGCTGAAGCTCAGGAAATGCAGAAATAGGGGTGGGGACTCATGAGTCCGCTAGACAATATGCATGGCTTGGGGTTTGCAGAGCCTTACTGGAGCCCAAATGTCCGTGGTGTGATGCAGGGATTTCTGATGATGCTCTGGTGGGTCAGGCCTTTGCTGCACCTTTGTGGTGCACTTCAGCAACCTCATGGCTCAGAGCCCTGGGGTTTTCTGTGACAGTGTGATCAACAAGTCAGTCAGATGAGCTTGAGTCATAATTCAGCCCCCGCTCTGGTCTTTACTGGGATGTGGGGGATCTGGATCCAGGAGGAAGGTCTGGCTCCATCTCTGCTGGAAATGGAGCTTTCCGCCTCCACAAACCATCCTTTATGGCAACTGCAGTTTGCGCTTGTTGTGTGATGCACTGCCCATCATTGTGAGCAGCAGCGCCCTGGGATCTCCTCTCGTTACAACTTTGCTGCTCTCATGTCAGGTAAGTCATACTCAGAGTAGATCACACAAGGATCCTCATACGATAGTTGCTTTTTTCCCCCCATGGAGATGCCATAGAAAGTAGCGCAGGGAAGTAGAAATGTATTCAAATTCAAGTTCACTGTCCACAAAATCCCCATGTACACCTTGCAATGCAATTTTAAAGAGCCAAGGTCCCTCAAGCCTTCATTTCTGTGGGCCAGATCCAGAAGGTCCTTATTTAGTGTTACTCGGGCAGAATCCCACCGATGTCAAGGTAAGGACTGGGTGCAAATTGAGCACTGAGGTCTGGACCTGCGGTATCAATGAAGTCGCTCTCTGGGTTCCCAGGGCTTGCAGGCTTCGTGGTTTGAAGCACAGGGCGCCTTACTTCTCTCATCGGAGAGCCAGAGTACTTGGCTTGCAATCCTAATAACATCTTGGTAACAGCCTTGTGTGTAACACACAGAATCTGATGTGAATATGGACTAGATGCAAAGCATGACCTGGATGTAATTTTTGGGTGTGGCTGCCAGATCTGCTTGTTAGCTAGCCCTGGGTTGTTTTGCTTGTGATAGCTGTTCCTCTCCATTATATCCTTCTGCCGGACGGGATAAGCATGGGTATGTAGTGAGTGAAGACACGGTCTCTTGTGTCAAAGATCTTTTTCCAGAAGATTTTCCTTTCCTGCCTTTCCCACTGGACGGCATAATGTAAATGCAAGGAGAAGGCTGTGCAGCGTGAATGATTTCACAGGAGAAGGTTTTGCAGAGTGCAACCTCTGGCTAGTGCAGGCTGAGGGTGTGAGCCTGGCTTGCTTCCCTTGGAAGCCTCCCAGAGTGTGACAGCATTGGGAACAGTGGACTGTGTTTTATGGGATGGCTGAAAGCCACTCTGAAAGCCCAGATTAGGGAACGAGCTCTTTTGCTGGTAGCCAAGCCAGCTTTCTCACTGCCGCAAGGAAACAGAAGAAGGTTGCCTATTTGACAACAGAGAATGGTAAAAGTGGAAAAAAGAAAAGCGGTAAAACTGGAGCCAATCAGTGTAATCAGACTCGGGGGTGATGGGGTTGGGAGGCTCTGGAGCTAGCTTATCTCTGCCACCAAAACCACATGTGTGCCTTAGCGATGCCTCCTTGGAGGCTGCTGCATGGCTTGATAATTGCGTTTGACTCGCTGCCTCGGCGCCGCGCGGAGGCTCCAAGTTGCAGTCTCCTTCCCTTGGAGGGCTGAGGAAGGCCAAGTGCGTGCAGAAAGAAACAGCTCAATGAAACTTTATTGTGCAGAACATCACTCCTGCCCATACTGGGCCTGTTCCTGCTCCCAGTGAAATCAGCACTCTTTTATCGCCCTGTAAGGCTTTACCCAAACTTAATGACACCGGTGAGCGAGCTCCACATGTCCACTGCTGTTGTTCCTCATAGCGACGTAACTCAGGTATATCTTCACAGCAGCTGGTAGAGAAGCCCCAGAAATTGCTTGTTGTATGGTACAGAAAACAAAGATACTGAACGGTAGAGGACCATTTTGTCTTGCGGGTCCAGCAGAAAACTGGGAGGCGGGATGCCGGGTACCACTGAAGCACTACATGACCTTGCCCTTCATCTCCTCGTGCTTTGGTTTCTGCAGTTATCAGAGAGGTATCGTAATACTCAATCTGTCTCAATGATACACGCAGCAATATGTGCCAGTATGGAGCGCCCCAGCATCGTCTGACATATTATTCATTTTTTTAATTCTGTTGTTACCCAGGAAATGACAGCATTTCACCACGAGGCAGTCAATAGGAGGAGGACAAGGGAAGGATGAGGAGGAGGAGGGGAGAGAGTTGGAAAAGAGAAGGGGCCAGGAGATGCAGAGAGGCCGCTCCAGACACCGGCCCCTGAGATGGGTCTTGGCTCCATGGGTCTGGGCAAGGAGCTGTCCCTGTGTGTTACTTCTAGCAGAGGCATCTTGGAGACAGGAAGGTGATGCAGACGGCTGGCGTCGTGCTGCTTTTGCTGTCTCGATGGCATCGTTAAGGGCTGCTCCCCGGCCCTGCTGGGGACAAGGAATGGAACGGCGTAGTGGAGAATGCTTGGCCCCGAGTAGCTTGGACTTAGTGGCTGGCGGCTCTCCACTAACCCGCAGCCAGACAGCCCGGAGATGGAGCTCGCTGCACGTTCCCAGCGTAACCAGTGACGTAGCTGCTATTAATCTGGCATCCTTATGCAGCTTTGTGCTGTCAACAAGGCAGTTTGGCTTGCATTAAGAGTCTCAGGGCCTGGAGCAAAGCACTGTCTTCTCTGCAAGCACTCTTCCCCTCGGGCCATTTCCTTCTCCCCAAAGGAGCATGAATCCCTGACAGTAGCAGCAACTGCTTTACGTATCAGCTTCACAGAGGCTGGGCAGATTAGCTGGGGAGCAACGTAAGCGAGCTGAGGGCTGTCCACAAGAGTTACCCAGTGAGCCTCGGTCCACCTTGTAAAGGTCCAGAGCTGTAATGAGACTGTAGGTTTACAATGTGGGCTAGCAGGGTAGCAGACAGACTCAGGAGGAGGACAGGGCATGCACGCCAGGTCATTGGCACAGACAGACCAAGAGCTGCAAGTTGGAGCCATGAGCTGAATCATGAGGCTCCGAGGTGCCGAAGGACAGTGTTGGCTCTGGCAGGCCTGCAGTGCTCTGTTCTCCAGGGTCCCTGTGGCTGGGACCAGCGCCAGGGGACATGAGGCACATGGTCCATTTCCCAAGCTGGGTGCAGGCAGCGTCTCCCTGTGCCGTGCCTGCTTTGCTCTTGCTGCCAGTCCGTCTCGCACGCCCAGCCCTCTGCATGCTCCATCCTTCCTTTCCATTCACTTGCATCTGGCTGCTGCCTCAAAACCAGTGCAAATTTTTGCTTGTTTTGCCTGGAAGCCTCCCCGAGACATGCCTGTCTCTTTAAACCTGGTTTTGTAACTCTGAGAGAATTTCACCTGCTTTCCTGTTCTCATGCAGAAGAAAAAGCCAGGAGAGCCATTTGGTTTTGGGCTCTCAGGCAACTGGCTTTGCTGAGAGCATAAGCCAGCAGCTGGCCTGAAAGACCTACCTCTTATTCCGTGGCTGGCTGGGCCAGGGCTGCTTATCCCAGACAAAGAAACAGGACTTTGGAAACATGATGGAGATGTGAAAGCAGGGAAAGCAATGTGCAGGGCTTTCAAAGAAGAGGCAGAGATCTTTCTTTGGGGTGAGGAGTGTTTGCTTCTAGGCTGCTTGCCCTCTGCTTCCTCAGGGCTTTGATCAGAGGCCCTTGACATCCTAGCTACTATTCTGGAGCTGTTTGTTGTTTGCTTGGGCACTCTGCACTTTATGTCATTTCTTTGCCTTGCTGTTTGCTTTTTGCAAGGTTTGTTGGGTTTTTTTAGGGAAAAAAATTGGCTGAGAAAAGCTGTTCTTCTTGCTTGACCCCTGCTCTTTGCTTGTGTGTTATAACCCTGCCTGCTTGTAAGTGAGAGCAGAATCCAGTCCTTTCCAACCTGTGTGACAGGCAGTTCCAGATGCTGGAAGACATGCAACGGTGCCAGCATAATGGACACAGGCCTTGGCTGGTCCACCTTTCAGCCTTCACTTCAGAGCATGGTGGAGCCTGCTCTGGTCAAGACTAGGGAGCTTACATGGGTCCAAGCTCATTTCTCCACTGTCTTGGACTTGCAAAGCTCCATGGCAGGTCAGAGCCCAAAACAGCAAATCACAGAATCATCATAGAAAATTTGGGTTGGGAGGGACCTCGGGAGGTCACATCAAGTCCAACCTCCTGCTCAAAGCAGGACCTTCCCCAACTAGATCACCCAGTCAAGGCTTTGTCTAGCTGGGTCTTAAAAACCTCCAAGGATGGAGATGCCACCACCTCTCTAGGTAACCTGTTCCACTATTTTCCTACCCTCCTAATGAGAAGATTCATCGTAATATCTAACCTAAATTTCCCTTCATGCAACTTAAATTGGGGAGCTCCGGACACTGTGTCCAGCCCAGAGGGAGGGAGTCCAAGTGGTCATGCTTTGCCACAGGCCTGAGGAGGGCAAGAGTGCAGGGCAAGGCTGGAGTGGGGTTGTGGACCCCTCCCCAGAGTTGTGCAGGAGTGGCCATATCCATAGGGCATTGCAGCCGGCTTCCCTGTGTCTAGGCCCCTGTTGGATGGAGCTGTTCCTCCAGCTCAGGGGACATCCATGGAGCTCGCAAGGGGAGTGACTGCAGCTCTCAGAGACGAGGCGGGCGGGAGCAGTCTCCTTCCACCCCTGTGCACCCAGTCCCAGCTGTAGGCCAGCTTGGCTCTGGGCCCAGAAGGGGCTGTCCGCAAGAGCAGTCACACAGCCCGTCACTGCTGGCTGCGTACCGGCACTGAGGAAGCACTGGATGAGTGTCTCACCCCGTGTAATGTGAGCCGCTGCAGAAAGGGAAAAAACCCCTCAAACCGCTGCTGTTCCTATTAGCATGGAGTGGGAGAGGGGAACGAACACCTCCGCCTTTGCTTTGCTTTCCGCAGGCACACAACGAAGTCTGTACTCAGATCAAGCACCCCGAGGCTTAGCCCCATATTTCCGTTGCATGCAGAAAATAAATATAGCCCTGTGGTTTTGCACGGGCTGCAGGCTGGTGCCTGCCTGCCCTTTCACTGCAGCCCCGAAGCACCACAAATGAGCCCAGGCAGGAGGGACAGGGCAGAGACTAGGTAGGACTGCAGCGACACAGGGCTGGGGAGCAGCCACTGAACCTCACACGTTGCGGCAGGAACCCACCGCTCCTCTGAGCTGCTGCCCTGAAAAGGAGGAAATGAGGCAGGATAATTGTTTCAGCACAGAGTCCTCCCGGCAAAGCTGCTTGGTTAGCAGGGGCCAAGCTCTGACTTACTGGGCAGCCTTTGTTTTAAAGTGGTGCAAATTCCCTTTCATCTTTGCCGTCTCCTCCAGCTTCTGGTTTCAGGGTGGAAGGACTTCTGCTGAGAGACTCCCACCGGCTTCATTGCAAGAAGGGAAAGGACCAGGGGACAGCGGCTCGTGGTTCAGAGAGTTTCACAGTGCTACGTATGACGTGCATTGTGCTAGCCACACCGGCCGGCCGGGGAGCTCCTGTTCTCCGCTTCCCAGAAACCAGCAGCCCCATACGTACCCCTGTTGTTTGAGGAGAGAGTCCAGAGGCTGAGGGTACGGCAGAAAATGTGCTGAATTTCCCTGCCATAGCTCTAGTTTGAACATCACTGGAGGGTGGTGTAGGGAGCAGCTCTCTATATGAGTCTGTACTCCAGGCCAAGACTCAGGGGAACCTTGCATGGGGGCATGAAGCAATGCACTAGGTATTCATCCTTCTGAGAGAGCCTCCTTGTAGGTCTGTATGCAGGGGTCCGAGTACAGGATCCCTTTCACAGAGTCCGGTTCCTTTTCAGCTGCAACAGATGCTATTCATGCCTACTCCCCGTCTGGCTTTCAGTCTGGGTCTGTTCTGTGGATAACCAGGAAATTTTGAGCAGTCAGTCTGACACTCTCAAGCAGTACTTAATTCACTAGGAAAAAAGATACACACGCCCCTTCTAACACTAGTCACTCCAGTGCAGTACTTTTAGCGGATGCTGTGTGGATGAAGAGGCAGAGAACAGCGAAAAAACCAAAGCTGGGATAATGCTGCATATTTTATTACAGTGGATTAAAGGAGCAATGTCAGAATTCATGGGTGGCACGTCCCAGGGAGGATGAATGCTAAATAAGCACAGAGTGGCACAGTATAAATAGATTATATAATATCAGAGAGTGAGATGATCCCCTCCCTGCGTCCACAGAGTCTGCTTCAACACACTACAGCTAGACTTCACAATTACCGTATCCTATATTAGAAGCTCCTGCTAGTGGGAACAGCATGTATGTGGGCACGCCAGAGACTGGCAATGCCAGCTGTGTGTTTGTGTGCACACACGTGTGCATCTATGTGACTATAACCGTGTGAGATGGTGGCCATCCCATCTGTGCATGCTTGTGTGTGTGGGTGTGAATGCACATACAGCACCCCCAGCTTTCATGTGTGCCCATCTGAAATTCAATTAAAGACAGGACATGCATATGCATATGCATGTATGAGTATACCTCGTCTGGCTGTGGACCTACATGCAGTATTTTGGACACTTCTTGTGTAGCGTATTTTTCAGTGCTCGGTATTAATGTCAGTAGAAGAGCAGATGTACTAGGATATATTGGCAGCGCTGCTTTCAGGGGTTAGCCACACAGTTTTTGCTGGCTAAATCTCTGAACAAACATCTAAAAATACATTTTGCTGCAAATCTCTACCTGCACACAGACTTCAAAGGGAAGTATTAAGATTATGTGCCCAGTATAATTTGACTCTGTGGACACATGCAGCTGCTAAGTGAATTCCTCTGCCTCGGGAACAGGGGTAAAACTGTATGTAGCTGTATCGGGACCTCTATATAGCCATGCACTGCACACTGATACCTGTTTGAACCCCCCCCCCCCCCCAGCCGTTCTTGCACTGTTGCAATGGAATAGCAATTACTTTAGCAGAAAACAGCTATGTAAGCCTGCCAATGTTGTCCTTTCTCCATTCCAGCACCAGCTGAACAGGCCTCTTTCCCACAGCTCAGGCTTTCTTCAACCACATAGCACCTCTTTGTCCTCTCTGTTAAACCCTCTCTTGGCAGGAAGTATGGATTTGTCCCTGCACTGACCCAGCCTGAGGATGTAGAAAACAGCCTCCGTGACAGTGCTGAGATAGCAGAAGCCTTCTCTCCCCACCCCCTTCTTTACCACTGATGTCCCCCTCTTCTTATACTAGCTGCACTTTGGGATTTAGATGGGGGTTTGATAGCTTATGAGGGACAGCAGAGAAGTTGAAAGGACGAAGAGGCAGCAGGCAAGCAGACATTCATGGAGAAACCTCTGCTTTACCTTTTGCAAGACTGTAATAAAGATGAGCCCACCAGAACCTAGGGCTTGGGAGTCTTGCAAAATCCATATGGTGAATGAGGACTGCTTTGGATGCTGTGAATCAAATCCAAAGAGGATGTCTCAAGCTATGTGCCAGTTCTCTGCTGGGGAGTGGGTGCGAGCCTGCTGGACTGTGAAATGTGCTGGGAGGACTCCAAGCACAGGTCTGCATGGTGGCGAGGTAGCCCTGCGCAGAGATCCCTAAGCTAGGTCCTGAACTAAAAGCTGCATAGCAGTATTCACAGGATGCCACATGCAGGCTGATTAGCCCTGCCTCTCCACTGCTGTACTCCTGGGTCAGGACTTAGCGTACCAAGAGATACCTCCGCGGTTGTGCCCAGCACTGCCTTGCACTGGGTACCCATACTCTGAGGTGGGGTAACGTGCATCAAGGAGGTTGGAGATCGGCTTCGTTTACAGTAGCAAAGTCTGGAAGAATTTGGCCTTTTCTCTCCATCCCCTGAAATATTACTAGCTATAATATTGCAATAAGACTTGGGGACCCCGACCGATATCAGAGTCCCATTGCACGAGGTGCCATCCAAGCACCCAGCGAGAGTCTGCGCTTTCCTCTGAAACTGAAAATCCACTGCTCTATTTACTTGTATTTATTTATTAGGTTTATGTCCCAAACCCATTTGAAGGTTCAGAAGGACAATCACTAGCATATGCTGCTTTCTGTAACGTGACTGGCAGTCTCACTTTCCCAGCCAATTTTTTTTCCTGGAGTGGGAGTTCCAGCTGCTGGGAACGTCTGAGAAGCAGAGGCAGGATCAAACAAGAAGTCGAAATGTATTGACTTCTTCTTTTGACGGTTTTGAGAACATCCCAAGAATGTGGAAAGTTAGATAATGGGGGCTGAAGTATTTAGTCGCTGCTTATCCCTGGAGCAGTAGTAATTGTGCCTGGGTGAGAATTTGGCTGAAGGGGATCATCCAGTTGCACTAATATTTAACAATAGTGTTATTTCATCGTCATCACTGAGCTCGGAAGAGCTGCCCCTTAGTAAGACCCATGTCATGGGTAGATGGGGTCACAAAGTCTTCACTGTACAGCTGGCCATTGGGAACAGATCTAATACCACGAGCCTATTGAAATGAATGGGAAGACTGCCACCAGACCCTTATGTGCTCACGGCACTACAGAAACCTGGAGATTTTCCTTCTGGATTACCAAGGCTAAAGTTACAACCGCACTCACTGTCCTGTAGATGCTTCCAGGCTATAAGAGGTCCACAATTACCTGGACCACACAGCCCTGTGCCCTGTTAACCCAAAGGGAGCAGTGAAAGGGAGACCTGAGAGGCCCCAAAGAACTGAAGGCTCTTCCCTTTTCTAATAGGAAAATGTTGCCCTATACCAGGGAACTGGAGCCACATTCCCATGCCATGTTGTATAAACCCAGCAGCACCCAGGCCCCTCGGCCAGTGCAACAGGGCAGTGTATCAGAGCACCGTGCATTGTTCATCCCGACTGGAGAAGAAAAGTACTGCCTGGAGTCTGGCCGGGGGAAGCGGGGAGGGATGGGAAACAGAGGTTGGGTTAAGAAAATAAATGAGGGAAGCAGCAGTAAAGCATCACGGTGGCTCTGGCCCACTGGAGATAGGAGCTGAGGAAACGCAGCTTGAAAAGGGCCAGGACCTCTCTCCCCTCCTCGGGGAGTGACGTCCTGAGTTCAGCAGCTCCTGGCCTCTCAGCACCTGCCAACAAGAGGGGGCTCTTCTGAGCTGGGACAGGAGATGCCGCAGCAAAAGAGGAGGGAAGAGGGACAAGGGATGTGGGTGGCCACCCCCACAGAGCTCTGCTAGCCAAAGCAGGATGGGATGGAGGGGAGTATCAATGGCCCCTTCAGGGTTGAGCCCTGTTGTTCTGACCCTTGACTGCCAGCTCCAGGTTCTTCTTTGGATGCCAAGGGCCTGCCTCTATAATACGGGCATTGTTCCTCCTTGCCTGGGAAGCGCAAAGGCCATCTCCTCTGACATAGAGCACCCATTCATCTTCATGTCAAACAGCACTGATCCAAACTTCCTGCTTTGGTATTTCCCCGATGGTTTCATTGTCTGGCCTGGCTTGGGAACTTTCTCCCCATTGTATAGGACGAGTTGTGCTATTCCCCAGGCATGGCCCAAGATAACACTGGGTTAGACGCCAGGGTAACAGATCATGCCCTGTACAAGTGTGATGTGCTGGCTCTGAGTGATGCTGCTTTCCCATTGCAAGGGCCCAGAGAAAGAATGGGGGATCTCTTACTGCTACCAGCGGGGCGATCCCATCTCATTGGGCTGCTAGTGAGGTGCATTTGTGAAGCTGAAGGCGGAGGGTTCAAACCCTGGCTTCCTGGCCTTGTCTGTGAGCATGACTCACTGAAGAAATTGTGCTCATCAGCTGCAGCTCATCGATTCGGGATTAGGGCAGGAATTCCCACGTGCTGTCTCACTTTCCTCACTCATGTCATGACAGATCCACTTTTTGGGAGATAGGGCAGGAGTGAAGTTCAGCACCTGGAAGCCCTGTGTGAAATAAAAAGATGAGTGGTCTCCAGGTGAAACCTCACCCACCCCCTTGCAGCGCGACACCACCTCTGTCTCACCTGCCAGGCCATCACGGCCTCCGGGAGATGCAGCTGAGCTGGCACAGCCTTGGGCCGCAGGGTCTACTCATCCATGGGGGATGGAGCTTGTGCTGCTCTATGCTGTCAGTGTTGTGCTCAGAGGTGTGAAGTTTTGCTTGCAGTGCAGGCAGGAGGTGGCCAGAAATGTCCATGTTCAGCATTTTGGGGATGCGTACAGGTGATACCCAAGGGAAAATCAGGAGGAGAGCACCCATTATTGTTCCCCGAGGGGGGCCAGTCATTACTTCTTTTGCCAGAGAGGGTGAGACCTGTGCTATGTTTGGCAGCCAGCAGCAGAGGAAAAGCCTTTTAATGAAAGACAAAAGGAGCAGAGAGGTTGGGGAGCTCCAGCTCTGAGCTAGAGCCCCGGGAGGAAAAGAAAGAAACAAGGAGCATTCAGCACTGAAAGAGATCACTGCTGGTGGGGTTTTGATCTGAACTTCCAACTATGGGAAATCTCAATAAAAACCACTGGACTCCATCCAGCTCTGTTAGCGTATGAAAGCCGCTGAGCTACGCCGGGCTCCTGGAGCGGGGACGGGACAGGCGGGTGCAGGGCCTTTACTGAATACATTCTGCTTGTAAAAGAAGGGCTAATGAAGGAGGGACACGTCTACGGAGCATTTCCTTCTTCAGCTCGGTAAAGAGTGGCTGCTTGTTTTTGGATTAAAATATTTTCCTGCTGTTCCTGTATCCCAGATGCAAAAGCACAGAGCTCTGTCCCGAGACCCAGGAAGGGAAGCAGATTGTAATGAGCACATGGGGACTAGCCAGCCCTGAAACCGTGTGTCAATGAAGCAAAGAAATAGCTTGTGTTAGCTACTTATAACCTACAGGCAGATAAAGATGGCTTTTCCTGCATTTCCCATGCAGCTGGAAAGTACAGGTGGGCCCAAAATGAAATCAGTAGGGGGAGGTGGAGGGAGGGAAATCATTTGAGTGCTGGCAGAGCCCGTTCGCAGGTACCCGGCCTGACTGAGATCACTACCATGGGACTTGTCAGAAAGATGCTTGATGGAGACTGGGAAGCCCAATGGCAAGTCCAGATCAGCACAAAGGAAAAGCCAGAAACCAAATGTGCATGCAGAAAAAGCCGCTTTGCATGCCTGAACCCTGCAGGCAGCTACTGGGGGACTTCTGCCAGACTCCTACTCAGGCGCATAACAGGTGTGGTCACGGCTGCCCGTCCCACGCTGAAACTGCCTCATCTTATGACTAGTCTCTGGGTAGTCTGCTCTCCAGCAGGCAGTGCCTTGGAGCAAGAGGCACAGCCCATCCTGAGCACCTTTTCAATCGTGGCCTTCCATGAACTGAACTGCACTGAATTAGGATGAAAAGGGACCAGAAAGGACAGTCTCCCCTGGAGATCCCAGGCTCTGGAATCATGTTTCCTTTGGCCTTCCTTTTCCCGTCTGCCTAGATTGCAATATGGGAGCTACAGGAAAGACGAGGATGAAAAAAAACTAAGTGTTAGCAGGTGAAATGCTGCAACCGTTCAGCCCCCTCAGTGTAACAGCACATGAGAGGTCAGGACAGAAGTCAAGGAAAGCGCTGCATCCAGTTGAAACGACAGGGAGAATTACAGGGTGATCAGAACGTAATTACTCGAAAATCCAACCTGGCAACTTTGTGCCAGTAGCTGCAAAGTCTGCGCTGAGATTTGGAAGTGTGGGGGAGGGCGTTTTGTTTTTTGGATATAATTATCTGCTAGGAGGAAGCCACTATACTCATCTCTTTTGGAGCCTAAATAGAATTGGAAATCTCTAGTAATGAACTGCTAGCTCACTGACCTTTTGTGCCAGCGAGGGCTCCTCTCATTGTACAGCATCACTTACTGATGTGCCAATTCATCAGTGTTAGTACAGTCAGCTGGGCTGTGAAGTGCACAGCATGGGGAAATCAGTCACTGCGAGGTGCTCGGCTCAGCATGTTAGCAGAAAGATAACTTCTAAATTAATTGAAGGTAAGACTAGAACAATGTTGAACAAGACGACTGTGAAACCCTTGCTGCTCTGTTGAGCACAGAGCTCCCTCTGCGAATAGCGCCTTTGTAAAAACTAAGCCCGCATGAATGTCGCTGTCATCTGACTCTGGCTTTTCTGACTACAAGGCAGAAAAACCGATCGAACTGCAGAATTGTTGGAGGAACAGGTTCCTTAAGGGGGTTTCCCTGCGAGAAGTACAAGCTAACGGAGATTCCCCCAGCAGTGTATAAAGGCCCCTGATGTGGAAATAGATGATCTGAAACCTCTGAAAGGTCCAGCGGTCTGGGCTAGATTTGAATGGGTTACCCAGTGGGGAAGAGCTCTCTAGTTCATTACCGCCAGCCCCCAGATTAAGTTCCCCAGTGAACTGTCCAAGCTGCGTGTCACTCAAATTGAAGTATTAGGTAGATTAAAAAAGCCCTGGCATTGCTGAGCCATTTCCTTTTTCTTTCAAGATCTTGGAAGCTGCTCATATTGTATGGGAGGAAGTGAGAAATGCCTTGGGTTTATTTTGCCGGAAGCTGCAGTGAATGTCTTCCCTAAGACAGGATGATGAGCGGGAAAAAACGAACCTGAGTGAGAACTTCCATTTTTAGCATTTCCTCTTTGCTTTTTATATGCATTGGGATCTGCAGCTTGGTTGTGCTTTGAAGATGAGAGGGTCAGCAATTAGAAAAGATGCCCCCACTTCACGTTCAGCGGTCTCCTCAGAGGCAGGGGAGAGGGAAGCAATGAGGGAGGGGAGAGGGAAGCAATGTGGCAATGTAGCACTGAGCAAAGGTTATTCAAGTCCAGAGAGGTTAGATCAAGAGACTGCTGAAACAAATTAAGGAAATATTTTGCTTTTAAGCCTTCCAAACAGAGCTAAAGCAACCCACGTTTTCAAGCTTGGGGCTGCAGGAATTGCAAACAAACTATATCATCGTGCTCAAAGCTTTGCAAACATGATTTAGGGTCTAATCCTTGAGGGCAATTAAAACTGCCCTCCATTCCCATTAATTTTAGTCCGAGATAAGGAAGTTCCTTGCTCTACTGACCTAGTTCAAGGATTCTTCCGCCAACCCTATGAGTCATCTCAGAAAGATTTATCATCCCTATATTTCCTAATGGAGAAGCTGCAGACAAAGGACATGCCCATTGCCCAAAGCTGCAAAAGCAGGGCAAGGCAGAGCAGTAGGCATGCAGCCCCAAGGACAGTTCCAGCCTTTGCTGCCCGTCTGGAGCGAGCTGGCTTGCTTGTAGTGAAAGCTGTTAGCTGCAAGGATACATGCCATGGTGGACTTCTCCATGTCAAACATCTCTTTCCTAGCTGATCCCATAGGAAGCTCAGGATGGATTCGGCAGGTCTCCAAGCAGGGGGTTTCTGCTGATAGGGAGGGTTTCCCTTTCCATTTCAGGATACCCAAGCATTCCTGTTGGCATTTGGCAGTGGTCTAACACACCCACACAAGTAGCGTGCAGGGAGCCAGCATCTCCCAGGCTACCAGGGAGTTTTGGAGAACTGGATGTATTTGCATGGTGATCTCACTGCCGATGTAAAATCACGATCCATTTTAGAAGCAGAAAGAGGCCTCTGGCCTAAACTGCTCTCTTCCCTTTGCCTGTTTAGATTAGTGCAGGTATCTGCCTCTCACTGCAAAGCCTCTCTGTCTGCATCAGTAGGCCCCACAAGTCTTTTGGAGTTGAAAGAGTATATACAATGCAGGTAGCTTCACTCCAGTGGACTGAATGTCACAGGACTAAGGAGCCTTAGCTCCTGGCCATTATGCAAACTTATGTGGACAATGACTGGAGGATGCTGCGTCACGTCTGTTTGGTCATTGGCATGAAGCGAGAGGGTAGTTTGAGGTCAAATGCGGTAGAATTGCTATCCAAAGCACAGCCACAGCCTGAGAGATGGCCCCAAGTATCTTCCCCTTGGTTGTCTCCCAGACAGGGACGTGGCATCTGGATTACTCTCTCACCGCTGCTCTCGTGGTCAGTGATAGCTATGCATGCAATGAAATAACTGCTGTGCACTGAATTAGAATAGAGGAAGGAAGATAACTGGGCACCTCAGACTCGCACAATGCTCTACGTAGGAGCCTGGGGAGAGGGGAATCTCTTGTCTGGTTTTATCCTCTGACAAATGTTCGAGACCAGCAGCTGAACACGTGCACATTATCTGTGAATTCAGCATTGCTGAGCTCCTCCCACCTTAGCCAGGAAGCAAAGATGAAAGGAGAAGACGGGCCAGCTAGCCAAGCAGGAGAAATTCATAAATCCACAGATCTCACCTACTCTACTCAGTCACACTGTTGGCATTGGTTTGATCTTAAAAAGCATCCTCCCTCCCAGCTTCTCAGACAACGGATTTTCTCCCTCGTGCCAATAAACGGATCCTCAAAAAGAGCCATGATACCCACCCAACCTTCATGCCACTCTTCTCATACCCTCATAGGTCTCCATTATGCATCCTGAAAACATATTGCTGTGGCATCTTCGAAAAGAGCAAGTGCCTGTAGCCTAAAGGAAGCCATGCACCAGGAGGAGAATTTTGAACCCATACATGCGGGCTCCGGTGGTTTTTCTCCCTTCCTCCTTCCCATGTACTCCTAGCTCTGCATGAATCAGCTCCGAGTCTGTGTTAGCAACCATCGGGTTTTAGCATTATCTAGATCTTCAGGAAAAAAATCAGTCAAGGTAGATGTTTAGTGCTTAAGGAAGGGAGGTTCTGGGTTCTGGGGTTAGGACTTTCATGATCCTAGTCCTGCTGATACACCTTGTTCTTAATGGATAGCAGACCTTCTTGATGTAATCCACACTTAGTCCAGAGCTGCCATAATAGACTTTTAGGGAGATGAACTATCTGGGGCTTGGAGGCCAGCTTTGGAGCCAGATCAAGATCTGAGTTCACATTTGTAGGGGCAAAAGGTGAGTGGAGTGACACAATGCATATCACCTGACCCCCACCCAGCACCCTCTCTAGTTTTCCTAGTTCATTTGCTTGTCTTATCTTTGCATCTTCCAAAATCTACCCTGTCAAGTGCCACACAGTGGATGCGTCTACATGTACAATTAATGGTATTTGGCTTTCCTATGCAGTGAATGTACCACACAGTACATTTTCTACTGGCATATGCAGGTAGTAAATTTAGCGTGCGGTAGACTAATTTACTGTGTAGTAAGTGCCTGCACATCGATTAGCTTACTTCTCTGTAAAGCATCTCATGTAGACACAGCCAGTGAGACATAAGCTCACTCTTTAGAGCAGCAAGGATCATTGTTGGCTTGAGGGATAAGATCTCCTGGTGGATTGCTGGGCATGTCTACAACGTGGTCAGAAATGTGCCTGCAGCACATAGGCAATGGCAGTGCCAGTTATCATGGCAGTGGCAGGGACTTCAGTGCAGGCCATGAGAGCCCAGCAGCGACTCTGGGCATATTCTCTGATTGTACAGCCTGTAGTGAAAGCTGTAAGGGAGGATCTTGACTGTACTTGGAGCGATGCCAGGTAGGGTATGGGTACCCAGGCTGCATTGCATGTCTGGTTGCAGTGTGGACATACTCATAGGCTATCACAGTCACTCACTCGTTTCCCTTGGTGTCCTGGCATGCTGAACTCCCTGAACTCTTCCCCCAGTGCCATTGAAAGGGAAGGTATGTCATTTGGGAATCTTCCAGGGGTCCTACAGGTGCAGGTAGATGATGGAATTTGCCGTGGGAGGTGACCCAGGCAAAGGCGGTGCTTAGGTGCTTATGGCAGCTTAGTGATTTTATGACCAGCAACATTTCTGATTATTCACGCTGACATAAAGCTAATGAAATCTCACGCTACCGGCCCTCAGCTGATTGTCTTGGGGCAGGAGGATGCAGGATGAATCTCTCTCTTCCCTGCTGTAGCCTGCCCTCAGATGTCAAGCTACACATCAGGCTGATTGCATTGTGGGGCAGGGCAGAGATCGGACCTGGTGGAGCCTACGCCTGGAAAACCCGGTGAAGCAAATACGTCTGCTTTGCTGCATTCTGCAAAAGCCTCTGCACGTGCAGAATGCAAGCAGCAGCATAAGCACGTGGGAGAACGAATGTGGCCAGAAAGAGTGGGTGTAAGGCAGCATGAGCAAATGCACAGAAGTAGATGTATTGAGTTGGATCACTGCCTTCTAGTGAAAGATTTTTAACTAGCCTAGATGCCATTTTTAAATAGAGTGGATAACATGCAACAAAAATAGAGTGATTCATATTGTTTCAAAATACGCCATCCTAAACACACACCTTCCACTAACTGCAACCGTTTAGCTCAGTTGGATGCTGCTAATACCATGAAGGTTGCAGGTTTGATCCCCTGTCGGATTACGTGATCTACTGAGGTCCTTTCTACCCTTACTTCTCCAAGAAAATTGACTCTGCAACACATCTCCCAGGGAGATGGGGATGTGCACTGCACACAGAAAGCTGGGCAATGTATAAGGCCCTGTGTTTCTTTCCCAGCAAGCTGAAGTCTCTTTGCTGCAGTACATTTTCATCTGTGAAAATGTTCATTGGCTGTTTGCAGCCGATACCCTAACTGTGCAGTTCGAGAAAGGCAGATGTTCCTAAGTAGAATGCCAGGCACAGCAAAACCTCTTGGATAAATGAGAAGCAGAGGAGGGAAGGGATGCATCTCACTGGCAATAAATCCCAATAAGCAGCCATGTGATGAAGTGAAAAGCCACAAGTGTCACTATGTGCCCATGTGATGAACACATCAAAGGAACATGAAGGAACAGTGAGCCAACAGGTGATAGCCATTGCTAGTTACTTGACAATAATACTTTGCTTTTTGTTGCATCCCAGAATTTCAAGCGACTCTAACAACACTAATTAACTTCCATAACACCCAGGCTGGGAGGTAATTAAAATGCTATTACCCCTATTTTACAGATTAGGAAACACAAACATTACGGACCTGATTATTCGGTGCTTACTAGTGTTTGGTATCACAGACCGGGAAGCAGTCTCTTTAACATCAGTGGGACTATACATGATCTGTGCAGCGTGATCTGCTCCGAGTCAGACCCTGTGGCTTGGCAAAGGTCACACTCCCTCTTTGAGCCATGGATAAAACCCACAAGTCTGTCCCAAGCCACTAGCTCAGATTATTAAACTGAGATCCATTTTATCCAGGGAGAAATGAGTGGTCTGGAAAGATGCCTCCTGTTGTTGAGGAACAGAGCAGGAGGGGGAGGCTGGGGGGTGGTTAAAAAATGCCCCTCAAAAAGAGAGCCCTCTGGAGTCAGTGCTGAGGTTTCCACCGGGTCTGATGTAGTCTAAGCATGGATTTGGGAAGTCCCTTCCTTTTTATGACAGCGTCAGCTGGACAAGATGTATTCAATGAACATTTCTTCACCGGTATAAAACTCTTGGGGTCGGAGGTGGGCAACATTCAGAACCTGGGCAGAGCCCCGCTTTGCTCCAAAACCAGGATCAGCCCCGTTTTCCACGCTGAAATGGGACCGTTCTCTATCAGAGTTGCATTCAGTGGGGAAACGTGCACTATCATGACTTGGCATATTTTAGTGATGAGGTCCTCGTGCCCACGAGATTCTTGCAGAAGAGGCATTTTGGGGGGCATGAAAAGAAGAGACAGAACTGTAGAGAAGTGCTGCACAAATATCCTTCGGATGGCATGGAGAGCGCAGTGCCAGGGATGGTAACTCCGGGCCCTTGCAGAATCTGGATGATGTTTATTTTGGCTGGTAAATGGGCTCTGTAACTGCAACCCCCAGGAAAGCTGTGTGGCATGGATAGAGGCAGGGGAAGCACACTCATAGTCTTCTGCGCATGTCTTGTTTGGCACAAATTATTTCCCTCTACTTTTCAGGGGCTGGAATACACAAAAAACAGACTCCCGGCCTGGAGTTCCCCCCTCCAGTAATGCATGTGCTTCAGTGCATAGCTAGTGGGAGGGTGGGAAGTATTCTCCAGCTGTTTTATGGGATCCTCTGTGATCCTTGCTGACCTCAAGCACCCCCTGCATGCCTTACAAAGGAGCTTTCCTATGCATACCGTTTACCATCCATCCTGATGGGCAATGCTTGGTGTGGCAGTGGCCTAGAAAGACACAGCATCTAAGGGGATGAAGAAGTCTTTGCCTTCCTATACAGCTACTTAAACACATCTTATTTCTGACCTGCTGTCCCCTTGTCCCTGTGCAGTACCTTCCCCTGATCTGTTTCCATGTCCTTCAACCCTAGCTGGCATTAAAAATCCCTGAGTTCCAAGCAAACCCTTGGAAAGGCCCTAGTGATGCAATGCAGCCCTGACCAGAAACACGCCTGGGTATTTGAATCCTGCACCCCTGCCCACATCTGCCGGCACATTTCAGTCCTGACCTACCAGCAGTTCAACATCAAATCTCATCTGATAGCTCTTTCCTTCTAACTTAGGGTGCAAACAGATGACAGGCTTATCATGGAGTAATTTATCCCAGATTTTAATTGGTAGCAATTTCATCCTGTAGTAAAGAGCAGACAAACAACCACCAGCTTTCTTGAACTGGATGCCCGCAGTAGGTTCAGTCCATTAGGTGATGGAGGAACAAGTTTGCACTGAGCAAAAGACTAACCTAATAGGAAACGGAGTAGGGGAGCAGACACGTGATGCATTCTAGGTAGCAAAACTACTATGCATTTTTGAGGGGTAACTTTACATTGGATTCAAGTGATTTGCTGCATAGGAGGGCTGTGCATCATGTGCCTGCTCCACTTTTACCACACAGTAAAGCCAATTTATAGGGTAGTAAACATGTTATGTGCCCTCATCCTTAATATTACATGATGGAGAAGGGAAAGAGAAGTCGTGTGTCTTTGCAGTGGATGTCTAATAGCATCATCTGACTCTGCCCTAAGTGGAGAGCACAGATGAGTTTTGTGATTCAGGAGAAGGGTGATCTCTCAGCTTTCAGGATCCTGGCAAAGCTTTAAGGAAAAAAAAAGGCCCTGTACATATGCCTTTAATTCAGAGTTCACAAGGCAGCCGTTTGTACTCAAAGCGATGGCACCTTGGTTGTGGAACCGATAACTGTGTCAGAAATGCCTAGAGATGGATGGATAGAAAAAGCAGGTGTTCAGAACAAAGCTTGATGAGGAATGTCACCTCTCCTTGGCTGTTTCAGCAACCCATAGACTGTTATTAAATGTACAAGTCACCAGGCTTACTGTGAATGTGCATGGCTGGGCTACACAGTCAGTCAACCTAGATGACAGCAACGGCCCCTTAAGCCCTGGCTAACATATTCCCCTTCTGAAGTAAGGGCTGGATGTGATGAAATGTCTTGAACTTGATGCTCTTTGTGCTTCCTTAAACTGCTAGACAGCACCAGACATCACAACACCCTGCTACAAAACACCACAGCAACAAAAGGGAGGGTGTGGGGAGAGGAAATACATCCCTGGCTGAGGAGTTGCCATATGTTAGAGCCAGAGAATGGAGATGGGGTTTGGAAGATGGACAGCTCCCAGGTGTTTCCCCACAACCAACCCTTCATAGCAGCTGTAGGCAGGTATGCCTCTACCTTTGTCAAGGCAAGACATGGTTATGGGTCTGGCTATGTTGGACTTGGTCACCCGAGTCTCAGATTGTTGCATCTAACTTCCCCCTTCCTGCTTCCATCTATATCCCTCCCCATTTAAATGATCATCTGAATCCTTTTGGACACAAAAACTGATTGGAAAGCAGGCTGGAGAAGCACCTCCTGGGATGGGAGGTGGGGTTCAAGCCTTGCTTGCCACAAGCCCTGGAAAGGGTTAGCTTGCTTTGTCTCTTAAGGTTTCCTTCTGCTCCACTGTATTTCAGACAACTGCATTGTCACTAACCAGCACAGGACGCTCTGGTAATGAAGCATGACATTGCAGTAAAATTTAAGTCCATCACCACTGTGTGGTTTCCTTCTTCGGCAAAGGATCTGGCAAACAAACAGCTCATCCTTGGTCTTTCTCATTCAGGGGAGGCACACTCTCAGATGGTGCTTTTGCACCGTTGTGACCAATGAATACACCCTACTGAATCACTGCTGCTGCATTGTACAGCCAGCTCAATAGCGTGGAAACGCTGCGGAGAAAAACTGGCCACAGGTTGGAGGTGGGGTAAATTTTAACCCCTACATACATCAAGATGCATTGTGATCCTTTATGGAAAACCAGAACTATGCTGGCCAGGTTGCTGTGGGTAGAGCTAGCTGATTTTGACTCCCGGTAACTTCCCTTCAGGAATCGTGACCTTCAGACTATACTGCTTAATAATCAGAAAAGCAGCTAAGAGTTGTGGGCTATTACAGAAACGTGCATGGAACGATAGCAAACTATCAGCTAAAGTGAAGATATGAATCTAGGAGGCTTGTGTGCTTCATCCCTGCTTTATAGTTCAGAAACGTGGACTACAAATGCTAGGCACATCAAGAGACTGACCAGCTTCCACATGAGACGCCTGGATAAGATCCTGGAAATAAAGTGGGAAGACAGAACATCAAACACAGAGATACTGGAGTGGGCAGGACTGACACACTTGGAAACAACTGTCTAGAAGAAAAGGTTGTGATGGATCAGCCATTTCAGGAGAATGGGAGAAGACCATAACCCCAAGAGTATTTTGTGTAGTGTGATTCAAGACGGCTTTAGAAAGTGGGGTCACCCTCCATGGCCGTACCCTGATATGTGCAAGAATGATATGAAGTCATTCAACATCAAGGTAGAAAGCTGGGAGGAGCATGGATCTGGAGGGAACGTCTGGAGGGAACATCTGGAGGGAACATCTGATCTGGAGGGAACATCTGGCGCTGGGTGCAGCTCATCATGAAGCGGGTTTGATCCAGAGGATGGAGGCAAAGTGAGAAAGAAGAAAGCAGCATGCTGTACATTTGGACTCTGACTCAGACAACACTTGGATCTGTGAACCTTGTAACAAGCTGCGTTGCTCTCAAACTGGGCTTGTCAGTCACAGATTCATCACTTATCTGACTAGACCTTTCACATATTCACCAAGATCCAGAGGATCTATGGTTGCCTACTAGGGTTTCCCTTCTGGAGAGGTATTTCTGGGTGGGAAAGCCACTGAAGTGACATTCCCCTTGCAGTGCTGGAGCCTTACCCAAGGGCTGTGGAGCACCCCAGAACTGTGCTCCAAGGCCATCACCTCCCCAGATTTTAATGTGCAAGCCACTTCCGCACACTGTGCCCTTGTGGGCCCTGGCACCCAGGATCTCTCCCCTGGATTGCACTGGCTTCTCTGTCCTTCAGCAATTGGGTTTGTTCCTGGGCCAGATCACTGCCTGGTTTAGAAGGCTCCTGCCAGGATCAGGATGGACTTCAGCGAGATGGAGACAGTCGATGGCAATGAGCGCCACGTAGCACAGAAGCAGGAGCCCCAGCGTGCATTGCCAAGCACAGGAAGGTCTTGTTCTTGCTTCAAGGCAGAAAATCTCACCGTGAGACCAATGTTTTCTTTACAAATAAGCCCTCGCCTTGTGAAGCCAAGTGGCGGCTGGGTGGGGATGTGGGTTTGCTGGGGGAAGCAGATGAGAACAGCAAGGATGAAGGGGGGAGGGGAAGATTTGCAGCCTGTCTTCCTTGGCGTGAGGACACATGGGCAGGATGCAGATGTGACCGTCAGCTCAGCTGCATAATAGGAGGTGAGGGCTAAAAGGATTTCCAAGGATTGACCTTTCTTTCCCCCTTCCTGCACATAAGCTACTCCAGGGGATCATAGGAGCAGGCAGCAGAGCTTTCACACACGTCGCCAGCCGCATCAGCTTCAAAGCAGGGAAGGCAAGAGGTAACAGCTTACCACTTTGCTGGCCCTGGTCATATAAAAACCCAGACGTGTCATATCCTGCAATAACCTTTTGTCCAAGAGTGATTTGAATGCATAGACAAATACAATAGATGCCAAAGAAATGATGTGCTGCGGGGCTCTTTTGACAAGTACATCCCACCATGCTGAGAAGCTCCCTAAGTTTCATAGGTGTTGCTGCACAGGTGCGCTTTCCGTGTTGGAATAGCTTTAATTCCAGGGTTGTGACCCTGCTGCAGTGTGAGTCTCATTTTGCAGACAGCAAGACGGAAGTGCACAGAGCAAGTCAACGTTTGTGCAGCCAGTTAGGGCCCAGCAGGAATAAGAACTCAGGATCCCTGGCCTCCAGCATCCCAGCTTTGCTAACGGATGCCAAGTCTCCTGAAGCCCAGGCTCTTGTTCTTACCACTGGACGATGCTTCTCCATCATCTCTGTGCTCACAGGTAGCTGACTCAGCCTAGTACACTGCTGTTCTGTCTGGTGGAGGGAGGCTTGCTCCACTCTCTGGTTCTTTCGATGTGCGAATGTACTGGGCTGCAACAGGCTCAATGGAGAACAGCTGTTGGAGTTGGAGTAGAGAATCCAGTGAGCGATGTTCTGGGGTCCTTCCAAAACTCGTATCTGACTATACGAGGTGTTGAGAAATATCCTAAGAAGGATTAAGCTTAATGCATATTTGTATTTGGAGGCACTTCCCCTGTCTGAGGTATTCTCACACAACAGATTAATTTGTCTGTTTGGAATGAACCTCTAACCCCCACCCAGAAGCTGGTACGAGGCTGCCTCTGGTTACTTGTAGCTGGAGAAACTCCAAGCTCCTTTCTGCTGGCCCATCTGGGCCTGGTCTACCCAGTCTCCGCCAGCATTCGTAGCCTGTGATCTTCTTCCTGTCTTGCAGAAAGCCAGGGCTTTGCTACCCTGCCCCAGTGGGACCATTGTACAGAGCACATAGCTCCATGTGCTGATTGCTTGCGCTGGTTTGTGGGAGAGGGGGCTGATGATATGCTCAAATGGATGAGTAGGTTATTGGGCTCAAATAGGGAAAACAAGTCTTTCAAGGGAGGCTTTGGAGCTGGCAGAGCAAGGGAAAAAACAGGAGGGAGAGGGACCACATCTCCCAGCCACACTCGCCCTCCTAGTCTCTGTCTTCACTGACTTACCCAGAAGGCTCAACATCTGGTGTTGCCAAAACCACAGGACACCTTCTTTGCCGTGCCCCAGCTTCATCATCATGCCTGCATCAAAAACGAAGCTTATTCTCCCATCTTGGGCAAATACGGAGGCTCAAACATCCCAGACAGCTATTGCCTCACTCTCCATCAGACAGCTGGTGCCATTCACCCCAGAGACAGCTCCATTTTAATGACAAGCAGGTTCCCCACATATCTCTTACCTACCTCATTGGGGTGTTCTGAGATTAATTAACATTTACAAAACATGCCAGGATCCTCCAATGAGGGGAACAGCAGCAGTGCAGACTATTTTTAATTAAACAAATCACATAAGTGCCTTCAAATATTGCCAGTGAGATCTGTTTTTCAGCTAGGTTCCCCCGCCCCGTCCCCACCCCTCCTTTTAGGATGACAAATTCAAATATGACCCTGAGCCACAGATTTTCAGGAGGACACAGGAGGAGATCAGCAGGGCTTACAGAAATCAGGCTATTATAGATTCAGAAAAGTTAAGAGAGCTCCGTGTACTTGTCTCCTTTAGAAGAGGCTGATGCAAATAGAGAATCAAATGGCTAGTCTGCATGTGGGTAGTTTAAAGGGGCAGGTAACAAAAAAATCAGAGCACTTCCTTCGCTAGTCAGTATGGAGGGGTTTAGATGCATGGGGAATTAACACAACATTAGTTTTCAGGATGTTATATCATGGCCAAACTAAACATCAACCCAGAACAACTTGGCTAGGATCGTGAGTCATTGCCTAATGAATCAGGTCCTTGCTGCATTCAGCTTGCCGGAGGAAGCACTTCAATCGAGCTCCCGCCATCTCTGGCGATGGACGGAAGATATAAGCAGGTTCCATCACAAATGCCAGGGATATTCGCTAGACAATTCGCTTCCTATTACCTGGCTCCAAACCAGGTCATTCGCATCAAGGATGCAGGACTGTAAGAGGCTCTTTACAAAGTGAAACGGCCCAGTGACCATTTCCTGCGCAGGCCAAATTGGAGGGACAAACAGGCAAGAGAAGCCAAGAACTTCACTGCTGTACAGGGCTTAGTGGCATTTGCTGCTGAGCGACGAGCCCAGTAGACCAACAGCCTCTGTGTATCCACCCGGCAGGTACGACAGCTCTTCAGACCCCTGTTTGACGACTGGAGCTAAACATCTCGGTGAGCAAGAACAACTCCAGTGCATTATTTCCCTGCCTTTTATCAACCTCGTCTTGTCAGGGAAAGATCTGGGTGGCTTCTGGACTTCAGCCAGGTTCAGGAGAGCCCTCCCAAGACCAGGGATAGTGGGAACAAGAGCAGGAAGGCACCTTCAAGGGGGAAAACCCGCTGTTACAAATACAGCCAGATTTCTTTTTACCCATGTTAATACAAGCCCTAGGATTTGTCCTGTGCTGAAGGAAACAGCTTGTTCCAGCACTCCCCATTTGATGTGTCTGGACTCTCCTCCTAATGGGAATGCTAGCTACAGCTGAGCGCAGCTGCATTTGCTTCCCTCTACCCCAGTCCAAGCTGGGTCCCCTGACCTGCAGTGACAGCAGACACCTCTGATAAGTTATTTTTTAACCCTCTCCCAGCCAACTAATGATCAAAGAGGAGGGCAGGGGATGGGGGTTTATACACCTCTTCCCAGGGCTGGTAAAGCAAAAAATATTTTTTGCAGAATTGGCTCCGCATGCCCCCCAGCCTTGCCCTTAGGAGCCGAGTTGCTCCCAGCCAGGATGGAGAGGCAGTTTAGTTCAGAGCCCGGTAGAAGTGGAATCAATTTTGGCAGGTTCTCTGCTCCCTTCCCCCGCCACTGAACAAACCCAAAGAGCTGCCCGTCGGTGCGTTTGGCCTGTTTCTAGTCTTCTCTGAATGTTATTCTTTCATCCTGATTTACGGTTTCCTGTGGGACCGGGAGGCATGCAAAGTGGCAGCAGCAGCAGCATTCCTGCTTTGTCACTTCTGGAGCAGGGAAGGAAACAAAGGTACAGGCCGCAGGACTTGGCTTCAATAGCTTGAATAGGCTGGTAAAGAAGTGTGAGGAAAGAGAAGGGCTGCTCGGTGGCTGTGAGCCAGAGATCCTCAACCTTGCAGAGGTGTTTGAAGGGCAAAGAGCTTCCCAGAAACATGAAATAATTGCAGGGCAGCAGCCCTATCCAGCACGTCCCAGACAGCTCTCTGTTTTCCATACACATGAAGCCACCACCTATTTTCTGTCTCAAATGACTTCTGTTAGAGATGAAGGAGAAAAACGAAATCTAGAAGCTGCCACAGTGAAGTCCTGGGGAGAGAGCACACACAGTGCAAGCAGCTCTTAGAAAACACGTGAGCCATTGGATTCCTTGCACAAGGAGAGTCTTAAAAATGCAAGGATGCGGGCCACAAAAAGCCATGCCACAGCCTCGTAGCTGTGTTTTTCCCAGGCGCTTGTGCACAGCACCCTATAAACATCGCAACACAGCGTCTGCATTGGAGATGAAGCCACGCTGGGCTGTGAACCCAATGCCTCTTGGAGTGCTGGGGTGGTTTGGGGTCTACACCATTTTGGTTCTGGGTTGGCTTCAAGACTGGAAGGGACTTCTGTGTCTGGACAGGCTGCAAACATGTGATCCACATCCACTTGGACCACAACTCGAGAGCCTGCTCATGTTCCCTTGATGCTGTAGGATACTGGGCCTGACTCAGCCTCCAGCCAAGACCGTAAACTTATTACAATGTGATATCTACTTCCTTGGGCATCTTTTTCCCAGGAGATCCTATTCTGTGGCTCTGCCCTTTCTGGCTGTTATGGGGGGGTCCTGGCAAGATAGATGGCCTGGACTCAATGGGCAAGGAGGCCCCTTTCATTCCTATGTTTTTACTTTCACCACCTCTGCTTCCATATATCAGACTTGGTGGGGAGCACATGTTCCTATGTGCAAGGCCCCTTCCTTCTGCGAACTCCACTCAACTAGTGGCCTGTGAAAAATCCTCCTGGAAGCACCTGTAGACTTAGGGCCCAAGGTTTAGAATTGCTCCTCCAGCCCCCAATGGGTTGCACCTGGTTAGTTATGGTTAAACATGCTGCTCACATCCAAATCTGAACACAGTTTTATTTAACTTGTGTGCACAGAGATTTCTGTCTGCAAGCAGCACAGGCAGACCCCGGGATAGGCTTTTCCCAGCAGGTAGTCTATGAGTTTGGACTATGAGCTGCGTTTTGCAGACCAAAACTCCGCCTTTGCTCTGATTGTGCCAGCTGTGCGAGGACGTTCAATAAACACCACGCGGGTCACAGCTCCAAGTGCAAATGAGGCCTTTGTTAATGATATCAGATGCGGTTACAGATTTCATTTGACAAGGATGTTGGGTTAAATCATGCTAGATGCTAAACAGCAGTTTGCTGCTTACTGCTCGCTCTCTCCTTCTCTCTCGCTGTTGTGGGAGACTGCCAGCAACTTTACTGCACACCTTGGTGGTGCCGTGTGCCTAGCGTGTTCAGCGCTGCCTGTCTGCGTGACTCAGCTGCCCTGCAGGGGAAGAGAGGGCCTATTCCAGGTACTCACCCAGGCCTGGAGATAACCAAGCCAAGATATGTAATATAGTAAATGGGAACATTACCATAAAGGAAGGACTAAGCTGGGCCTCGCTGGGTCCTTTATGGCTCCAGTTATTGCTCAGGGAATGGAGACAGAGCAGAGGAGTTAGGGCTCAATAGTCAGCCAAAGAGCTCTTGAGCTCTGTACTCAAGTCCCATCTCATTTACTAGGCCAGGGCAAATGACCCTGTTAGTCATCCTCATTGGGAGGCAAGGCAACCTCTTAAATTTACATAGCAGCTTTCATCCTGGGCAACTCCAAAGCACCTTGGGTTGTGCCCGTTCCAGTCATGCTCCCTCACACGCCTGCCTAAGAGCAAGGCAGGACTCTGATGCCCCAGGAACACATATAAGTGTTGGAGTAGCATCCCCTTTGGTGTCCTACCCAAGCCACTTCAGCCTGCTTAGGTTGTAATCCAGCTGTTCACTGCCAGCTGGGCACCTGGAGACATCTGGCATCTCTCCCAAATTCTGTAGCTTATGGCAAGAGAAGCATCACTTACCTTTGCTAAGGAACTGTACCAATTACACAGGGTCGGTGCAATGGCTATTTATGTGGTGGTGGATATAGCACCAGGCTGGGAGAGTTGGAAGGACTTCGTTCTACTCCCAGCTCTGCCACTGATGGCTCCATGATCCGGGATGAATCACTTCACCTCTCTGTGCCTATCCCCCTCCCTCCCCATGTCTGTTGTAGCTATTTCAATGTTAAGTTCTTTGGGGCAAGGACTAATTCCCACTCTGACTCAGTACATCATCTGGCATAAAGGAGGTACCTTATTCTTGGGAAGCCGTTGCTGGAACCGCAGTATCACTGGCAATAATGGTCTTCTTTTCTTCCCATTGAACTTTTGGAAACCCAGCTTTTTTTCCTCCTGGGTGTGTCACACACACATTCATTTCTGGTAACAACTTAAATCATAGCAAAACCCAGCAAAGAAAAAAGAAAAGCATAGCCTATGGCTTGATGAGTCACGCAATGATATTAATAACCACATGCACAAAGAAAATGATTAAGGCAGAGGCAGTGTTCCTAATTAGATGCTGCATCCTCATTCATGGGAGGAAGGGTGTGAAATCCTTTTTCTTCTGCTTGCCAGGTTTTCCTACAGGAATCACTTCTAGATTCACCTGCAGCACAGACGGGGCTGTGAAGCAAAGCTGAGGGCTGAGGTTTCGGTAAAACAGGGCGGAAACCGGATGTTCAGTTTTGGAGGAAATTCTGTGATTTCAAAATGTTTCCCTTGTGCAAGAGAGTGAAAACAACCAAGAAAAGCATGACATCTCCCATAAAATAGAACTGCAAATGACATTTTGAGTGGGGTTTATCAGAATTTGTTCACCTTGATAAACCTGACACGTTTTGTTCCAGTTATTATATTATATTATATTATATTATATTATATTATATTATATATGATAGCATAGCATAGCATATCACCAAAGATCATAGCAAGGTTTCATTCTGCAAAGGTCAGGACAGAGCACTCCATTCCAGTTCTTTCTGAATGAAATGTTTCCGAAGGTAACACGATTCCCTGAAATCTTTCACTTCTGAGAACTCAGCACTTTCTGAGAGAAAATGTGACATCAGAGAGCTCCCTGCTCCACGCAGTGCCTCATGCAATCAGCATTGCCCCAGAACAAAGTGCAACACAGGGATTTAGGTGCTGGCAGTGCAGTGACGGCAGGGGTAAACACAGCCACCCTTAAGCTGCAAGTGCAATCACTTCTGCTCAGGCCTGGGCAGAAGAACCTGTTTCCCAAGGAAAGGGGGGTATTTGTTAAAACCCAAGTGATTCTTAGTGCTTTCCAAAAAGAGCCATGGACTATTTAGCTACCATATCTCTGCAGTATCCCAGCCTTGTAAACACAAAGAGAGTTTTCCTCACAGCTGCTGGTGAGGGTAGGGGAGAGTTTTTTGCCCCAGTTCACATTTTCAGAGCGGAGGAAACAAGAGCTACATTTTTAAAGGCATGTAAGTACCTAGGGGAGTCCTGAGATTTTGGTGTAGAATCTACTTTTCCATTTGCCATGCAAGTTAGGGCTTCTGAAAATCCCACAAGGTGCTACGTTCGAAATCTGGCCCATACTATTCAAAATCTGGCCCAGGAAGACTGAGAATGACAAAGCAGGTGAAAGCTGTTACTGAACTTTGGTGAGAGATGGGTGCCTAAATCCCCTAGACAGCTTTGAAAATGCAGGATGGACTATAGCAGAACCAGGCAAGTGAACCCAGGCTTCCTGCACCCCAATCCAGTCCATTAACACTTAGACCATCCTTCTAGTTTGATGGTAATGGGGGACCCAGCTTTAATTTCTCACCTACCTTAGCAAAATGCGGTACTCTTCAGCATCAGCCTTTTCATGTCAACTAGGTCACTCTATTCGGACCTCTCTTGTAGAGCTTTAGTAGCTGTTAAAAGGGGAAAGCTTTTTCTGCCTTCTTGCTAATTATTATTAAAGAACAGTCACAAAGGAGGTTCAATTATATGAAAATAACTAGTAAGGGACCTTGCCAAATCTACCACACTCTAGAAATTCCTTAAAATGCTTTAAATTCCAGCCTCATCTCATTACCTTGTGACTCTTTGTGGCAACCTGAACAATAATACACTGTAGGAACAGGTATCCTGGTAGACACCATGATGTCTGGCATTCTTGAAATATGTAACTAGGCAGGCAGTATGGGATCCACATGCTTCTTAGGTACATTAAAGCAACAAATACTGAATAAATCTTGGCTTTCGTGTGCGTAAGCCTGGCCCTTAGCATGTCACCCAGCTCAGTGTTTATAGAGGTTGAAAAGTAAGTTAAATCTAATGGAACTGCTCTGAAGGAACATCGTTAGGACTTGCCCTCGTATATCAACATGCAACTCCCACTGGTCTCAGCAACAGTCATTAATTACCAGGCCAGATTTCACTTGTATTTACATTAGTGAAACCTCACTGAAGTTATCGGGATTGAGCTGATGTAAAAGGGGGGAGAGCATTAGACCTGGTGCGGGTGGGTATAAACATCCCAAAAGGAAACCAGAGCATTCACAAAAACGAACCTAATTCGGGCTTGAGTTTGGTTTGTGGTTTTCTCTTGTGAATCCAGGAAGAATAACGGGAGCGGAAGAGGAAAAGAAAGGGCATTCAGATCCCAGCCTAAATGCAACCCATTCTGAGATCTCTCATGTAAGACATTTGTTTCTCCTGGCAAGAGGAAGACAAAACCTTTCTAGACGTCCTCGAAGATCTACTCTGTATCTGCAGTAACAGGGAAGCAGGTGTGCATTTTTAAAGAACAGTTGTTATTTTAACACAGTGGCAAGTTGGGGCTTTTTTTGCCTTGAGACTTAGTGGTTAGAAGATCTTGTCCCAGGGGAGATGACTCTAAAGCTATCAAGGCATGCGCACATCCTTTTTCTGGGGCTCAGTGATGCTTAGATAATTTGCCTGTTGCCTCATGTTGCATCTTACACACTTCCTGGTGCTGTCTATATCTTCAAGTGATGCAGCAGGTTTCAACAGGCCCCCTGAGTTAACCCTGGTGCACTGCTAGTGCAGGACATGCGTGCTCCAGAGAGACACTCGTTGCATTTTATGTGGCATCCCAGGATAGACAACAGCCAACCGGAGCCACAGGCAGCGGGGCTCGGAGACGGAGCCTGCATGGGCTTAGAGCCTAGGCCTAGAGCAGTGAGCTCTCCTGGAGGCAGCCAGTCATTCTTTACAGCTCCATTGCTCATTGCAGCTACGCTTCGTTGCAGCTAACGCAGTCCATACTGAAACAGGTTTGATCGATGTCGATTGACAATTTCTTTGCCTCCATTTTTCAGAGCAGGGACCGGGTCACCCCCCTCACTGGGACCCCCATAGGTCCCAGGGGAGGTGCACCCAGGCTCAGAGTCAGTGAGGACCTAGCCAGGGCACTTCTGGAGGGACTGGATGTATTTAAATCAGCTGGTCCTGATGATCTCCACCCCAGAGTGCTAAGGGAATTAGCAGAGGTCATTGCGGGACCCCTGGCATGGCTTTATGAGCACTCGTGGCACTCTGGTATAGTGCCAAAGGACTGGAAAAGGGCCAATGTGAACCCCATTTTCAAAAAAGGGAGGAAGGAGGACCCAGGAAACTATAGGCTCGTTAGTCTTACCTCGGTCCTGAGGGAGCTTTTTGAGAGAATTATCCTGGCGCATGTCCACGAGGGGCCGGCAGGGGAGGTTATGCTTAGGGGCAACCAACACGGGTTCATTCAAGGCAGGTCCTGTCCGCCCAACCTGGTGGCCTTCTACGACCAGGTGACAAAATCCTTGGATGCAGGTGTCGCTGTGGATGTAGTCTTTCTGGACTTTAGGAAGGCCTTCGACACTGTCTCTCACCCCATTCTCATTAAAAAACTAGGGGACTGTGGCGTCGACACCTACACAGTCAGATGGATCACTAGTTGGCTGGAGGGCCGCACCCAGAGAGTGGTGGTGGACGGGTCTTATTCGACCTGGAGGGATGTGGGCAGTGGGGTCCCCCAGGGCTCGGTCCTTGGGCCCGCACTGTTCAACATCTTCATCAGCAACTTGGACGAGGGGGTGAAAAGCACCCTGTTCAAATTCGCAGATGACACTAAGATGTGGGGAGAAGTGGGCATGCTGGAGGAGAGAGACAGGCTGCAACTAGATCTAGACAGGTTACAGGGGTGGGCAGATGAGAACAGGATGGGTTTCAACACTGACAAGTGCAAGGAGCTGCACCTGGGGAGGAGGAACCAGCAGCATACCTACAGGCTGGGGAACTCCCTTCTCATCAGTGCGAAGGCAGAAAAGGATCTGGGAGTCATTATTGATGCCCAAATGAACATGGGCCGACAGTGTGGGGACGCGGTCAGGAAGGCCGACCACACCTTGTCGTGCATCCACAGATGCATCTCGAGCAGGTCCAAGGAGGTGATCCTCCCCCTCTATGCGGCACTGGTCAGGCCGCAGCTGGAGTACTGTGTCCAGTTCTGGGCGCCGCACTTCAGGAGGGATGTGGACAGCATGAAGAGGGTCCAGAGGAGGCCACTCGCATGATCAGGGGGCAGCAGGGCAGGTCCTACGAGGAGAGGCTACGGGACCTGAACCTGTTCAGCCTCCACAAGAGAAGGCTGAGGGGGGATCTAGCGGCCTGTTACAAACTAGTCAGAGGGGACCAGCAGGCATTGGGAGAGTCCCTGTTCCCCTGAGCACTACCAGGAGTGACTAGAAATAAAGGACACAAGCTGGCAGAGGGTAGATTCAGGCTAGACATCAGGAGGTGCTACTTCACTGTCAGGGCGGCTAGGACCTGGAACCAACTTCCAAGAGAAGTGGTGCTGGCTCCTGCCCTGGGGGTCTTTAAGAGGAGGCTGGATGAACACCTTGCCGGGGTCGTTTGACCCCAGTGCTCTTTCCTGCCATGGCAGGGGGTCGGACTTGATGAGGTCTGGTCCCTTCTGACCCTACCAACTATGAAACTATGATGCAAAGGAAGGACAGGCCAAAGAGGGACAAGTCGGGCTGGAAGCCTGGCAAAGACAAGACTGATTGGGTTTGGGCAAGCCCCGTAACCTCCTTGGGCCAAACTCCTGCTCGGTGAGTTTGGCCCAAGGAGGTTATGGGGCTTGCCCAAACCCAATCAGTCTTGTCTGTGCCAGGCTTCCAGCCTGACTTAACCACACTGTAGTGTAATAACACCGTGCAGTAGTGTGCTGGGCAAATAACGTGCTAATATGCTACTGAGCAGTAGCATTAGGCTACTGTGCAGTAAGCATAACCGTGCATCGGCTCTACTGTGTAGTAGTCCACATTACTGCACATTGGTTTAGTACTCGGTGAATCAAATGCTAAACTTCATGCACAGTAACTATGGCGCATTAATGAACGTGTAGACGTGCCACAGCTCTTCTGTGCCCGGTCTGAAGTAGGGAATCACAGAACAGAAAATAAACTTGTGTTTCTTTTCTCCTGTGACCCATTGGGTGGAGAACCCACCTTTCCTAGAGGCACCTAGAGGCCCCGTTTGGACATTTGGGCAGGGCAAGGAAGTTATTACCCTTTGTCCACCAGGGACCAACTCTGCATTGCTCAGTGAAGATTTGCACCCCTGGCACCACTTGTACGCTGTTATTATTCCAGGAGTATAGGTTGTAGCCGTGTTGGTCTAAGGACATCGGCAGACAAGGTTCTTTGCGTAAATCCAGTATCTTTTATTAGACCAACCCCATTGATTTCAGTATATCCCTCCTGATTTGGGCTGTTCTAAGGAGGTCTAAGGAATCGTGGCCCTTCAGAGTATGCCTCCTGTGAAAATGGGAGCCAGTAACCCGTAGAGAGGGATTAGTTAAAGCATTGGGAGATCAGGGTTCATTAATTAATGTTTAGGAAGAAGGAATACCTCAGGGTCACCCTGGGGTCACTACTGAGAGAAGCTGAGCACTGAAGAAGTGGAAAGCATATTTGATCAGCTGGCTTGCAATGGAGCAGAAGGGCTCTTCGCTCCCTTCCATGGGTTTCCACCCTCATTTCTGAAGTCTCATGCAGCCGGTGCAGGCTAGACTCTCCTGACTATGACAGACAGAGCTATTGGCACTGACACCCTTTGCCTTGGAAAGGGTTGGCTATGAGCCGCCCTGAGGCGCCAACTTGGGGAACATCCAAGAAAATACCTTGAGACAGCCAGACAATGTGCACTGTGTCTGCGGAGCATGCAGTGCACTTGCAGAGAGATCTTGTGCTACTCAGACCCCTACGAGCATCCGGCACCGATTGCAGTGCAGACAGGGGGGCTGGCAGGGTGACCCCCATGCACGATCAGGAACAAGGACGGGTCCGTGCACAGTGCTCCACAGTGACAAGACAAAGAAAGGTGGGTGGCAGGAAGGATTGGAGGGGAGCCTTTTGAGAGCAAGCCCCATGGCGGTGAAAAAGGACTGTCGCGGGGGGAGGAATACCGGGCGCTAAATAGACAGCCAAGAATTTCACATTGGAAACAAAACACACATTTTTAACAGTGATGGTGATGGCTGTTTGGAATGGGAAGAGAGGGATTCTCCATCACCGTCAGATCAAGACTGTGCGCCTTGCTGGAAGGCATTCTTTAATCCCACACAAGTTGTTGGGTTCAATATGCGACTAGCTGGGAGAAATGTAATAGCCTGTTGTATACAGAAGGTCAGGCTAGACAAGGGAATGGTCCCTAGCTATGAATAGGGACCACTAATCAATAATGCATTAACAAAAGGGGCCATGCGTGTGCCAAGGTGGAGCAGTGACCCATCTCAAGAACCTGGTCAAGCAATATGAGGCAAAGGTAGTGCAGAATGACTTACTGTCCATTAGTCTGTTACCTGCAACAGGGCTTATTTTAAACTGGGATCTGCATGCAAACTTTTCAATAGGATGGATGCCTCTGTAATTAAGGGAATTGTTAATTAAAAAGACAGACTACTATCTCGCTGGCTTGACAATGGGGCATTGCTCCTGCTGTCACTCGGGTGGAGGTGGGGGTAGGATTCAAGGGCCATAACACTGATGGGGGTTGGTTCTGACTGCATTTCGTGGCATTTAAACTGAAGGGACTAATGGTTTTGGCCTGCAAAGGGCAGGGCAGCAGATGGGTGCTTCCCAAGGGTTTCTTCACACAGCGCCTTCATCAGTGTTCGCTGTTGAATCCAAATCTGCCCAGGTCCCTGCAGCCTGAAGGTCCTTTTGCTATTCCGGTTTTGCAGCATCACATAGCTCTGCACTGCAGTTGCATTTGGACCTGCTGCAGTGCTTCCCTTTCTGTGCCGCATCACATCTTTTCCAAGTCTAATTTACTCCTGGTTTGAGATGGCTGTGATCACTCAGGGCTTGAAGTCCAGAGTTTCTGCCAAGGGGAAGGAAAGGTCACCATGGTGATAAACTAGCGCATGTAGGTAAGGGTCTTGAATGTGTGTTTGCAAGCATATGTGGAAGTAGGCCTAACACATCACTTTCCAGGGGAGCTAGACTGAGCCCTTCTTCTTGCATACGAAGAAATTGTTGAGGATCTTTGACAACAAGGAACCTTTAGAAGAGATGTGCTGCAAGGAAGGTGCTGCATTAGGTACAGCCTAGGAGATGGAAAACTAGACTAAGCCCCAGGAGACATGGCTTCCATTCCCATCTCTGCCACTGACTTTCGAGGTGACCTCAGGCAAATCACTTCACCTCTTTGGGCCTCAATTGCACCATTTGTAAAATGAGGCTAATGAGACCAATGTGTTCAGTAAAACACTTTGATGGTGAAAAGAGCCATGTGGAGCTACATCTCCAGCGAATGCCATCCTCCATTTGCCCACAGAACCGAGATAGCTTGGCATATAGCAAGCTATACTTCCACCACCCACTGTCTTACCAGTGTTCCCTGATCCTGACTTGGAGGAATTACCTTTCAGGCAAACGGGGAGCTCAGTCTTCAAGTCCCATTCAAGCCCTGGTCTCTCTCCTGATGGTCTGGGATCCACTGGGAATTAGATTGAAATTCCCAAACTCATTTCCCGCAGGCCACTTGACAGCCAAAGAGGGACCTTAGAATAGGTGATAATGCTTGGCTGCTGGCTCTGACCTGGACTAGGAACCATTAACTGTCTCCTTGGGGCATCCAACTCTGCAAAAGCTGGGTTGTGCTGTTTGAACTCAAATCCTAGTGCTCCAGGGTAGGGACAGAACGGCAGTGAGAGCTTGGAGGTGGAATTATAATGAAACATTAAAGGGTTAGTTGTCAGGCCAGACCTCTCTTGGTCTGCTATTTGGTACCATGTAAATCACTACAGCCTGTTCCATGGTTAGGCTGTTGGCAACTAAATTGGTGCCCCAACCTAGGCTAGTCTGGGTGAGGAGGTGTGTGGACATGAAGCAAGCCTAAAAACAAGACCTGTCAAAGGGCAGATGAGCTCCCTGCGAGCCAGCAATGGCCATCCATACCTGGCAAGGAGGTGGGCGCTGCCAGGTCACTCTGCCCAAAGAATCACCAGTGATGCAAAGCAGCTCAACTGAGGAGGGTTGCTACAGCATTTAAGGTGCCCCAATGGACACAGCGACCTCAGAACGGACGGAACAACTGATTAAAGGGTTAACACATAGGAGTAAGAAGTGGCTGTTTCTCTTCTTAAAATACCTTGCTTTTTATGCAAGACCACATAGCAGGGAATACATTTTCACAGACTGACATATGAACAGATGAAAAGGAGCTGTCACATGGTTGGATGGGTAGAAGGACGTCCAGACGCAAAGCCGGTGGAGTGGGGAAGTGCTGCGCAGCGGTGTGGGATGCTGGTGCCTCTAGGCACGTGCCAATGGCACCCCCTTCCCATTGGCGCTCGGCTCCATGGGGCACCCCAAAGTGTGTGGCCTGGCACGGTCACCCCAATTCGCCCTACCCAAGTGACGACTCTGGTTGGAAGGGACCTCAGGAAGTCATCTAGTCCACCTCCCTACTCAGTGCAGGACGAGCCCCAACTAGATCACCCCAGCCAAGGCTTTGTCTAGCCAGGTCTTAAAAACCTCCAAGGATGGAGAGTCCATAACCTCTCTGGGTAACCTGTTTCAGTGCCGTACTACCTGCCTAGTTAGACAGTTCTTTCTAATATCTAACCTAAACTCCCCTTGCTGCAACTGGAGCCCACTGCTCCTTGTTCTGTCATCTGCCCCCACTGAGAACAGCCCAGCTCCATCCTCTTTGGACCCCCGCTTCAGGGAGTTGAAGGATGCTTGAAATGGACTTGAGAAAAAAATGTAGAGAGTTTAAAGATGGAAGATTCCTGGAACTGCACATATGTCAGGCAGAGCTCTGCAAAAACCATTTCAGGACACAAGGGCTGAGCCAGACAAGATCCGTACCATTTTAAGGGATCTAGTCGGTAGTGAGCATGCAGCAAAGAGTGTTTTAGATCACACTCAGTGGGGAGGGGAGTTTGGGTGTAGTTATATGGGGACTGAATGAAACATGAAGTTTTTCCTGCTCTGCGATCTAATCTCAGCTGACTCAGTTACACTGCTGACCTATTTTATTTACTAACTTGGTGTCAAATCCTGCAGAAAATGGTCAGGGAAAACTGCTTCTTGACCTCGAAGGGAGTGTGCATGGCTAAAGGTAGAGCAATCTGGACTTTTAACCTGCCAGTGGAGCTCGGTGGAAACTGGAGTTTCCATGTGCAGAATTTTGCTTTTCCAAATTGGCATTTTACTTCACTCTGAAAAGGAAGTTGGAAATGTGACATTTCTGCAGGGATGACAATTCTTGCAAAATTCCATTTAAGAGGACACAAAGCTGCATTTTCCATGCATTTCTGCCCGTTAAGGAAGCCAGACAACCCAGAGACCCAGGTGAATGGGAGAGTTAGGTAGACCACCTACGCTGGAGACCTGGCACTGGGAGCAGACTACCTAAGAAGTCATACATCCTGCGAGCCAACCTACCCAGTCAGCCAGGATGGGGGAAAGGCAGCAGGCTGCCACAGAGAGGTTAGGAGCCAGCAGAGCCCAACTTTTCTCAAAAGCTGAATCAAAATAGAAGTGTTTGTCTATCTGGGAATTAGTGTACTCTGATGAAAAACCTTCCCAAACTTCCTAGGAGAAATCCTCCACTTCATCCAGATGCTTGATCCAGGGGTGAGCTGGTCTGGGTGCTTCATGCAGGTCAGAATAGACAATCCTCACGGTCTCTACTGGCCTTAAAACCTGTAGATGTGAAGTCGGTTGGAGTTTTGTCATGGATTTGAATGGCTTTCCCTAGGTCGGTATTTTCCTTGAGGCCTCGCACTCTTTTCCAAGCCGTGATGTGACTCGAGGTCACTGTTGCTTAACTGAGCTCTGTGCAGGGCTAGATAACCTGGGCTGGAGAGAGCCTGGTTGGCGCTGGCGGTATGAATGAAACAATCCTGACAGAAGAAGTGCAATGCTGGGGAGTTATTCAAAGCTGGACACTAGCCGGGTGAGGCCAGGCTTTGGCTCAGGGCAGGGAAATCTCGCCTAGCAGGAAGAAGGGTGGCCACCCAGCCAAGCAGAACACAGGGCTAGTGTTGCGGCTCACAACTAAGTCCCTTGTGGAGGTCACAAAAGGGGACATTGTCTGGGGGCTTCAAGCATATCAGTGACCCTGCGCGGCTGCTAGCAGCCAACGAGTTAAAAATTCACAGATGAGGCTGGCCACAGGCCAAAATTGTTGCAAACAGACATTCTGTCTAGAGAATAGGCCCGTGCCATCGGCTCTCCCGGGCTGAATGGGAACAAGAGGAGTGTGCGTGTCTGCTCTCTCTGTCCATGGGAAGAGGTGATATCTGTCACAGCCGATGGCTGGCATTCTGGCAGGGTTTCGCTGAGACATTTATCACTAGCCTTGCCTTAAAACTGAGGCTGCTGCTGCTGGCCCCGTCTCTCCCAATCTCTTACTCTTTCTTCTAACCCGGCAGAAAATGACAGTGGCCGGGCAGTCAGAGGCTGCAGTTTAGAGGGAACGTAAAGGCCTAATCCCCCATGTGTTGGAGCAAAGGGCACTCAGTAAAATCATGCACTTTTCTGGGCTGCTCTAGGCTTCCTACCCTACCTAATTTCTGGATTTAGGCACTCACTGAGTGGCCAGCACAGCACAGCCATACTGGGCATGTCTACATGTTCATTAATGCGCCTTAGGTACCACACATCTAGTTTAGTACTTGCTTAATAAAGTACTTAGTAACTAGAGTTACTGCACAGTAGCATCAGCGCAGTTTTTTCGTGACACTAGCCTAATAACACTGCGCAGTAGGCTATTAGCACAGTTTTTAACCACCGGGCTACTGCGCAGTGTTATTAGGCTAATGCGCAGTAAATGTCTCGTGTAGACGTGCCCACTGTAGACTTAGCCTCAATCACCCCTAGCCCCCACGGCACCTCACTTCTGACCTGCAGCACCTCCTGTTACTCCGATGTGGTCCCTCCCCTCGCAGCTCTGCCACTGAAATGCCTGTGTCTTCCCGTCCCAGGCCTCACACGAACAGGAGCTGCTGGCTCTGCCAAACTCTGAGCAATGGGAGAAGTGGAGCTGGGAGGAAGAGGAGGCTTGCAGCGCAGCAATAGCCATGATAGACTAAACAAAGTATTATACACACATGCAGGCCAGCTCCCCCAGGTTCTTGAGACGAAAGGCCAGGGGAATTTGGTTTGCTCTTCCTAATACCCCCAAAATGACTTTTTTTTTCCCCCAGAAAGCATTTTTTTTCTCTTAATTGCCTGAACATTAGCATGCAAGGCAGCATTGCTCTAAAATGGAGCAAAGGGCTGGGAAATATTTGATAAAGATGGGGCTGTTCTTCACCCAAAGACATGTTTCAACCCCATGGATGTCAGCTGGTGCTGAGACAGAGAGGTTCCACAGTGGGTATTTTTGTGCCATGAGATTTGTTACTAAAAATGGGTGCCAGGGGCCAAAAATGTGAAGGGGCATTGCCAAGCTGAAATAAATGTTGTTCCAGGAAGGTCCTGCCCACTTTCGTGCTGGAACTGCCTAAAACTGTGAAAGCAGAGAGAATTTGAAAAATCTGATTGAAAAATCAGAAGCATATTACAGAGCTGTTACGTTTCTGCGGTCCTTGCGTGTTCTGCATTTCACTCTGTGCACTGACTGCAGCCAATTCTGTCTCACTTTCAGGGGCCCAGTTTATTTTTAGGTTCATCGATTTGGAGTGTTTTTTTACTCAATTGATAACTACTTCTGATAAGTAACTCTCTTTGCTCCGCAAGTTTGGTGCCCACTTCCTCTTTTAAAGAGATCATTTTCATTTACAATGGGGTTAAACAAAAGTACTGGTTCTACCTGCTGTTTAGCCTAGACCTTATCTGTGTCGACATAAGGAAGAACATTTTGTGCTTGAAGGCTTGCCTGACATCTCTTCCAACTATGCAGCTGGTCCATTAAGAGATGTTACCCAATAAACCCTGCTTCTTACATAGTCCCCGGACCGGCACAGCTATAGCACCGCCACTCCAGTTACTTTCCCATTCTAGCTCTCATATTAGCTAGATTTACCTGGATTTGAATATCTACAATTGCTGGAGGTCGTCTTCCTCTCCACCATACAAAAAAGCCAGGACATTTCCCCCTCAATTTGTTTGAACTGACACTTAAAAATAAACAGGCAGAGAAAATATTCCTGTTCACAGCAACTTTGCAGACGTGCAGTTTAACCTGCTGAGACTTTGAGAAGTAAACATTTTCCGGATATTGTCTAGGTCTGGCCTTAGATGCTCAGCTGTGATGAATAGGACTGCCTTGCGGATGACATTTACACTGTGCTCCAATTTATTAGACGGTATGCTTCTCACACTGAGCACCAGATTGCTCTTTAATGCTAACCGAGGCTCACGGAGCCAGAATGCGGAAAGCTTTCAGTGCTTCGCTGCCTCCGCTCCAATGCGCTTTCACCCTGTGATCTCAAATAATTGGTATGATTAGGCACCCAGGGGTGCAGGCCTAATAGCACGTGTCATTTGAACCCTGATCTTCTCCTTCTCCGGGCACATTGCTGGGTCTCATTTACCCTGAAAGGCTGCTAGTATCTTTGCTGTGACTGGTTTCAGAAAGAAATGTCTTTGCTCTGGCTCCCATTCAGCCATCCAGCTTGACTCAGCAAAACACAAGTATATAAGCAAGCATGTGCTTAACCCTCCACCTTCTTCTGCGGGACTGAAGCACAAGCCTCTGCCTGAGGGCTTTGCTGAATACGGATGGGCTAAAACTAGTGCTCAAATGCTTGGCTGAATTGGGGCTACTTCCTTTCATGTTTTTAATTAAAAGAATTTAAAAGCCACCAGTCTCATTAGGCCTTTAAATGGATCTCTCAGCTTTCTTGTGGAGTAACTTCTGCAGCAAGGGGGAAGGCCAAGGACTGGGTGTTAGCACTGCTGCATCTCTCCCTCTTGTCTGCCACTGACCTGCTCTTTGAGCATAGGCACATTGCTTCAGCTCCCTGCCTCAGTTTTACCATCTGTAGCATGGGGGACAACAGCGCTTTGCCTACTTAATGGGAGGCCAAGTGTTATGAAGCCTGGTTACTCCCTGGAAATATTTTCTCTTCCAAGTCTCCTTCACTGAAGGCTCTTAAATGTATCACGGCATTGCCTTAGGGATTCCAGATAGGGCTTTAGAAATACTATAGCACTGCGGCTGATCCGTGCTGGAGAGCTCAGCCGAAGCAAATGGAGCATCAGCCTGGTGGGTGGGCACAGCACACGCATGCACGCGCCTCAGTGGGATACAGCAGCCTGCAGGGTGGTTGGGCACAGTACATACGAGACATGGGGACTGCAGCAATGACTCATTGCAAAGCATCTGTATCCACCTGCCTTGGCGCATACCCATCTGTCTCTGTCCTTCGTACACAGCCATCTTTCTCTCCATCTTCCTAGAGCCACGATGATGCTGTCCCTGGCTGGCCTGGTCAAGCAAGGACTGCTAAACAGGCTCAATCTCAGCCTGACAGGCGTGACAGCAGCTCAGTCAGCAGTGCTGCTTTGCATTCATTGAAGGCAGTGTGTTTCATCCAAGGTGCTTCATTTACAAACCTTAATGAAGGCTCACAGCCAGTAGGACAGGTAGGAATTGTGATTCCCCTTTCACAGAAAGCACAGAACAAACACAAGGGCTTAAGTGAGCCGGATGCATTCACGCACCTGGATACAGAGCCCAGAAATCCGGATTGTAAGTCCTCTGATGTAACCAGCAGCCACAGGGCTCTCTGCAACTGAGTTTTAAAGGTGTGTGCATACCTTGGTAGATGCCATACAACACTACACTTCATTTTGTGCCACACTCGAGCCCTGCTTTGAAGACATAAGTGTTGCTTAATAGTGCCCTCAGTACTTGTATGACTGTCACCCTGATGTTCAAGTGACTAAAAGCACATTGGATGTTGTGAGAGCAAGTTAGGCAAACACTTGCCTGGGATGATTTACACAGCAATGGTCCTGCCTTGAGCAGGGCTGGACTAGATGACCTCCAGAGCTCTCTTTCAGCCCTATTTCTCTTGTATTCTGTGATAATTATGTACTGATAATTTATACCTTGGAAACTGCTGATCTATGCCTGCAGTCAACTAGCCTTGTAAGCATACAGCGCTCAATGACTGAATCCTGAGTGATGACAAGAAATACTGAAAGGACTCAGGCTTCACATATTCAAGCTTCAAAACCTTTATGGCATCATTTTAGTGTGTGGGGTCCCTGCCCATGGGGGACCTAGTCTGTTCCCTGCCTGCAACTTTGCATTTTGGTGCAGCCAGCGACCAACAGCATCTCTCACATCTTCTGCTTCTTGTCCCTCTAGCAAAGTGAGCTCCATTGTCCAAAAGGTCAGCAGCTGCTGCTTGTCCCTGAAAAGTAGGCAGCACTGGGGTAGCGGTAGCTTGCCACTAGCCAGCTTCCAGTGGGATGATCTTGGCTACATGCCGACTTTATGGAAATGGGAGACTCCTCCCTAGCTTGCTCCTGCAGCCATACAGCTGAGGGCAGGCGAAACTTGGGGGCATCCGAACCTCAAGCCTCCGGGCTTGGGCTTGCACGTAGGATGCCCGCCAAAGGATTTGGAAGTATCTGAAGCCCCAGGTCGGGATGGAGGATACTTGCCGGTAGCAGGGCCACATACGGTTCTTGAATGATTCAAATGGATTTGGACCTGATCTAGCTAATTTGACCTGCGACACGAAAATTTTTCTTGCAGGTGTGTTTAAATCTAATATTGTTTCCTACTGCAGCCATGTGTCCCCAGTGTTAGGTCTATTTGCTAGGGCTGTGCGAAGCTTTGGTCCCTGATTCAGTTCGGTGGAGATTTGGCCTGATTTGGTGGCCGAATCTCCGAATCCAAATCGAATCAGAGGACCCTTTAATCTCTTCGAATCGAATCAGGGAGATTTGGTGATTCAGATATAGAGGCAGCTTAAAATGTTTTTTCTACGTACCTCTAGGTAGCAGGGGCTTGTGATCGCTGCGATGCTGGGGCGCATGGAGTGTCCCACAGGAGTACGGGGGGGTCCCCAGCGTGCTCGGCAGCAGACCCAGATGTGGACCAGAAGCACTTCCAGTCCACGTCTGGGTCTGCTGGGGAGCGTGCAGGGGCCCCCCCTGCACCCCTCTGTTCAGTGACTGGTGCCTCCTGGGTCTGGGGGGCGGCCCCCCTGCGCACTCCCCAGCAGACCTGAAAGTGGATCAGAAGTACTTCCAGTCCACTTGCGGGTTCAGTACCGAGCACTTGGAGGGCCCCCGCATGATCCTGTGGGACGCTCCATGCACCCCAGCATCGCAGCGATCACGAGCCATGCTGGTACCTCGAGGTACATAGAAAAAACATTTAAAGTGGTGTTTGTGTCTGAATCACTGATTCTCTGAATCGGCATTGAATCTTCAGATTCGGATTCGGCGGAATCGAATCAGGGGCAGTGATCTGAATCAACAAATCGAATCACTGTCCCTGATACAGGCCTAATCCGAATCCAAATCGAATAGGGCCTGCTTCGCACACCCCTACTAGTTGCCTTCACCATCCCAAATGCCTAAGGAGCTGTTCACTGATGTGATAGCCATCCATTCACCAAACATTAGGCCTGTGCGAAGTGGCTAGTATTGGCTTCAGATTCAGATTTGGCTGATTCGGGGGACAGTGATTCGATTCAGTGATTCGAATCACTGTCCCAATTCGATTCAGCCGAAGCTGATTCGGAGATTTGGCAGCAGCCGAATCTCCGAATCAGCCAGGCCCATCCCCTGGCTGTCTCCCAGCCCGGCAATGGCTGCCCCGCCTATCCCAGCTCACGGCACTTGTTAAAAAAAAAGCCCCGACTCACTGGGTGCTGCTGGATGGGGGGCAATCCTCACTGCCCCCCACTGCCCCATGCTGGATGGGGGGCTCTGCAAGAGCCCCTGGACCCCCCGCTTGCTCCACCCACCCCTCCCATGGGTGCTCTGCCAGGGCCAGCTCCAGCCCTTTAAGAAACCCCCCCCACCCAAAAAGCCTGGGACTCACTGCTGCTGCTGGCAGGAGGTGATCCCTGCTGCCTCCTGCTGCCACATGCCATGTGGGGGGCTCTGCACAAGCCCCCGAAGCCCCGAGGCTGCTGCAGGAACAGTGAGTCCTGGGACTTTTCTTGGGTTTTTTTTTCTTAAAAGGCTGGAGCTGACCCAGGCAGGGCACCCGTGGCGGGGCTGTGGGAGCAGGGGGGTCAGGGGGCTCGTGAGCACAGGGGCTTTTCTTTAAAAAAGAAACCCGAAGCTTTGCACAGCCCTACCAAACATACCTGCCCCTGAACCAGGGACATGCAATGCTGTGAGCAAGTGCTGGAACTAAGGAACCAAAACTGACTTGTATCTTCTGGGGATCAGGCACATAACATACATCACCTGTGGGTTATACTGACCTAATACAGGGCCATGACACTCTCTGCATTGACACAATGGATATATATATATATATGTGTGTGAGTGTGTGGACACAGAAGCAAGAAAATACACAATGGTGCAGCTTAGTATAAAGGTTTTTATCATCGTCACCATCAATGATGAGTCTGGGTGGCTACGGTGCACTTGTGGAGTGTTGAGCTGTGGCAGATCACCCCTAACGAGGAAAAAGAGCAGGCAGCAGTGGATCAGTGGTCAGAGCAAAGGTTACGTGGCTGTTTAACACATAGGGCTGCAATGCCCCACATAGTTCCCACCCCTATGGAAGCTGTGGGTAAATCCTAGATCTGCTTCGCTCTTCCCATGCAAAGGAGCGTCCACCTTAAGGTTTCTTTTGCAGACCAGTCAGCTGGCCTACAGCATGATAAATGGAGAGTTCATTCTTGGAAAGCTTCTCATTCCTTCCTGCTCTGGAGGGAGCTGCTTTCCCCCACAAGCCCTTCCCATTCCTTCTGCATTAGCTGTCTGAGCCTGGCCGAAGCTGTGTCTGTGGACAGCAGGGCTGCCACAACGGGAACCCTGATGGGTGTCTACGTGTGTCTGTGCGTAAACAGCCCCACAGGGGTTATTTTTTTAGCCTAAGTTTTTGTTTAAATTTCCCTCTATGATTTACTACCAGCCCTCGGACTCTTGCAGTTTCCTCGGGTTTCTGGTTTCAGGAAGGGGCTCACAGTGAATGCCAATGGCATTTTCCCACCCTACTTGCAAATGTTTGTGCTGGGCTGTCTTGCTTGGGGTCAGCAAGGTTAAGGGCTCAAGATAAATTTGCCTGGAACCTTCTTCTTGGCTGGGAAAAGTGATGGATTCCAGCAGGCATACTGTCTGTATGGGGGTCGGACCAACATGTGTAACGCAGCAGCATTCAACTAGGAGAGGGAAAGCACAGGTTCCTTCTGATCTATGCAAGCCTGGGCATTCACAGCAGAGAAGGGTGCCCTTCTGCTTGGCAAGTGGTGGAGGCACAGAGAAGGCCAGCTAGAAATCTGCAGGCTTCCAAGACATGTTGCTGGCTATGGCCATCCACCTCTTGGTTAATTTACCACTTGGTTGCTCGCAAGGCCAGGAGAGAATGACATTGCTACTGCCTTCGGATGTATCTCCCAATGAACGGTGTTAGCAGCGCTCTGCTTAATGACTGGAATCACTCCATTGATTCATTTTGGAAAAATTTGCTGGGTTTTCTCCTTATTTCTCATGCATCTCCATAGACCAGGTGCTGAGAAACCTCCTCCCTTCATTCAGGAAAATCACGCGACTCGGTTTGTACCATGAGACCAAAGGCTTGTTTTCCATCAAACCAGAGAGAGAGAAGAGTCTAAGTAACCTGCATGTCTCCAGCCTGTCATTATTTTCTTGAGCAGCCACCCTTTGCCAAGTGTAAATTACAGCCCCTGTTGCTATATGTACAGGCCATTCATTTTCCCCTAGAGCATGAGGTTAGCAATCATGGGCATTGCACATATACATGATATAACATATATGCACATTATGTATAATATATGCATTATATATATTATACATGTATACATATGTGTATATATGCACGTATATTATATATAGATATATATGTATGATATATGTATGTATGTGTGTATATATATATGTACGTGTGTGTGTATGTATATATATACACACACACACATATATGCACATAGATATAAAGGGTGCTAAAAATTTTTTTCCAACTATTTAAGTTGGTTTAATAAAAGATATCAGATTCACCCAAAGAACCTTGTCTGCCGATGTCCTTAGACCAACACAGCTACAACCTATACCCCTGCATATATCTATATATACATATATCTATGTATCTACATTTATACACATATATCATAGACATATACAGTATAGGTATCTATCTATCTATCCATCCACACAGACTAAAGTCACTCTTCTTGTGTTGCTGTGCCTAAGATTGGTCCTTGGTGTGGCATATTTGTGCAGTCTCTTCAAACAGGATGGGAGCGCTGTGCCTTGGCTATGTAATTAGCTCTCTGCTGGGGTGTTGTGTCTGCTGTTGGTGCCTTTTTGTATCCAGAAGGCAAGGAGCTGAAAGGCCCCTGCAGCTTCACTCATGTAGCAGTGGCTGTGGGAAATGTACTAATCCTGATTTAATCACAGGGAGGAAAATGAGTAAAAAATGTCACAGCTTCCAGCTCCTTTGAGGTGATAATCAGGTGCCTATTACAGACCTCAGGAATTTGGGCAGGAAGCGGGGATGCTGGTAATGCACCTCTCACCCTGCACGTGTACTGACCTTTGCACGATAAGCTCAGGCAAGCAAGTCTCCTGCTTTAAAGACAATCCACAGGTCCCCGCTGGGGTCAGGAGGAAACCTGCATCACACAGCCAGCCACACGCGCTGTGGGAATTTCACCTTCATATAAAGGACTGGTCCCTGCCAGAATCATAATACACGACTTTGCCCCCCGACATAGCAAACTCCATAGGTGTTTGTGTTACTAACCAGATTCACACCTAGTCTGAACTGGCGCAGCAGCTCACAACCCAGATGGGCAGTTAAACAGGGGGCTTTCTTGCTCCGGAGGAAAGACTGATTTGCCTGTCACCACTAAGAGTTTGCTAATGCATTTCTGTAACAAGCATTAAGTGGACTTGCTAGAACACTTTTGATCTAATGATGGGGAAAGGCTATATGCAGTGTCACGAGCTGCCCCCTGAGAAGCAGGGGTTTTACAGATAGAGAAGCTGAGGCAGGGAGCAGGTAAATGACTTACCCAAGATCCTGAGACCCACACTCCTGCCCGCTCTTTAGCATATGTAAGACCCCACCCTTGGAATAAGGCATGGTGACCCCAGCTGCAAGGAGACTCCCCTCTGGAGCTGTAAGCTCAGCAGTCATATACATTGCCAAAGCGCTGGATAAACATTTATATTTCCTTTGTGTGTGAACGCTGCAGCCAGCAGGGACTTCAGGAGCAGCCCTCTCCCTCCTCGTAGCAGTAACACAAGGCTGGGAGCCATCAGCGAGGGGCAGAGGTTCCCGGGGAAGCTGCATTCCTGAGGTTTCCAGAAAGCAAACTCAAATCCCACAGAAGCCTATGTCCGTCCACCGGCGTGGGCGAGGGGCAGCCGCTCCGCGTTGGGATGGAAGGTTTTTGTGGAAATGAGGTGGCAGGGAGAAGGAAGGGTGGGGAAACGTGTGTCCGATCTCCCTGCCGAGGACAGATGGTCTTCAGAGAGCATCCAAGGAGGAAATCCAGACCAGACAGGCAAAAGTTCAGGACAAGCTGGCTGGCTGGCTGGCAGGGATCAGGAAGTGCAGCGTTCGTGGAGATAAATGCCTCTCGTTATGGCCCCGATGTCCTGAGGTGCCAGCGCTGCTGAGGCTGACGTGCTCCCTAGGGAAGCAGCGCAGGTGCCACAATCCTGGCATTAGTCCCTCTGTTATCACTGGCTCGCATATGGGCTTGTTTCCTTCGGCCTATGGGAGGAAACATCTATTTCCAATGCCCTCTTGAGCCTAGCACAGAACATAATGCAAGGAGACATTCACCCTCTGTCTTCAGTCGGGAGACCTGAGCACCCTGGCACTTCCTCCCTGGGTTGTCTCATGCTGTGTCCGATTCTCTAGCCATGAATTGTGGGTGCACGTGTAGCGGGAAGAGGCTGCAGATACAGGGTTATGAGCAGCAAGGTGGCCAGGCACGTGATGCTGATCATCTGAGAAGCGCAGTACTCTCCTTGGCACGCATGAGACAAGTTTTCTCACTCACCCTGTTACCTTTTTTGCAGTTTGTTTCCGCGACTTTGTTTAGGGTTACCATATTTCCAGTTTCAAAAAAGACGACACTTATCGGGGGGTGGTAATATGACTGTGTGGTAGGGGGCAATGATATGCCTGTGCCCTGTCCCTGCCCCTTGCTCCCAAGCAACAGTGCCCCCCTCTTCCCCCCACCCAGCCCTGCCGGTGCCCCTCACTCCCAACCTGCAGCCCCCTAGCCCTTGCAGTGGCTGCCCCATCCCTGTGACCAAGGGCACCAGCCCTGGTGCTGTGGAGCCAGCCACGCAGCTCCCTGTGGTCCCCAAAGGGTCCCCCTCACCCCCTTCCCCTGCTGGAGGGACTGGCATGTCCCCCCCACCTCCCTAACCTGCTGCAACCCTGGTGCCCTGACAGCTTTTCCCAGCACAGGCAGGCAACCAACCTCCTTGCACACCCTGCCACATGCATGCACACACACACACACACACACACACACACACACACACACACACACACACACACACTTATCTGCCTGCAGCTGCGAGGGCCACATGCAAAACACTTGATGCCCCAGCTCCTCCCACTGCCCCAAGCCTCAGGCAGCTCCTTGCTGGGGCAAGTCGGAAATTGCTGGGAAAAACTTTAATGTTGAGGAGCAACATGCCGGACATTTATTGATATTTAAAAAAAAAATGCTTGGATGGAGATGGGAGGATCCAAAAAGAGGACATGTCGGGGAAAACCCGGCCATATGGTAACCCTATTGTTGTCACTCCTGTAAGACACTATGGCCTGTGAAATCAGGACCTGGCCTTAGGATGTCAAGGGTGGAGTTTTCATGGTCTTATTTCCAACTAGTTTGAACGCAGCGGGAGTGTCACTGCTGGGAGAAGAGCAAGGCCAGGCCCTTGAGCAGTGTAAAATGCAAACCTCCAGCCTCAGAGCTGCTATGAAGTGGAATTAACAGCCGGAGACACTGGATTTATTTAATCACTGCCTTGGCTCTCACAGTCTGGGACTGAGCTACTGTCCCAATAACTTTTCACCAGCATTTTCCCATGCCGTGAAAAATGGTTGACATTTTCCAAAATTCATAACTTTAGTTAGAAAGACAGGGGGAGGGCATTTTTGGAAACTGCACCCTTCCTTCCTGGTTGCCTGCTCTCTGATCAGCCAAATGGGAATGAGTGTAGTGGGCCTTCATCCAGCTCCTGATGGGCAGCTGGTGTCAAACCATCTCCAGAGCAGGTTTTAAGTGATCCCATAAGCAAAAGCTTAGCAGAGGAGATGATTTTCTTCTTCTTTTGATTGGGTCTAACTCCACTGATTCCTTTGGAATTTGTCAATGTATCCTGATGTGAGAGGAGCAATAGATCCCAAGGGCCATAGAGATTTCACTTCAAAGGACTGGGGTTTCCTATGGTGTTGAAAGAGCCAATGAAGCAAACATTGGAGTGATGAGACTTGCTGTAAGAGCTGTGCCTTTAAAGAGGCATGAATGCAGCGCAGAAGGGCAGGGGTTAAGGACCAGTACACACAGGGGCTGTGGCTGGCAGGACAGCCCTGGCTTGATTATAAATGGTCATTATGCAACAGGGGCTTTGCTGAGTGCTAACGGGTGGCGCAGTAGGACTGTGCTTGGCCTACACACAGGTCATTCGTGGCTTAGAGAGCTCGTAGGAAGAAAGCAAATGAGAAGCAGATGGCAACAGCCCTCCCCGACCCTGACCCTCCACAGGGGAAGCAGCAAAAGCCTCAGGTGCAACTTAATTCCAAATTAACACTCTGCCTCCAGGCCCCCCAGCTCTTCTGTGTGTAATTAGGGGCCGTGAGCTCTTGGTGTCTATAACCAGCTCCTGCTGCGTGCGAGGGATGAATTAGGGATGGGCCTGAGAGAGCATCTGTGTTGGCTGTGCGGGCAGGCTCCCCAGGAGCCCCTCCTGCAGGCTCTGGGGTCTGTTGACCTCATGCTGCCACATCGGGCTGGTGTTTTATCATCCAGTGGCAGCAGATGTGGTTTCTGGGTCCACAGCACGCAGCAGGGGTCAGGGACACTCCTGTTCTGCTCGTGGCTCTGCCAGCTGGTGCTGAGAAAGTCGCTTGTCCTCTGCGTGCATTATGATAACTAGGGGAGGCCTCGTTCGTGTTTCCGAACAGCTTTTGCTTCTTCCAGAGAGAGGCGGTCACCGAAGTGCAAAGCATTAGCTTCAGGAGTAGCACCTAGAGGAAGCTCCTTCCCCGGCTCTCTGGGCAGCGCTGGTTCGGCACTGAGCATCAGCCAAGCGGTCCAGGCCTCGGAGACAAGATCTGCCCTGCTGCTTGGCAGAGGTAGGCAGATAGATGTCCACTTTGTGGCGTGGTGCCTTTCTCACCTAGTGCATGAGGACAGCAAACTCATTGCAGCTGCAGCCTTGAGAAGGTAGACAATCAAAGCTTTCCTTGGCCCCTGTAGGTAAGATTCATAGATTCATAGATGTTAGAGTCGGAAGGGACCTCAATAGATCATCAAGTCCGACCCCCTGCATAAGCAGGAAAGAGTGCTGGGTCTAGATGACCCCAGCTAGATACTCGTCTAACCTCCTCTTGAAGACCCCCAGGGTAGGGGAGAGCACCACCTCCCTTGGGAGCCCGTTCCAGATCTTGGCCACTCGAACTGTGAAGAAGTTCTTCCTAATGTCCAGTCTAAATCTGCTCTCTGCTAGCTTGTGGCCATTATTTCTTGTAACCCCCAGGGGCGCCTTGGTGAATAAATCCTCACCAATTCCCTTCTGTGCCCCCGTGATGAACTTATAGGCAGCCACAAGGTCTCCTCTCAACCTTCTCTTGCGGAGGCTGAAAAGGTCCAGTTTCTCTAGTCTCTCCTCGTAGGGCTTGGTCTTCAGGCCCTTGACCATACGAGTTGCCCTTCTCTGTACCCTCTCCAGGTTATCCACATCCTTCTTGAAGTGTGGCGCACAGAATTGCACGCAGGACTCCAACTGCGGTCTGACCAGCGCCCGATAAAGGGGAAGTATCACCTCCCTGGACCTATTCGTCATGCATCTGCTGATGCACGATAAAGTGCCATTGGCTTTTCTGATGGCTTCGTCACACTGCCGGCTCATGTTCATCTTGGAGTCCACTAGGACTCCAAGATCCCTTTCCACCTCCGTGCCACCCAGCCGGTCATTCCCTAGGCTGTAGGTGTGCTGGACATTTTTCCTCCCTAGGTGCAGCACTTTGCATTTCTCCTTGTTGAACTGCATCCTGTTGTTTTCTGCCCACTTGTCCAACCTGTCCAGGTCTGCCTGCAGCTGTTCCCTGCCCTCCGGCGTGTCCACTTCTCCCTATAGCTTTGTGTCATCTGCAAACTTGGACAGAGTACATTTGACTCCCTCGTCCAAGTCACTGATGAAGACATTAAAGAGTATCGGTCCAAGGACTGAGCCCTGCGGGACCCCACTGCCCACACCCTTCCAGGTCGAGACCGACCCATCCACCATGACTCTTTGGGTGCGACCCTCTAGCCAATTCGCCACCCACCGGACTGTGCAGTCATCCAAGTCACAGCCTCTTAATTTGTTCACCAGTATGGGGTGGGATACCGTATCGAAGGCCTTCCTGAAGTCTAAGTATACAACATCCACCCCTCCTCCTGTGTCCAGGCGTTTCGTAACCTGGTCATAGAAAGAGACTAGATTGGTCAGACACAATCTGCCCGCCACAAACCCGTGCTGGTTTCCCCTGGTAAAGAGAAAGTGGTAAGAGATTCAGGCAGCATTTTAATTCCTCTACATTTTCATTACTCGGTGAGCCCCTTGATTGCTAACCCCCTGCCCCTTTCCACAGCTTCTACTTAGCCCCTTACTGCCTCTAAAATACACAGCCTCATGCAACTGGTCCCATGCTATTTCCAGCAGGCAATGCAAAAAGCCACACAAATCAAGCTGCAGCTTTGAACTGGAAGCCACAGCAATTACTGGCGCTGGTTGTCATGGATACTGTCACCATGGAGCTGTTGCCATGGTTTCTGCTCACATGATAGGGAGATGCAAAGTCAAGTTAAAAAAGGGAAGAGGGGCAGTGAATATGGGGTGGGGAAGGGGCTTTGAGATGCTTATTTAAGGAGGCTGATAGTTGCTCCATTAAAGCTTTCCCCTGCATCCCCTGTCTGCAGTTCTCAGGTTCTTTATTTTTAGCTACCTTCTGTTCCCATGTCATCGTGTTAGGGTAACAGCTGATAACGGGAAATGAGGTAGCGTCGGTGCCGGGATTCCCCACGCTGGAATTTTACCAAGGAAGTGAACTCAGCACCCTTCTCCTTTTATAAACGGCCTCGTAGGACTTTCTGCAACCACAGGCAGTTGCACACCTGGCCTGGGACAGCACCGCCAGCAGCACAGTGCCCACTAGCATCTGCACAGGGGGATACTGGAGGGCAAGAGCCAGCTCTGAGAAACACCTGTGCTATATTTTTTTTAATGCAGGAGAAAGTATTTGCTCCTCTGAAAGGGAGCGTGGCAGCTTCTTGTGGAGCAGCTGGTCCTTCTGGGTGAGGGAGGGACTGTGTCATGGCTGAACAGCCTCTTCTGGCTTGACCTAGTGATGGAAGGGGGATCGGTCCACCACCATGCTGCCTGCCAGAAGAGCCCAGATTCACTCCAGTGAGAAGGCAAGCTTCCTAAAGAAGTGTGCCCGCAGCTCCTGGTTTACAGAGCACTGTTATCTAAAGCGCTCAGAATAACCCTCCTAGCACCTTGTGCTGTGAAGAGGGATTCATTTCTCACTGGTTTAAATGGGTAGGGTGCAGATCAGAAATAGTGGTAAGTGACTTCCCTAAGGCCACTCAAAGGACCTGTGACCACCTGGAATGGAAACCAGGAGTCACAACTCCCAGGCCCTACTCTTTAAGCTCATCCCCTTTGGATTCAAGGAGCAAAGCCAGAGGATTTTATATGGGCACTATACATTTAATTCAGCCACCACAACATGGCATGGTGTCTGGGCTCTTCTTTGGGCAAAGGCTATACCAGGGGTGTCAAATTTAATAGATTTCATAGACATTTGGGCTGGAAGGGACCTCAGAAGATCTTCAAGTCCAGCCCCCTGCCCCAGGGGCAGGAATTCAGCTGGGGTCATAGGATCCCAGCAAGATAAACATCCAAATGTGTCCTGAAGATGTTTAAACTAGGTGCTTGAACCACCTCCGGCAGCAGGCTATTCCAGACCTTGGGGGCTTGGACAGTAAAGAAGTTCTTCCTTATGTCCAGTCCTGGAGAAGTTTGTGACCGTTCAACCTTGTCATCCCTTGGGGCGCTCTGGTGAGCAGACGTTCCCCCAGATCCTGGTGGTCACCCCGATGAACTTATAGGTGGCCATCACATCACCCCTGAGCCTGAGCTTTTCCAGGCTGAAGAGTCCCATGTCTCTCAGCGTCTCTTCATAAGGTCTGTTTTCCTGACCTCTGATCATGCACATGGCTCTCCTCTGGACTCTCTCAAGCTTCTCCACTTCCTTTTTGAATTATGGAGCCCAAAACTGGATGCAGTCTCCAGCTGTGGCCTCACCAAGGCTGAGTACAGGGGGAGAATGACATCCTGGGATTTGCTTGAGAAGCATCTATGGATACAAGCCAGCATTTTGCTTGCTTTACTAGCCACAGCATCACATTGATGGCTCATGTTCATCTTGTGGTCAATCATGTCCCCCAAGTCCCATTCATCCGTGGTGCTAGCCAGCGTAGCGCTGCCGAGCCTATAGGGATGCTGCAGGTTTTTCCTCCCAAGGTGGAGAACCTTGCATTTTTCGGTGTTGAACACCATCAGGTTCTCGTCTGCCCATTTTCTGAGCCTGTCCAGGTCAGCCTGGATCGCCCTTCTGTCCTCAGGTGTGGATGCTTTACCCCAAAGTTTGGTGTTGTCGGCAAATTTGGCCAGTCCACTTCTGATACCAATGTCTACATCATTGATGAAGATGTTGAACAATACAGGTCCAAGGACAGAGCCTTGAGGGACCCCACTGGTCACAGGGCACCACGACAATTGACTTCTGTCAACCACCACCCTCTGGGTCCCACCGTGGAGCCAATTCCCCAGCCAGCGGATCGTGGTGAAGCCGAGGCTGCAGTTGGCCAGTTTTGCTAAGAGTTGATCATGGGATACCAGATGGGAGGCTTTTTTAAAGTCAAGATATATTACCTCAATCTCCTCTCCCTTGTCCAGGTGATAGCTCACCTGGTCGTACAAGGAAATGAGATTGGTCAAGCAAGACCTACCCGCAACAAACCCGTGCTGGCTATCCCTCAGGATGTTGCCATCGGCCAGTCTGTTAAGAATGGTCTCTTTGATAATTTTTTCTAGGACCTTCCCCAGGATAGAGGTCAGGATGATGGGCCTGTAGTTTGCCGGATCCACTTTCCTCCCTTTCTTGAAGATAGGCACCACATTGGCCCTCTTCCAGTCTTTGGGCACTTCACCAGAGCGCCAGGAGCTCTCAAGGATCTGTGCCAGGGGCTGGGCTATGATGCTTGCCAGTTGGATACATGGGCTCGATGGGTGACGCAGGGCTAGTCTGCATGCTGGATTGGGCACACGGACCTCTTCCCCTTTCCCTTTACTCTCCCCTTCCCCTGATCCAGCCTGGCTGCTCTGGCCAGTCTGGGGCCCACACTGCATGTGGTGTGTTAACAAGCCTGCGGACTGGCCCCATGCCACGGGCATGTGCTATACACTGCGTGGGTCTGATCAGACCCAGGGACAGCAACAGGGGCCAGATGGCAGGGCTCTCTTGGCTAGATCCAGCCCATGGGCCGTAATTTTGGCACCCCTGGGCTATGCCATTCCACAGATCTCTCAAATCTCTACTGTGATCCAAAAGCAAACTTTAGATCACTTTAGGCAGAGATGTGGATTGTTTGGATAATGTAATAACCTTTGTCTCTGCCCAGGCAAACCAGTTAGATCCCCGTACCCTCCAGTTTTTGCTTTTCCTAGCCACTAAAAATACTTCTTGTGGGGGTGTTGTCATGGCAAGAGAATGCCCAATTCTCCCGCTAGCCCCAGGGCTCCTGTTGCCTGCTGCTGCAAGTGGGTTGTGCACACACAGCTATTACTGACATGAGGTGGGTTTCCAGGAATTGCAAAGTAGCTCCCTTCCCACTCAGCATGCCGATCATGTACAGCTCATGGCTCCCGATGCTAGGGTTGCTGGGAACACAGACTGATTTCACGTACAGTTTCTCAAGGGCGGAGATACTTGAGACTCAACAAGCCTGTGAGAGTCCAGCCTGGGAACAGCTGGGCTGCACGTGGGGTACCATTCAGGGCTCCAGGGACATTGCTTTCCATCAGTGCAAGCTGGGGGAAGTTCATGCACGGCAGTGCAGACAGCTTTTAAGAGAGCGGCAATAAGGTCACAGCCATCCTGCGAGTCAGTGGTCATGGACTGAAATTCAGTTCAATGAAGAGTCAGGCCCTGGCCTGAGCCAGCCTGAGGAACAGGCTTGGAAGTGGCAAAGTGGGGTACACAAAAGAGGAACACCCAGAAAAGTGAGACTGGGAAGCAGATTTCCAGAGGGCATAGGGGCAAAACTGCACACCTAGTGTGAGCAATGGAGAGGCCCTTCAGTTAACCATTGCTTAGGCAATTGCACCTTTAAGTGAGGCCTGCAGTTGTGCTCACATCTGCATGCCCCCGGGTAGAAATCTGGGCCTCTCTCTGTCACTTCAAGCCTCAGTTTCTCTATTTGGAAAAGTGGGGAATAATGATAACTACACCTCCCAGGGTCTATAATAACGTATTGTTCACGAGATGATGCAACAGCCTCAGATGGAAAAGATTAAGTTGCAAGACATTTCCAGCAACATTTTGCAGGGGTTCTGATTTCTTCCCCTGGCTGGTCCCAGCAGTAACCTAACATTTATAACATGGCTTTGCTACTTGTTTTATCCCATTCAGTGTCAGATTTCTTCCATTCTTCACTTTCCACAGTATTGTGGTGTGTGTGCACGTGTCCAAGACTCTCAGTTAAGCAGGGGAATGTCAAGCCAAGCTAGGGTTATTTTTCTACCATGATGTAAAACACAGCCAACTTGCTTTCCTATGTTGATCCCTCCCTGCCTAAGCTGTTTAGTGTTATTATACTGCTTAACGCTAAGGCTTATTAATATAACACCGATTACAATATACAACGTTGCTTCCCTATAGTACCTGTCACTTGAGATCTCCGAGAGCTTTGCAAACATGAATTAATCACTTAAGTCTCACAACACCCCTGTAAAGCACATGCCTATCCTCTCAGCGATGGGGAAGTCAAGACTCAGAGCTGGCTTATGTCACCAAAGTTACATGAGTTAGTGACAGCCTCATCAGTCCTGCCTCCCCGCTCTCTCGTCCAACCAATAGACGTGCGCCTTCCCACAGTTTCACACCTGCCACTTCATCCTGTCAACACAGACAAGTCACAGGCAAGTTGTGACTAATGCTAATTAATAGCTGCTTCTGTCTCCATGAGGTCCCACTGAGTTACAAGGCACTCTGATACATCAGGAAAGAATGGGTTCTTCTTTCCTATCCTTCGTTGCATTTGTCCATCGTCATCCTCAGCTTGCACTGTGGTAGTATCCCAATCAGATCAGAGGCCCAATGTGCAAGGGGAGGTACAAACACATAGAAAGACAATACTGTATAGCACCACAAAGTACCGCGGTGAAGTTGGACTGGCCTGCTGTTCCACAAAAAGACATTGTGGCAGGGAATTTAGGTGCCTGCTCCTAGAAGAGCAGAAACTGGCTGGGGAGAGCCCAAAGAGCCAGCCAGGAGCCCAGGTGCCATGGCAACTAGCTAATGAGGCAATTAGCCTGCACCTGCACCTGGTCAGCTGGCCAGAGGGGCAGGGCCCTGGGCCCATATAAACCCCAGGAGGGGGACTAGAGAGTTCAGTTGTCTGCTGGTGTCCAAGGAGCCTTCCTAGAGTAAGTGAACGGAAGAGGCCTGACTAAGTGTTGCTCTTAGTAATGTGGAGGGGTCAGAGCACACTTTCTGCAATTTGTGTAATGATATAGCTCAGGGGCTTATGTTTGGCTGTTGTTTAATAAGACTGGTGGTTTGGGTAAGGCTGTTTGGGGAAGGAGACCTCATTGGGGACCCATTGCAGTGTGGAGACCTTGGTGCCAGAGAGGGTGCAGCATTCTAGGGGGGGCACACACCCCAGTGCTGGAGAGGGTGCAGCATTTTTGGGGGGGCACACCCTGGTGCTGGAGAGCCCAGGCACCAGTGAGGCATAGAGACAAGGAGGCCAAATTACAGCAAGCCCTAGACCAGACAATGTCAATGCTATCTGTGAGGCTTGAGGTGTAGGAAAAGGGAAGCTGGAGCCACACATAGCCCATAAGGCTGGGGTGTCCCAGGGACATGTATTTTGAAATGAGATGCATGGGGTTCAGGGAAGTCCATCAGGACTGTGCCCAAGTAGGCTTAAAGGCAGCCTCCCTATATTAGGAGTCCATCAAGATGTGGTGGGTGAGAATAGAGGGTGCCCATCAGGCTGAATTGGCACAGCCAAGGGGTCTTAAGGGTAACATGGCCATCCTGTGATGGACATCGTGGGGTCTTAAGGGCAACATGGGGACCCCATCCTGTGATAGACATACTGGTGTTATCTGCAAATCGGCAACAGAGATAAAGAGCTGACTCAACTCGCTTATATTTCTGGATGCTATCTCTGCTCCTTGCACCAGTGAACTACTAGGAAGTCAGTGGTTTTGTTAGCTTTTCCTGTGGTCCACCAAGAGTGGCTGGAAGGAGCTGGATCTGGATCCCTGGTCCTGATGACACTAACAGTGGAAGTGGCACTGGTATCTGCTTTGCAGACCTTCAGCCATTATGAAGGCCAAAAGCTTTGCTTCAACTTCAGGACCATTGATTCATGTCAGATAATTAACATTGGCCTTTCAGGGATGAGGAAGGGATCTCTGATGCATGCAGAGTCACAGAAGAGGTTTCATTGGCTTGCACCCGGTATTCACATGATTATGACCCATCTTTGGGTTTATTAATGAATGGGAGAGTGGGTGCTGGGGTGTGGTGATCTTTAGGATTTCCTAGAAGGGCTGTAGATACTCTCAGGCTCTGGAGGGGCCTTTTTCCATACTTCTTCCTCATGCTTTGCTACCAAAATGCTTCTGAAGCCATGTGGAATTGCACGATTTTGCAAGTTACAGCCAAGATGCCAGTTCTAAATTTTTAAAGAAGGCTTGTTTTGCTAGGGGGAGTATCTTGATTTCTGTCAGGGAAGTCTCGCCCATCTTGCCTTGGCCACCTTGCTACAGAGGTGGTGGGTGGAGAGTGTGAAGACAGCTCTGCAATGCGATCTTCTTGAAAGAGCTACATCCTAGCCTGTTCACACATGACAGTGAATTCACTCTCATAAACCAAGCAGCCTTTTCTCATTCATCCCTGGACTCCAATTACTCCAAACACAAAGTCTTTAAAACCAATATGCCAAAGTAGAGGTGGGCTGACATTCATCAAAAGTGTCTGTGGATATAGACTTGCAATGGAGCAATGATATGCTCCCACACTTATTTCTGATGGTGGTTAATAGACTGGCAGTTCAGAGGTGCTCGGGTGATATTTCAGAAGTAGCCACACTCTCCGCCAGTGGTTAAACTCCAAGGCTTGCCAAACGAAAGGGAGAGTAATGCTTAGCGTAAGCTGTGATGGCACTCGCTCAGCTGCCCCAAGATGGCATGTGTTACTCAGCCCTTGATGATATATTGACCATTTCAGCTTGTGTAACTATTAATTACTCTCATCCTGGGGCTTTTTTGCTCTGATAGTCCCTATGTCCTATTTGCTGCTGCTGGGCAAGTACAGCTTGGGCTGGAAAAACAGCAGTCGGCAACCCTCACTATCTGTGTGCACTCGTTAAAGGGATATAAGTAAGGGATGGTATTGGGGTCCTTTTGCACAGCTCTTTTAGTGCACCCCAGTTCTCATTTGTAGCACCTGCTGCTATTTGATCCCAGCACTGCTAAGCACAAGCCCCACTTGCAAGTCCAATGCTGGACTCGCCCAACCAGTCTGCTAATTGGCCTTAATTTTCACCTGTCCCGGTGATTCTAGGTATCCCAGACCTGGGCTTCTGCACAGACCCACTGATGTGAGGAATTACTGAACTGCTGCAGAGCCTCTACACATCAGTCTCTGAGAACTGGGTATTATTTTTCACAGTGCAGCCAGCTGTCCACTAAACATCTACCAAAAACTACTCTGATGGCAATGAAAATCCTCTCCTTGACTTTAGTGGTAGTTCAGTTCCTCTGAAACAAGGGCCCCACATCCCTTCTCTGTACAGTATTCAGAAGGGCCATGCCTCACACTGGCCACCTGCAGCTAAAAGTTTAGGTTATGGATTCGCTCCCTGCTCCTCTCATGATGGAAACAGCTGAGGCCTGGAAAAGAGCATTAGGAAGCAAGAAAGGCTCACAGCCAGGAGGTGCCTAACACAGCCCAGAGCTACCTGCTAATTCGGACTTTGCTTTTTGGGTATCAGTAACACGATTTGCTTCGCTCCTGTCCCGGTTGCATGGTTTTCCAGCCAGATGCTTGCAACCATGTGAATTTGTGACATCTGGGTCAGGTTCCAAGACATACTTGACAAGCCACAGTGACTGCCAACACCTGTTTATACCTGGGTGTTACTCAGAAGTGGCATGCATCACGGGGGTGGCTGGTGTCCAGGAGCAGCATGTAGCATCCACCCACTAGGACAGATTCTGATTTCTGTTGTGCCTGTGCCACTCCTTTAGTCTCCATGGTGTTCCTCCAGGTTGGTGTCACTGCAGATCAAAATCTTGTGTTTCATCAAGGGTGCCTTGGATGGCCTAGTCACAGGTCCCTCCAGTGCTTTCAATGACCCCAGCAAAGACTTTGCCCCAAGGTCTCTGTTACTCAAGAAGGGAGTTGGGGGCAATTTTTGAGTAAAATCTATTATTTCCCTTAGGATGAGGCTCTGACACCACAGCAGTGAGGGTAAGACAGTCGTTCTGGTTGGGGTCCTCAGTTTTCTTGCAGGACAGAAGGTCACCACCACCCTCCATGCTCTTCCCAAACCCTGTTGGGAAGGATCTGAACAGTCTGCCAAACTGGGCATGACACACTACTACACCAGCTCTAGGATGGACCCAAACCAGATGTTCCCAAAGCTGGACTGGATCCAAACCTAGTAACTAGCCTTGGGGCAGTTTAGTCAGCACTACCTAATGCAACGAAACAAATGTTCTGCTGCAAATACCAAGATCATGATCCGCGTGTGGCAGAAAGACTTAGTGGGAGACTTCCTGTTGACACCAGCAAGGTAGGAGCAGGCCCTGATGCTCTGGCTACTCAGGAAGGCTGGTGATGGGCCCAATGAAGCCGCGTTCTTGGAAGCACAGGGCGTTTTTGAAAAAAGATCCCTGTCGTAAAGAGTTAAAGGCCTAAAATATTTTCTTAACTTAGCCTTTTCCTCCAGATAGATGATCTACTCGGTCATCTGCTGTATGAAGCCATGTTAATAAAGATCTTTCTTGACAGGAGTGCATTGGAACAGGGAATGGGCCCTAGAGAGCTCTTCATTAACACGGCTTCAGCTTGTTACCAGCTCATTTGCAATGTGTTGGAATAGCAGGGATCCTAATGCATTTATTTGGCCTTAATGCATGTGGACCTGAGGGGGACAATGGGGAGCTCCATGCGCTAGGAGGAGAGATGCCAGCTGCTCCTTCCAAAGGACGTTGCTTTCTGGCTTCTCAGAACTCAGTGCAGGGCTCTGGGGCTGCTCGGTGTAAAGGCAACGGGCCCGAAGGACTTCACTGATGCAAGGAGGGCTAGCACCAGGGCCAAGAGGCAGTGGCAGAGCTATGTGAGGGCCACATGCAGCAGATGATTGAGGTCCTTTGGTTTGCTTTCGCAGGCATCCAAGAGGAGCATTCGGGCAACATCTGGGTGTCCTGTATTCATTCTCTCTCGGCCTCCTTCCACATCACTCGCACAAGTCCTCCAGGCAGCCACTCCCTCTTCTAAATAAGACACAGCAGCTAAAAATATTACAAATCACATGTTCATCCCTGCCTGCTCGATGCTGAGGTTTGGATACCAAGAGCCTGCACTGGCCTCTTGGCATCCCTTTGGCACCTCAGATAAAATGTGACAGCTGCTTAGCCTCAGTTCCCTGCACCAAACGTAAAGCTCAAGTCTCACGCATGGCAAGTTTCCCTGGACAAGCTTGCATCATTTCATGTCCTTTGGGTCCTGGGTCCACGGTCTCCTCCATATACAGTCCAAATACACTGGATTTTTTTTTAGGGAGTGATAAAGGTGGGTGTAAACTGAAGATGCTCCTCCTGCATCTCTCAGCCTGGTCCGCCTAGAAAGCCTGACATCTTAACCACCTTGTCACAAAAGCCTCAGTTTAATGCCTTCAGCTTACTGGCATCTGCTGTTTTCTTTGCTGCAGAAATAAACCTCTGCTTTCAGACAGCTATTCTATCTATACCCATCATAGATGAGAAGAAACCGAGTGGAAAAAATGAGTCCGGATGGGACAGAAGAATGACGATGAATGAAGGCACGTGACTTCCAAGCGCAGAGCACAGAAATAGCAGGAAAAGACTGCCTGAGAGAAGCCCTTTAATTATTCTGTTTCTCAGCAAGGCTTTTGCCATTGGCACTGTCAAGCCGGCTGGCATTCCTATTGGGTATCCATCTGTGCTACAAAAAAAGAGCTTGGCACTGCATTATTTAAGGAGGAAATAGCCTTCATTTTTGGAAGCAGTTTCAAAGGGCTGGTGGCACATCGGTTATGGTCAGAAACCCCTGTAGGGAGTGGAGGAGCTGTACTTGGCTTGTGAGTCACCAGGATTTTGTTTTCAGCCCGGTTGCAAGGGAGTCTTGATTTCCATTCTTATTTTAGAGTTGCTTTTGAAGAACTGCCCCGGTCAGAGGCTGAGAGATGGGGCTCGGGGAAGCGACAGCCAGATCCTTGCTCCTGAAGCTGCTTGAATGGGTTGCTGTGTGTTTGTTGCCAAGGCACAGGAGATTGAACTCCTGTTGACCATGCATGGATGCAAATGCAGGCCTTCGGGATGTAGGAAAGAGGGCTGGAAGGGACCTGAAAAGGTCATCTAGTTCAGCCTCTTGCTCAAGGCAGGATCATGCCTGACTAACCCATCCCAGTCAAGTGTCTGTCGAATTTACTCTTGAAAATTTCTCTAGGTAGCTTGTTTCAATGCTTGACCAGCTCAAGTTCCTCCTCATCTCCAACCTAAAGCCTCTCTGCTGCAGCTGGAGGACATTGCTCCTACTTCTGTCCCATTGCTTTGCCTTACTGCAAAGCAAATTACTATTCCTTTACCAGAGCTGAGTTAAAGGAATCCCTAAAATGCAGCGAGTACAGCCATGTGAATACTTCTCTGCCCTCACCAATGCCCATTCCAGTGTCATCTGCTGATTACTTTCCTGCTAAACCTGGTATTTTATGCCTTTCGCTTTGCCTAGGACTTGCATGTGGGCAGTTTTTAATACTTGTGAGTGAGTCTGTGGATACTGAAAGGCTCAGATACCTTTGTGTGAGTTCTCTCTGTACCCTGGCCTGTGCTGCAGAAGCTTGGCTTGAAGTCTCTGATTCTGCTTTCTTTGTAAAGGCCTCAGTCTTCCAGTCAGGGAACAGAACTAAACAGCCCATAGGCACGAGTCTCTTGCTAGGAGCAATGCTCAGTCCAAGTCATTTGTTGTGCCTACTGCATAGGCTGGAACAGGACTGCTTGAAGTGACAGCCCAAGAGTTTTGGATGGCAAAGAAATACAGAAAACCCAAATGGTGTGATCGAGGGCAATTTGCACAGCAAAACGGAGGGTTGCAATCACATGATGGGGACATCTCATGTAACTTTATTGCAGAGGAAGACACTTATTACTTTAATTAAATTTCTTGTGGCCAGCATGTTGCTGCTAACTGGCATACATGCTGCTCACAGGGCAGAGATGAGAGAGGGCTGCCTCTCCGGGTTAAGAGGGACACCCTGAAAGAGTGGCATGGGGAACCTGGAGTTACTACTCTCCACGTATGAATTATTCTGTGGCAAGGTAGACGTCATTCTCCCATCAAACTGCTACCTCTCAGCGATGCTAAACTAATGCTTCCCCACAAACAATCCATTCAGGCTCGCCCTTAAAAACTGCAAGGTCACTTGGTGGCAGGTTAGAGGTAGCAGGAGTTTTTATCTGAGTTTATTTGGCTAGCAGGACTCAAGCCAAGGTCTATGAATACCAGCACCTCTGCTATGCTATTGTAGGGAGCCCAGGGTCGGGTCATTACAACGGAAAGGGAGCAACATGGGGATCTTGGCACTGAAGCTCAGTTAAAATAAAGTTGTGGGCTGGATTTGGATCTATTTTAGTGGCTATCCAAAATGACCATGGCTCATTTCCTTCTTCCCACACAGTTTGGGCAACTGAGGCACCAGAATCGTATTTGTAGAAAGCAAGGGTTGATATTATAGCATTATCCTAAGGGCGACCTTGCTCTTAAAAAGTCAGATTTAAAGGAGGAAGCTGACTTGCTATACTTGTATTCTTTGCTGGTGTCACCAAAAATTATACTTGGTTGCTGTGGGGTTTCAGATCACACCTTTGCTTCGCACAGGGTGTCTGACATCTGGGGAGACTGTTCTGCCGGCAGAATCAAGCCCATTCCTGAAAGACCCCCTATACAGAAATAGGCTCCCCCAGGGAGCTGTCCTGATTAGGTCCTGTGGGAATAGGACCTAAGCGTAAAGTCCTCCCCCGGTCAGGCTGAAAGCAGTGCAAGCTGAGGGGGCTCAGTCCATCGCAGGATCCGGCCCTGTGTCCGGAAACAGGCAGCCGCATAGATTAACTCTCTAGACCTGTGCAGGCTGCCTTGTCAGGAGACCCAGCCAGGAATTTCCTGAAAATACCAATTTAACAACAATTTAGCAACATATCAAGTGGAAAAATCTGATGAACTTCTAATGAAGGAGCCAGGTGTTTCCATCGGAGACTTACCTGGGTTCCTGCCATTTCACCTGAGAAGTCCTGCTTAAAAGGGACAAAAATCATAGCAGGGTCTACGTACAGCTCTAGGGGGACCATTGCATGGGCTGTCTCTGAGCTCGGGGACGCGGGGGTCCCTGCTGCAGAGCCTGGATGCTCTGGCTCAAGCTGGGGCCTGGCTCCTGGCTCTGAAGCAAGCGGCTCAGAAGCTCTGGACTCGGGGATTAGGCAGTCTGTGCAAGCTGGGGTGGCACGAGGGTCTTCAGAAGTCAGGACAGCCAACTGCTTTATTTAGTTTAGGTGGAAAAAACCCCCCAAGGTTGAATGGAAACATCTCATTTCCTGAAGTGATAAATCTCTGCAATTTCCTTTCTGTGGGAAAGTTAATTTCTATTTTTTTTGTTCCAAGCCAGAGTGAAATGACAGAATATCCCCTGGAAAGGAAATTGGGAGATTCAATCGGATCTAGTTGTCAGTCTCATCGACTCCTGCCTGTACCATGTGTTTTCTCACCTCCAGAGTGCCTTTACGTACACTGCTGGAATTTGGCCCCCACACGGGTTTATACCCACAGCTCTCAAAAGCACTTTATGAAGGAAGGTGAATATTAGCACCATTTTGCATAGGGGAAAACCGAGGCGCACAGCAGATTGTAATAGTCACGGAGACAGAACCCGCAGCTAGATGCTTTTCAGCTGGTTTGTCCAGTGGCGTAGACAGCTGAAATAAAGTTTGGAGATACATCCACACCTTCGGCTTTATAATGGAGTGATGTTATTTTGGAGCTCGCTCACTGCGGCCGAGGCCTCTCCAGCTTGATTAGACATGGACCCCAAGGTGCAAAATTCTAGATCCTAATTTCTCCACCTTTCCACTTCTGCAAGTTTAGCGGCGTTCAGATCCAGGATTTTCCTTTGGGCCGTTATAGGGATAGAGGCCAACTCTGTAAGTCAAGGTCTGGATCCAAATGCATGCTATCACTCCTATACTAACACAGGAAAACATTCCCCTCCCCGCACAGTGGGAACCATCGGGGCCCAGCTGCCTTCACCTAAACTGCGAGAGGCCCTTATATTTTCTCTATCCAGTATGGTTGAATGAAACCAGATTCCAGGCTGTCTTCTCGAATACAGAAGAGCAATTAATAACTCAGGGCATTTCCTCTGTATTTGAAGTTTTGGCTTCTGCTGAGAAGTAGATTTGTTTTGGGGGAGTATCGTTTTCCGAGATGAAATCATTATGCGATCGGGGACCGAGCACTCTCTGCACAAAGTACCGATGGAATTGCAACATCTCTTGCTCTTGCTGTTGCAGAGAGCGGGGCAAGTGACACTCTGATTTTAAGAAACCAGACAAAGAAAGGGAAGGATAATACTGGAGCAAATACAGTCCTGGTGCCAGAGGATGTAGTGCTCTTCCCTCTGAAGTTATTTGGCTTACAGTAAATTAGCTCATGGTTGGGAAGAATAGAGACAAGACATAGAGGGTTTTTAAGTGCAAAGAGACAAAGATAATGTCCAAGATTCCCTCCCACTTGTAAATAATATCGTAGGCTGAAGGGGATCCTAAGCTCGGTGAAGGGCTGTTACAGCGTTGCGCCACAATCCTCAAACTCGCAGAGAATGCAGATTTAACAAGATGGTTATTTGCTGCTAAGTAAACAGACTAATTAATTCTTGGGGGGGAAATATGTTCTTTGAGGCTTAACAGCTATGAGGAAGATTGTTTATGGAAACCACAGTAATGGCAGACCGGGAAGCACCATATGCAATAGATAAAAGAAGAAAATTGGTTCATAAACAGCGATGCAAAAGATAAACAAGCAGTGTGGCTGTTCAGTCTCAGAAAATGGAAGTCAGGTCCTCAACTAGTCAAAGTTGGCTTAGCTGTAGAGACCTCTGAAGCTTTCTTCCTTCCCCAGGTAAATGGATTGTGTCCCTTTACATTAAGCGAGAATCAGGCTCCAGAAGTCCTGGGTTCTTTTCCTGGCTCTGTAAAAATTCATACATATTTGGGTTGGAAGGGACCTCAGCAGATCATCAAGTCCGACCCCCTGCCCTGGGAAGGAAAGAGCGCTGGGGTTAGATGACCCCAGCCAGGTGGATGTCTAGCCTCCTCTTAAAGACCCCCAAAGTAGGGGAAAATGCAGACTCCATTGCAGTCGACATATTGGGGTCTATCACTGTCCGGGGTGATTTTGTTGGGAGGATCAGAGCTATACGAGGTGCAGAAGGCCATGAAGCTTGAAGGGCGAGTGAACAGGTGGACTCAAAGAAAGGGATGGCATAGGATGAGAAAATGCTAGGTCAAATCCAACCCGCCTTGTAAGTGACCAAAAGTTATCGCTGCTTTTTGGGTCTTTCCTGACCTAGGTGAAGAGAAGGTGACAAGTCTTGCCCCATTCGGGGTAACTAGGGGAGACAGGTCTTGTTCACACTGCCACACGCTCTCACGTCTAGACAGCAATTCCTTCAAGAGAGGGATGGTGGTCACTCTCTGGGTATGTGCACAATGCTTAACATGGCAGGACCTCCCTCCTCTCTGGTGTCTCCGCCGGCTACTGTAATACGAACAGTAATCCCTTGCACAGCAGCTCTGCTGTCATCAGCACTAGTCCTCATTGCTGGCAGGCTGAATACGAAGGGGCCCCGTGATTAACGCCCATCCTTCGCTGTAGTCTTTCTGGAACAGGCAGAAGCCGCATGGGTGGGAAGCTTGTTGCAGCGCTGCCCACACTATCCCTGTTCTGGTGACAGGCAGAAAGAAGTCTCTGATCTCAGACCCTGGCACTCCAGCGCTTCTTGTCAGCATCCAAATCCCTCGAAACGGAAGGCAAGTGTTCCCAGAGGGCTGCCAGATGCCAGGGACTGAAGGGATTAGCCTTGGCTTTGATGCTGCAGAGCGTATTCTCTGTCTGTAGGTTTCTTTTTCTTGCCTTTAAGCCAGAGCTGCCTCAATGCTCTCTCAAGATCCTTGAGACTCCAAACCATTTCAGATCCAAAGTTTCAGGTCAACCCCAGTGAGGCAAAGATGGCACCAGGCATCATCCTAGATCCCACAGTCCCAACAGGATTGCCCAGCCTCTTTCATCTGGCATCCGAATGAGGGCAGAGGGGGTCTTGTGAGCTCCACCTCGAGGCTGCAATGAAACAGGGCATCTTGGCATGAGAGGAAGCAGGTGATTCAGACATCTTCCATGATGCATTTAATAGTCATGTAGTCATCACGTGACACCGCTTGTGAACACTAGTGTGCAGCACTTCTGTAATCTGGGAATAGTTGCAAGCTTCAGGTGGTGGTGGAGGGGCTTATATTGAAGGGCCCAAATTCACCAAGTGCCTTCAAAACATTTGCCTACCCACCACTACCTTTGTGAATCTCAAAATAATAATAATAATAAAAAATCAGACACTATCTGAAATCCTGGGATGAAAGAAGCACGCTCCCTCACTCCCACCATGTTACCAACTATGGAGCAAAAGCCTCATATTGTATAACCTACTTTAATATTACAGGAGGAACCAAAAAACCCCAGTCCTAGATCAGGTCACCGTTGTGTTAGGTGCTATATGGTTCTCCAAAAATAAAGTGACTTCTCCAAAGGCCTTCTCGCCCTGTGTACAATGCGGGTTCCTCTTTCCAAGCAGCTTTGAGACTTAATAAAGAGAGAAAGAGGTTTGCTTCTTTCTGCAAAGTGGGGTCTGATTACAACGGTGCTTGGCTGGCTCCAGTTAAGATCAGGAGAAGAGAGAGAGGGAAGAAGACGCTACTTGTTCTTTCTCACTGTTGTTGGCTAAGTCGTAAGGACAAGATCTAAAGGCAGTTAGATCCAAAGGGGAGGTTTTGGCACGCAGCTCCATTTGATTTCTCTGCATGTCTTTTTTGTATTTAGTCCTCAGTCATTCTCAACTTCTATTTCTTTAACTATAAAATGAAGAAAATAGTACCCCAAGCTTATAGGCATCCTGAAATCTGCATCTGAAGCTGTCCATTCCCCATCAGGATTCAGTCCAAAGGTCCAGTCCTATCCCAAAGAGGCATTACTTGCTGGGAGAGATAAGTGTAATGGGTAGGGAGGAGGGTTCACAGTCACATGTTGTGTTGTGTCACCTGGCCATGGTTGTCATGTCATCACCACATGTTAAGTATGTGCTGTATGATGTCTGAATCATTTAGTTCCTCACATCCCAAGGGAGGCTTTTGGTGGCTGCTCTTTCCTGAACCCTGCGGATTTTGGATTGAAAGTCTCCTTAAAAGCCAAGGGCTTAGCCAGCATGGTGTAGTTCAGCGCCTAGTTGTGCTTCTGGTTGTGGGAACCGAGTTTCCGACCCCCATCCCGCTTGGATTACATGGAAGGACAGTAATAAATGGTGGCCGCTTTGTGACACTGCCAGATGGGGACCATGCTCACCCGCAGAAGGTATTATTGTTTCTCTTAAAATAATATTCAGGCTAAACAAGTCTCTGCTGCTTGCTGTAGATCTCTATCTGATCTTTACATTTTATTATCATCAGCATGTGTAGACATGAGCGTTTGCCCTGAACCACCACTTCAGTGGCAAATTCTCTTCCTGAACTTCATGGGGCTTGGATCTGGTTTTGTACCTTGTGACTTTGGTCTTTTATTTTTTCATCCTTCATGTTGCTGGGAACGAGACCCTGGGTAGCAGGTCATCCCTTTAGAAGACGGGGTAGAGATGCACCTTTATAGACCAAATAAGATATATATAGCACAAACGTTTGTGAACCCAAGTTCACTTCATCAGATGCTGTGAAACGATGAGCAGAAATCAGAGTATAAGAAGGAGAGAAATCTGAATACAAAAGACGAGGGAGAAGGAAGGTGGGGGGTGGGGGAAGGGGGGAAATGTCATAATAAAGGCTAATCCAGGTAATAAAATAATAATCCATAGTCCCTGTTTAAACCACACTTAACCAAGTCCAGTTTGTGGATGATTTCTTGTTCCACAGTGTCCCATTTAATCTGGATTTTAAATATTTTTGCCTGAGAACAGCAATGATGAGGTCAGTGATGCTTTTAGACAGCACAGACCTTTAGAGAATGGGTTTTATGGCTTGATCTACCGAAGCCTTTGGGATGTTTTTTCCTGTTTCCCTTTGTTTCGTGCGTATCTCGTCCTTGGTTGTAATAGCGGTATAGCTTCTGCCCGATTCAAAGTTACATCCTTCCTCGTCACTCCTTTTCCCTGGCCCATGCTAGCTGCTGGAATTTTTAAAATCCAGAGCCTAAGGTTTTTGTGAACCTCCTCTCTATCGAGTGAGCCATCAAGCTTCAGAAGCCCCTGCAATGGAATTGGAAATGCATGCATTTGGTAACCAAGGCTGCACAGGTTTTATTGTACCCCTTAAACAAACACCTGGAAATGACTGTCTAGAGGTGGGAAATACAACCTTATGCAGCTGTGAGCAAGGGACAGCTTCTGGATTACTGTGCTTGAAGATAGACTCAGGTTTCCAAGAAAAGTGGATTCATCGTGAAGTGTCAATATGGTCTTGCCTTTTGCAGGACAATGGATATTATTTAAATATTTAGCATATTGTGGGAGACTGACAACTGTGGAATCCTACTAGCCTCTCTCCCGCTATCACAAGCGTCTGAGAAATGGAAAGAGCATGGGCTAGATCTGTCCTTTAGACATAGGCAGGTATAAAACTCTGAGCATGGGTGAGCAATTCAAGGGAAATAATGGCTTGAGACTAAGCTGTGCCTGTACTGGCTAAAGGCTTCCTCATAGGTTTAGGACACAAGCTGAAATGAAGGTGGTTTCAAAGCAACATAGTCACTTGAGGTCCATTCTCAGCAGTGGGGCATGCATGTATGCACAGTGATGCTGACTGCCAACAAGAGGCATTCTGGTTTGCACGTGGTGTGATTGTACTCCTGGTGTGGTCCTCAGATTTTTTATGATGCTTAAATGATTCCCATTTTACATGAATATAAGTGAGATGGGAGTAGGGTCCATCAGAGGACTGCTGAAGACTGCACAAGCAGTCCTGGCAACATGGATAGAAGCCACTACCGCTGTACTACCCACTTTCCAGCATCCTTTGTTAGTTTACGAGAAAAATTAATTCCAGATGATCTAAATTCCTCGAAACGGGCTTCTCTCATTAAATGTGAGCTCTCCGCTTATACAGCAGTCTCTGTGTAGGAAACAAGATGTTGACTCCTGTCCCTATTCCCCTCACCTCCCTTTCTGCTCTTTGCCTCTCACAAACCATTCAGCTTCCCTGGGCATCTGCTGCATTTAGGCAAACAGCTAATTCTTCCTTTTTGTTATTCTTACTACAGGGCAACCATAGATGAAGTGGAAACAGATGTGGTGGAGATAGAAGCAAAGCTTGACAAGGTAAGATGCAGCTGCTCAGGGGGCGGGAAGGGACTGAATTTAGGTGGACAAAGGATAAGTCTTTGGTTTGACAATAGGGCCCCATCGGCTTGTTCAGAGAGGGACTCTGCTTAGAAAGTCAGGAAACCACTGTGTAATCCACTGGCTTAGTACACGTGATCACGTCCTCCTTCTACTGGCTGCCCCTATCAGTGCAACTCGGTGATAGCCAAATTTAGCTGTTCTTTAGTGCAAGTGGACGGGGCTCTTCTTCTTAGCGTGGAAGCATGGCTGTGTAGCTGCTGTGCCAGACTGAACCCCTGGAGATTTCCAGCTGTTATTGACTTGCTGTATGATGTTGCGTGAGTCATTTTGCCTCTCTGCCCTCCTCCCTATAGCCATCAAGGCAGGGACCATCTCTTGCTACGTATCTACTCGGTGATCTACCGCAATAGGCTCCTTCTCGTAGTCGAGGCCTCAAATAGAGCCACTCTTGTGGAAGGGTCCTTGATTCAGTCTCCAGTAGTAACTGCCATGTTTGTGTGTAGCAATGGTGGTTTGTGATTGTGATGGTCCAGGGAAAATGCAGAATGAGTTGAATGATCTCTTTTACCGGACCAAGCAATCATATCGTTGGGAGAAGATGTCAAATGAGCTTTTGGGCACAAAATGCTGTTCCTCAAGGGAAAGGAGGCTGCATCTGTTCCTTCCCCAGACCTGAGGAAGGGCATAGCGTGCCCAAAGGTTTCTTGTCATTTATTCCAACTGTAAGATTGGCCCAATAGAAGAAGTCATCAAACAAACCTTGCTCCTTGCATATATGTGGGCAGTCTTGGGTCAGGTTTGGTGCCAGAGATGGGATTCATTTGGGAATTGTTTTTTAATAGTATCTTATTGATTTTGTTTTCACTGTAGCAAATTCTTTAAGTCCACTTGCTGTATTAACAATCACCCCCCAAAATTCCCCTCTTTGAGAGGGCTTGTGTTGTCCAGTGTTTCAAGGCAACTCCTGGTTCTGTTCTCCTCTCTCCTAACAAAGCCTGACATACACATGCCTCTCCACACCACCTTTTCTTGCATAAGGAAATTTAAGATACCTGCTTCATAGGTACTTTTATCAAGCTCAGCTTGATAATTGTGAATGCTTTGAGACTTGTGGGTGAAAAGCACTCCAGAAATGCTCATTAGTAGTACATTTGTATAAGTGAGGAAGTCTGTGTGGGTATATATACCACTATCCTGCGCTGGATATAAAGGAGATAAACCTGAGTGTCTGGACTCCCAGGCTGCTATCTTAGCTCCAAGAGCCACCTCCCCCACCGGAAGCCTGGCTCTGAAGTTTGTTACCAATTTTCCCCCACTTTATGTGCACGTGGCTAATTTAGGGTTGTGTTTATGTAACTCAGATTTGTAATGCACTAGTGTATTGCACTAGTATTACGCTCCATGTGCACAATTGGTTTATTGGGCTGGACTGTGCCTACTATTTTTTTCCTGGATGCTGGGACCAGCATTTGATATAGAAACATGGCACAAACACCTTCATGTACGTACGACAAAGAATTCCCTGGATGTAACAAATAGATGCAGAAAAAAACAAGTCTAGTCTGTGCCTCTTGACCCTGTCACTTGAAGATTTCCAGCTATCTATCCATCTGTGCTACTACAGGACTTGATGAGGTCTCTGTCAGCAATTAGCAATGCAAAACCTTCCATCAGCAAAAAATATGGTTTGTAATATCCATGCATTTCAGAGTAGGGGGCAGGAAGAGAAGTGCTGAAAGAGGCTTGGATCTCAGTCAAGAGGCTTACTGATGGAAGGCTGTTTTCCCACCCTTCTCCCCTCAAATATCTGAGACACCAGCCAAGATGTTTCTGAATGAGAACAGACAGAAATGTGGTGGAGGAAGCTGAGAAACTATTGAATTCTTAGCAGAGACTGCACGCTGCTAGATGGAAAGGGAAATCCGGCACAGGACAGGGAAGGTGGCCTGGTTTAAGCCACAAGTTCTCAGAGGTCAGCAGCCTGTAGGAAATGAATGGGTGGTTTTAGTCTAAGTTCTCAGAACCGGTGTCTTCATGTGTTAGTGAACCCCCAGAGAGGCCCAGACTAACCATTCGAGTTGGTTATTCAGAGACAGGATCAAAGCACATTAGCTGCCTAGCATGGGGAAAGCTTGTCTTAATGGAGGCACTACTGTCATGGCTGTGGATACAGGAATTTAGTTTCTTGGACTGCCCATCTGGAACCCTTCACCAGCACCAAGATCAGGCCCAGAGCAGTCACCAGGGACTAAGTTAAACAGTTAAATACTCCATACATATTTTCAGCCAACTATGGGACAAGATCAGAAATAGATCCTACAAGCTTGGCATCGGGACAAATAAGGTTGACTTGGAGCTGAAGGGTCATTGAACTTCAAAGCCATTTCACTTCACTTCTTTTTGGACTCACCTCTTGATTTCAGCAAGATTTGGTCCTTGTTACATAGCGCAGCACTCTCTGTCTAGATTTGCACATGCCCTTATGGTGTTTTATAGTCATTAATGGAGGTATCCTGAGGACGCACCTGTGTCCGCTCAAGTGTTTTGTCCTATTAACATCAGACATCTGCATCTGAATCAGGAACTGAACCTGCATTTCCTTACTCTAGTTCAGTGCTCAGCCTACAGTTGCAGTCTTCCTCTCAGGGAAAAATTATGGAATAAGGTACTAGTGTTCAGTGCAAACATGGGAGTCAGAATCTGGCTATTAAGATTGAATATTGAACTCTCTGAACTTCCTGTGGTTTAGTGGGTTTTTCAGTTTTTAATTGCTTTCTCCAGTTAGAGGCAGAAGCAGTTATTTCTAATGCAGTTTAAATACAGCTGCTTCCTTTGCTCACATAGGCTGACCTCAAGTTAGCCTCCAGCTGTTGCAGACTGATTTCCTACCAGCGGTGCCCAAGCTTTCTAGTATTTCAGGAGTCTTTCCAAAGCGAGGGAATGCGATTTCAGAGTGTGCTCGGGTTGAGTGGCCCTCAGCTACTAGCAAGACAGCCTTGGCTGTGTATGTGTGCACACAAGGAGGTATTTTAGAAACCGCCACGTTGCAGAGAAAGCTGGATTTCCTTTCCAAAGGATCTGTCGAAAGCTCCTTGAGTCCGTCTGGGCTCCAGATGCAATAGAAGCTGGAGCAGTTTGTTTTCTGTCTTTGGTGTTGGATGGAGCAGTACGAGCCTGCTAGCCTGTTCTGCTAAAACTATGTGAACAAGAGAAGTACAAGAACTGGATTCAGAAGCTGTCTGTCGGAGACGGCTAGGGAGATCTGTTCTCACCCCAGGGGAGAATTGGTCAATAAATAAAGAAATGCATCTCTCTCATTAGGATTAGACAAAAATGCCTTTATAACCATTATTCAAACATTTGAGACCCCTCCCCCAACAAACAAGTGACAATTTCTTAATTTCCGAAATGCTTGTCCACAGTCTTGACTTTTCATGTTGCCAGATAGCCCTGAAATGCAGTAAAACATTCTGAATAACCCCAACTTTGTCACCCTGCTGATCTTCAAAAAGCATCTTGACAGACACCCACTTTGCTGAGGTCATCCGATCCCATCAGTCTTTCCTGCCCTAGTGCCGGGGGGCTGGACCCGATGATCTGTAAGGTCCCTTCCAGCCGCTAACATCTATGACACTAGGAAATGAATACTCCCCCCACTTTTTTGAGCAGCCCAAACTGTGCATGGTGGGAAAGTTGCTTTGGGCTGTGGTTCTGACAAAGAGAATCCATGAGTTCTTTTGATCTCTTTCCTGCTTTCCATCAGGAGCTTTGTCCGTGAGCAGAAAACAAGTCCTAGGGTGAAAAGGTCTAAAACATGCTTAGATGAATGCTGTAGTCAGCAAGCAGTTAGTCCAGATATGCTCAGGGGCTCTGCAGTGCACGTGGGTGGCTCTTGGGGGCTGGACATGCTTCCTGTAACTGAATTAGGACAAATGGACCTCAAGGAGGGGGGTTCCCAGCAAGAAACAGCCTACAGAAGCTGGCTATTGTGGTTCAAAGCTTGCTTCTGAAGCAAGGAAGTGGCCTTGTTCTTGCTGTCGGACTGCATCCTAGGCTTCAACTGAATTATTACAGCATGCGCTGGTTATAAGCAGGAACAGAAGTGGGTTTGGAGCACGTGGTTCCCCAGTGTAACAAGTCACATACTTGTTTTTAAAGTTGCTGAACCCCAGCCTCCCTGGAGCAAGGCCTTTCTAAAGCCCACCAAGCAAAGGCTGTGCTAAGTCATACGCAGTGCAGAGACAGCTTCCGAGAGTCCTTTCAGCCACTGTAGCACATGCATGTGACCAGGAAAGCAAGTCCTAGCATCCTCCCAAATTGACAGGAATCCCAGTGCCTGGTCGTAGGCACATGATGCAGCTTTAAAACCAGCTTCAATCCACTAACTCAGAGGTTTTGGTGTGACGACTGTAGAATCTCACCACCTCCACCCTTGTTCCTTTGCATGCTACGCATGAAGCCCCCAGCTGCCAGGTAACACTCAGGGCACATCGCATGCATATCAGCTCCGACACATGGGCCTGGGGGCTGATTAGCTTCCAGAGTACAAGTTACCTGCCAACGCACAGCTGCAGCTACTCACCTTCCAGTCCAGTGCCAGGGTACATTTTGCTTCTTCACCATCAGGCACGTAATTGCATCCCAAGAGAGCGTTGCTGGGCAGGCTGGTTGGCCAGATCAAAAAACCCGCTCCTTCCAAAGCAAGGAAAGTCCCAAATCCTTAGGGGCTGTGCAACAGTTCAGACCTTTCCCTGGGTGTCGGGGGCTGCTTCTCACTGCTGCCAGGAATTGCAGTTCCCCTGCTAAGTCCAACTAAATTTTTGCAAAAAAAATTATTATTTTGCAATAATTTAGTTGGTCTAATAAAAGACATCCCATCTACCACGAGTTCTGATTCCTTTTGCCTCTAGACCAATACGGCTGCAACCTGGATACCTGCTAAGTCCTGCTCTTCAGATACAAGGTTTCTGTATTACATCTTCAGGCAGCTACATGACCTGCCCTCTGCTACAAGTACCAGCCAGGGGCACCCAGTGCACAGAGCAGCTTACCCAGCTTCCTGCAAGCCCTGTCCTGTCCTGAGCTGTCCTCAGATATCCCCAGCCAAGCTCTTCTCTGCACACAGCCATCCCAAGCAGGCACCAAACCCTCAAACTTGCCCTAAGCAGGCCTTGCTGTGCCCTGATGGCACGGCTCTGAGAAGCCAAGCAGGCACAGGTGGGAGCGGAGGTATAAGATGCTCTTAAGAGCCCCTCCTGGCTTGTGACAGCCTGGTTAGACTTCCCCATTACTAGTGGGGGGCTCCTTGCATGCATGACAATGCAATAAGGAGCCTCCCCTTCCTTTCCTGAGCAGCTGCTGTGCATAGACCCTGCAATACCCCCTGTTCTCAGAGCAGGGCACCCCTCAGCTCTGCAGCCCTCCTCAGCCAAACATCTTGGCCGTGGCACACGTGGGGCATGGTTCCAAGCTTCACTTTGCACTCGTAAGGGCCAGATCCTGACGGGGTAAATTGGTGTTGTCTAACTGTCCTTGTGCACTCCCAAGGACCTGTGCTGTCTGCAGTGGCAAGGGAGTCATTCAGAGAAGCAGCACGTACCCACCTGTGGTGCCAAAGGGCAGAAATTGGCCAGGGAAACCTCAAAAAAGTGCTGTGTGTCGCTATGGCAGAAATGTCAGCTGACAATAGCCAAGTATTTTGGGTAGAAAATGGACATGGGGTCCTTAATGCAGGCGCTTATTCAGTAGGAACCCCCAAATACCGCTGCATTGAGTAACGAGAGCGCTAACTTGGTAGCACTGCCGGGCTGAGCCTTGAATCTGGGCCCAGACGTCTACCCCTGCTCGTGCTACAGGCTTACTCACTGAAGGCATGTGAGTATTATGTTCTGTTCCCTGTTCGAACGTCTGCGCCCTTCTCGAAGACAGCAAAGAATGGGGCTTCAGTTTGAATTTTCAGGCTAAGAATAGTCCAGGCTAAAATTTGCAAGATGCTTCAGGGGTGGTTTTCTGGTGTCGATTTGACGTGGGGTTTGTATTTCTCTCCAGTGGGTGAGTCATGCACTTGGGGCAACTCATATCTACTGCTGCCAGTCAGTAGATCTGCTAATCTGCCTCAGGCTGTATTTGCTTTTGCTTTTAGCTACAGAAGAAGTCCTGGGTTCAAGCCTTGCTCTCACCACAAGCAGCAAGCCTGACTCTGCAATCTTACTTGCAAGTCTGCTTTGCTTACAAATGCTTTGGCCAACTCTGTATGACTGTCCCCGCTCACAACTCTCCCTCCCCTTCTCTCTGCAGCTGGTGAAGCTATGCAGTGGCATGATCGAGGCTGGGAAAGCCTACATCACCACCAACAAACACTTCGTCACTGGGGTCCGAGACCTGTCTCAACAATGCAAGAAGGACGAAATGATTTCAGTGAGTCTCTTTGGGGTATTGGGCAGCAAACTTGTTGAGAGATGGACAAGGCACGAGACAATGGCATTAAAGACAGGAGGGGTGTTTCTGGGAATTGGCTCTAATCTGAGCGAATGCAAATGTTTTCCAAGAGAGGCTTGCAGCCCCCATTGCTAGAGGGATGCTTTTCAGCGTGAAATGGTACCTTAGGCTGTTATCTATTAGGTTGGTACCTTTAAGCCTGTACGTGCATATGTTTCTAGGGAACGGAGTGGCAGAATTGAGGAGCAGGACTTTGGCCATTTTTGCCCTGCTCACCTTTGCCAGTCTCGTTCCAAAGCCCTGAAAAGGGAAGACATAGGGGGAGGGGGCTTCCCCGTGACTCAGCTCATCTTTCTGTGAAATGGGTTCACTTCCTGGAGGGGCCACTGGAAAAGAAATGGCTGTGAGGTTAAATTAATATTTGCAAAGTGCTCGGAGATCATTGCAGCAATATGATAACACTTTTCCCATCAAAAGTAGGGAAATCAGACCAACTCTCAGCCCCATTTGGGGTCATAAATCATATCAAAATTGCCCATAAATCCATGAGAACCATTTCACTGATGACTCTTCAGATGCTGTGTATGGTCTAGATATTCTGAATATCAAATCCTTGGGGGTGAAGTTTATATCTGCTCAGATTTGCTTAAAACCTTCGCGTCATTTTAGTCCCACGCAGGGCAGATTCAGTGTCTGAAAAAAAATCCCCTGATTTTTCACCACTAAAACCTTTGCAAGGGGAACTGTGGTTTTAAGAAGCCAGAGTGCAGACAGGGTCCTTCGAAACTGGGTTGGCGAGCATTAGTTTTTTAGGAAACGTGTAGAACTGTCATGCAAAAGGAATAGCCAGGGGGGTGCTGTGCTCAGCACTAAACTGGAAAGGGGAGGGGAAGAAGGGCAGCTGCTCCATTAACCGCCTGCTTGCTTCTTCTTTCACAGGAGTGCCTTGACAAATTTGGAGACAGCCTGCAGGAAATGATTAACTATCACATGGTAAGGCACCATCTTACTCTCAGTTCTTTGCACGCTAGGGGCGAGCCTGTAACGGTCTTACCTTGTTCTTTAGAGACTACATGATGATCTGCTGGCATTCGGTGAGGCAGCAGTGACAGCACGGAGAGGGTGGGTCTAGGAGAGTTTCCTTGAAAAGGTCCCATTTTCTGCTTTCTTGGCAGCAGATGTGAGAGAGAGGTTCTGGGAGGGGTTGCTGTCACTTCTAAGAGGTTCTCTTCTCCTTTCCTGGGAGGTGTCCAGTAGGCCAAGCTCTGCCTCCGTTAGTCAGTGGCATTACTGCATCTGCACAATGGCCAGCAGTCACGCACTGTGTGCATCCGTCAGTGCAGTGGGCTGCACGGGTACATCAATCTGTGGATGTATGTCGGCTTGCGTGACTGCTGTGGTCCGTGGGGGTTCACCAGAGGTGTTGCTGCGTGGCTTGTATGAGTGATGTTAGTGCGTGGGGTTGGGCATGGGTCTTTGAGGGCAGGACTTGTCCTGATGTCTTCAGCCAAACACACAGGACTTTAATGCCCTGCGCGGTGATGTGAAGAAGATGCTTTCAGCACCTTTCCGGGTATTAGGTGCTACAGCTTTGCTCTGTCCTCTCTCTTTGTTGTAAGGCTCCTTAGCTTCTATAGGAGGATGCATCCGAGGAAGCATCCGCTGTGTATTGCCCGTTCCAGCCATCAAAGCGATGCACGGTCTGAGAACGGCTCAAGGCAGCTGCAGCCCTCTGTGGTGTCTGGGGCAGCAGGAAAGATGGTCGCAGCCTTTGCAGCCAGCAGCACGTCAGGGAGCAGAGGGGAGAAGGCAGGGCACATTTCTCATCCTTGCTTGACATTTCAAAGCTTTCACTGCGGACTTGCAGCCGCCAGAGGGTCAGGGTCATAAAACCAGTGTCGGGGGAAGAGCTAGAACATTCCTTCCCCAAATGGAAAGAGCAAACATACGTAGTCCTGTGGTGCAGATGAATCATTCTTCTTTTGTGATTGAACCGGAGGCATCTTGTGAGGCCAGGGCAGGAACAGATGGGGTCCTGAAGGACCCCCAGCCCTGATGCCCTTTACCTGGAATCCCTCACCTTCAGAGCCCCTCGTGGATTCCAGACGGGGAGAGCAAGGCCAGGACCCACTGGTTTCCCATCAGGATGTAGCTCTTCCCCAGCCAGCAGAATGACTTGTAGAGTCACCTGGCTGTTCCCTAAGCAGGATGGGCTTTGGAGCTTTGCACTGTGTTTGAGAGTCCATTTAAATGCAACCCCAAAGGATAAAGCGGACTATATTAATGCTGCCATAAGATGGAAGGAAATGCCTAGGGACCGGCTGATCCCCTAACCACACTGAATCTTCGTACCAGAGCTCTTTTGTAGAGTTACCCTACTGTCTTCTACTGACCAGACACATGGGAAGAGTATTTATGACCCTTGCAAAGTATTTATGACCCTGGTTCTGAGCCAGCCCTACAATACTTTAAGCATGGAAGCTCATAATTGATTGAAATGTTTTAAACTGAAGAAAGCTTCAGGGTGCCAGTACTGGAGTGACCCAGTTTTATCCCACGATGCTCCTGTCACTATGTGTTAGGAAGAGGGTGATGTGTGCTTTCAGGACTCAGGTTAACTGGATTGGGTGGAAGGCAAAGCAGCAATGAGTCCATTTTATTCTTTGGGAAGCAGGTTGGGAGAGTTAGCTCCTCATAGGACATGCCATGGGGAGGAGGTTAAAACACACGTGGGTTTGAAATGCACATGATGCAGAAAGCCAGTAGTGACGGGCTGAAGAAAACCATCTGTGTGTGAGAGTGCATGTGCATGTGAGAGAGAGAGGGTAAAAAGGAGTTGGGGAAGAGAAGGCTAAGCTCAGGTCTACACTTGGGAGCCTTTCCTGATACAGCTGTCTCACCCGGTACACTATCCAAACAAAGTGTTCCTAGTGTGGATGCAACTTATAATATGAAACTAGTGCTGTCATAACTCTGTCTACACTAAGGGATGAAGCCAGCACAGCCGTGCAGATCACACATCAATCCGCATTACACCAGTGACCAATATAGTTATGCTGGCTTCCATTTGTTGTGCAGACCTGGCTTGCGTCTGCATGTAACATGAGAGAGACGGGGTAAGAGCGTGTAGGGATATGAGAGAGAGGGAAAGGGAATGTTTGGATAAGAGACAATGTGCATGAGAGAGACTATCTACATATAAAAGTGTTGCCAGCAAAGCAACTGCATAACCTATACCAGCCAAAGATTTTTTTCCCCCTCCAGTATAACTGCTTTCTGCTAGCACAGCAAAGTCTGTTGAAAGAAAAGAAAAAAATATCACACTCCCAACCAGCACAGATGTGCTGGCAAAACTTTTTAGGGCAGAACGAGCCAGAGAAAGACGGTGATGTGTGCACGCCACAGACAGCAAGAGGGGCGTGTGTGCAAAAGAAAGAGAGACAAGTGCGTGTGCGCGTGTGAGAGCAGGCAAAGGATGAGGACCAAAGACAAAGCCCTGCGTCCTGGTAGAGGCACAGGATCCGATTGCCTGCCTAGTGCCCACAGGAGGTTGCAACATGCTAGTAATATTTAATAACATGCAATTTACTGAGCTACAAGTGCCAAATATGCAACCTCAGAGGAGACTGGCTAATTAAAACCAGTGTAGCTACCACAGAGGATGTGGCAGAGAGGAGAGGGAGCTAGAGCTGGCAGTGAGAGCCGCATTTAGCCCAGCTGACTGGCAGCCTGAGCTAAGCTCCTCTTTGGTCAGAACAGGCCCAGGCTTGGAGTCTTTCCATCTTCTTCTACTTTGCACCGACTGTTAGGCTCAGGCTTTCCCCCCAGGTCCACCCAGACTCCAGTGATGGTCACATGCATATGCTGGAGGACAGAACAGGGTCTCCGAGTCCTTGTCGTGGGAGATTGCTGCTCCATTTTAGTTTCATTAACTAGTCTGGGCCAAGATCCCCCAATGTGACTAGTACCTGCCCGTTTTTCCAACTTGAGACCCTGTAATGGGGCCTGGTTCTTAGCAATGCTGAGCACCCACCCTCCGAAAACTCAGGCCCCTGTAAGGAGTCTCAGTTCAAACCTCCACATGTGGAAGCACACAAATCACTAGGCACCTGGATAATCTTGGTCTCTGCTTTGGCCGTGGATCACTGCATAGTAGAGGCACTGTCTTAGTGCCTTTCCTTTACCAGCAGATAAGACACTTTGGCAGTATGGTGAAAGTGGGATTTTTTCAGATCATGCAGTAGCGCAGGGGAGGGCTGGATTCTGAAACCAAAGCCTTCTTCCTTCTCTTTATCCTGGGCACGTCTATGCATTCATTAGTGCACTTTTGCTAATGAGCGTTAATTCAGTGGGAGCTTTGCTGTTGAGCTCCATGGGTGCAGGGCTGAACCTGAAACCCCTACACAGTTTTGACTTGTGGAAAGCTGGAAGAGGTCTTTTATTAATGAGTAGGTGAGGTGTGCAGGGTTTTCTTAAAACTGCAGTTTACCTTAACTCTCCAGGGGTGCACCCCAGAGGTCCACTTCATCCACGCTAACAGTGGGAGGGGTGAAGAGTATGGAAGGGCCATCTTTATAACTTTGTGGTGCTTCTTGTAGTCCAGCCCTGTCCCTTCAAGCCTTCGCTGTCCTGCCAGGAGCGCTCCCCACATTCCCAACTGCCGGGAGCATACTTTTCTGAAATGCCAGAATCTCACTTTCGCCAGCTGCATGCACAAGGGAAAACCCTTGTCTGAACACTGGCTTTCCACATGCTTTGGAGCATATCACTCATCCCCAGACTGTGCTTCAGCTTGAGAGCCTTCTCCAGGAAATGTCTTTGGAGTGACTGTAGCATCTCGAGTTGGCCACGGCGCCTGTACAATTTAGAGTTATTTTTAGTGATTCTGCTGCTGTCTCTTAGTGTGTGTGTGTGTGTGTGTGTGTGTGAATATCTTGGTTCATCTATGTGCAAAGATGTCAGCTCTGAAGCAGCAATCAGTGCTTGCTCCAGGCATGTGTCCAGGACAGTATGTACAACTGGAACAAGTTGAAAAGAAGGCAGAATCCCTAAAAACAGTTGGAAGGACTTGTTCTTAACTTTATTGTTGGAGCATTGGCCTGGAAGGCATCCCTGCATCTAGGCCAACCCTACAAAATCCACGTAGGAGATGCTTTAATGAATGGAGAGGACTAGCAAGCTGGAGCTTCAAAGCATTCCAGCTTTTATATAGGACATAAGCTACGGGGAAAAATGCTGATCTGAAGAGACATAGGAGCAAAGGCAGCATCTTGTGGTTTAGGCGCTGAGCAGGGATCAAGGTGATGTGGGATCAGCTCTCCCTTTCACCATTGTCCTCTATTGTGATCGTAGTCCAGTCCCTTTTTGTTGCTAAGCCTCAGTTTCCATATCTGTAAAATGGAGTTAATTTGGAGTGTGTTGCCTGGATATGTACATTAATGATGCTGATGTGCTCTGGTGTTGTACTGACAGAGGCCAGATAAGGACTCAGAGAAATAGGAACATCTTAATTAGTCAGTTTTTTCCCAAAATAAAAGGGATGGTAGGGTGGGGTTAAGAGCAGAGGGGTGGGGAGAGTAAGGGCAACAGGCTTAATCCGTATAGAAAAGCTAGGAACCAAATTCTGCACTGGCCTCTACCACTGCAACCATGCTGCTTTCTGTGGGATTGCACCAATGTAAATGAAAGGAGAATTTGGGCCTCGCTGCCGGATGGAATTCAAGGAAGGCACCGTATGAAAAAACAAGCTTGTTTCATGGAAAAAAAAACCCCCTGTCTCCAGAGGAACTCCAAAGCCTCAACCACAGTCAGCCTACTTAGCTGAGCACTAGGAAAATATGGTGCAAAGAGCAATCTTGCATTGATCAAAGCCACACGCTGCGTAGGAAGCGATCCGTCTCCTCCAGCCTTGATACCAGCTGAATTGGAAGAGTGGAAGAGGAAGCAGGGAGTGGCCGGCGGCGTTCTTGCTTGGCCCTCCTGGATGCAGATTGTTGCCCGTGGGGAACTGGGAACACAGTGTGGGTCGGTGGGGGTGGTGTGTGGCATGCCGCAGGCCGGATGTGCTGACCACCGAGTGTGGCTCACGTGGGCGACTGTTTATGGAGAGTATTTGTTTTAGAGAGCCTAGAAGAGAAGGCAAGACAAGAAGACACAACGACCATGATAATAAAGGATAAGGTCAGGGTCTGAGATACCTCGAACTCATCATTCTTCAGCCAGGCTTGTTGGCTTTGGCTGAGTTTGCAGGGAATGGTGATTGCTCTCAGCAGCCCAGAGGAAGTGTTTCTGTAACATGCCAGCAATATGGCAGGGAGACTAATTTCACTGCCTGCTCTGGAGAGAATAACCTTCCAAAATCCTAAACAATAGACTTTCCAAGACATTCCTTCTAGAAATGTATGCTTCAGGCCACGAAATACAAAGCTCAACTGCACCGTGGGCTGTAGCACTAGTTCCCACTCCTGCTGCAATGCTGACATCTTGAGGCATGCTGCAGCTCTTGTTCTCGCTGGCAGTCTCAGCTGAGAAGCCAAAGACTTATTTGGTCAGTGGGTCTCCTCCAAGCCAGGCCTGAGACAAGGTTGTCTTTCACTGCAGCTTCCCATAGTATGGATATGGAGGGAATTTGCTACTCTGGGGTGGTCGGCTCACCCCTTCCCGTGGCAGAAGTCATTTTTAGGAGCATGCAGCCTGCCCACTTCTTCCTTTTAATGTCAGTCCAAAGGTCTGATTCATGTGTACTTTGGCCCTTTGATGACACTTGGGCTCTGTAGGAGGCCCACAGAAGAAATGGAGAATAGATCTCTATTATAAAGGATCCCCCACCCCAAGCACCCTCATGTCAAAACTTCAGCACCTCCAGGAAGGAAGCATTGCAGGTCATGTGTTTTCCATCCCCCTGCTGAAAATGTCTGATGAGATTCCCCTTCTCTTGTGCTAGGACAGTGCCGCACCATTCCCCAAAGGGAGATCAAAGGCTGCAGGGGATAAGATGTTAGAACAGTTTATTTTATGCTGTATCCTTATTAGGATCAATGCATCCTTTAGCTACTGCATTGCATTTAACTGGGTCTTCTCTGTGAATGGACAGACCATAGCCTGTGCCCCACAGGAGCTTAGGGGCAGATTTTCCAAGGCACTCAGGGGTAGTTGGGTACGTAGCTCCCAATGAACTCCCATGGGAAATTGTATCTTCCCTTTACAGTGTAAACAGCTGTCAGCCAAGTCTTGAGGCCCTTCTTTGGGGAAGAATCTTGGCATTTGATCCCCAAATCGTGTCATTTCACCCAGGGCCAGATTTAGGCTTCTGCTACTTAAGCTACAGCTTTGGGCCTTACAATATGAGGGGCCTCTAAATAAGGAAAAAAAAAAAACCCTGGACATTTTCATTCTAATATGGCAAAAATATACATCTATATGACTCCACCGTTATTATTCTTACTGAGTTCATAAATTTGTGCAGAAATAACAATAATTCATTTTAAAATTTTATGGAAAATCCATTTTTGTGGAATTTTTTAATTGTATGGGGCCTCTTAAAATGGACATAGCTTAGGGCCTCAGCATGTCATAATCTGGCACTGATTTCATCTCCTGGATGCCGAGGTCTGTATCCCACCTATGTCCTGCATAAATCCCCTTGTCCAGTCCATGCTGGTCAAGTCTCTGGAGCACAGTGGGAGGCTGCACTGGCTGGAATAATGTCCTTACATGGAGTCCTCGACCTTTCTAGTTGCTGAAGTCACTTCTCTGCTTCCCCTGTGCTCCTCCTCTGGTTGGGTCTTCATGACCCAGGGCAAGGAAGCAAGTTGCCAGCGCCTGCAGCAGAGCGATAGAGCCAGGCGTTGGCATCCTCGGGGGCTGGAGCCCCGCAGCTCCCTTTCCATGCAGCTCACAGGAGATGAACAATTTCCTTTTACCCTGTGGCACAAACTGGAATTTTGCTCCAGGCCCTTGTGGTTCCCCCTGCCCCTTCACTCCAAAAACACCAGCATTAATTAATTTGGACTATGGTTTGCCAAGTCCTTTCATGCTGGAAGTGCTCCTTGCTTGTCTGCAAACAGATGCTACCCTGTCAGCTCCCAGCCATGACCCTGCTCTTTAGTGTGCCCAGAGGCCAAGGCTTACCTTTGGGTTTAGGCTGTGGAGAGCTGCAAGGCTTCTGGGCACTCATCCCCCCCCCCCGCCCCTTTGAGGCACTGCTCCTCTGCTAAGGCAGGGCCTGCAAGGTTCAGGGAAGACCGAGGCAGCCTGGCCCATAACCACAGTCCTGAGAGTCACTGCTCAGCCAACGAATGACTCCTTGCTAGTCTGTGGCATCTCTCCTGGATGCCATCGATGGAGCATTTCATTGCTCAGTGTCATGCGGGGAAGTGTGTGGAGTGGCTTTGGAGCTGGCCTGGATTGGTCTTTCCCTTATTTCCTCCCCATTTGTGCTGGTCTATGCTCAGGCCAGTAGGCATGTGATGCTTGCCTGATGGCACCTGAAGCTGCTGTGCAGAGTACCCCCTTGCTATCCCTCTCCCTGGCTTCCACCTGCCCCAGAGAAGTATACGAATCCCGAAGCCAGATCCGGCCCCCAGAGCCTTTTGATTCAGCCTGTGGACAGGGGCTTCCATTGCATTTGGCAGCAGGGAGCTTAAGCAGCCAGCATTTTCTCCTGCTACCATTGGGAAAAGCCTGACAGCACCTGGGTCTTCGCCTCTGTCCCCCATCCCCATGCCTCTGACCCAAGGTGACTCAATCTGGCCCACGTCCTTAAAAGTTTGTGGACTGCTGTTCTCAGCCATGAACAATTGGCCGGGCCATTAAATGTGAGAAAACAACCTTTTCCTCTTTTTTTACAGAGCCTGGTAATCATAATTAAATGCAAGTGTAACGAGATCTGCTTGTAGCTAAAGGAGCCAGAAGGCCTCCGTCAGTTCGGGATCAATAGTTCTTAGCTTTATGGCCTGCGGGACTGTGAGCGATGAGGCCGTGCAATGGCGTTTAGAATTACATCAGTGCAGTAGCTCAGGGATGTTTCCTATAGACCGTTACTTAAGAGTATTAAAACCACACGCTTGAACTGGAGAGGGGTCCCCCAGCAGCAGTGCGATTAGAAGCCCCAGTTCCCTTCCATGCTGTCAAGGGCAGTTGTTCTGCCCAGTGGAGTCACTCGTCTAATCAGACTACAATGCTACTGTAGAGGTAGCATAATCCCACCCAGCGGATGCCAAGAACAGACGCAGGTCCCCGTGCTTTGTGCTAACCACTCCGTGCTGCCCAGATTAAAGTCTTGCTCAGAGCTGCAGCATCCCATTTCAAACAGTGAGAAGAAGGCAGGGGCAGGTCGCAGGAGGGAAAGGGGCAGCACAACATGGAGCTGCTGTGACTTGGCTCTTCGTCAAGGAGCAGAGGTGATTTTATCATCGCCTACAATACAACCCACACGTGGGCACAAGCTGGAGCTGTTCTAATGTGAACAGCCTTCCCCAGAGACCTCAGGCAGACGGGAGGGGTCAGATCTGGACTGAAAGATGACCTCTGCGCCTCCCAGCACCACTCTGACCAGAGAATAGGATGGGAGATGGGGGAGACGTGGGACATTTTTCCTCTCCCCCCTGCCATAATTGAAGGACTGGAGGAAGTTTATGGAAGGAAACTGAAGAGGAATGATGCTCGGGGCAAGCAATTGCCCCGGTCTCCAGGCAGCAGGGGAGTCGTGCAAGTCAGAAAGCAGACCTCATGCCCTACCCTCTTCATGAGGCCAGGAGACAAACCCCAGCTCTGCCTCTGGGCCAGCTCCACCCGTTTTAAATAGAGGTGGGTCCAAACCGCAGAGTGCACACCCCACTGCAGGGGCATTTGCACCCTGGGCTTCACCTGGCTTAAAGTGACTGATCTCTAATCCTAGTCACCCATAGTTTTCAGGGAAATTTTGTTCAGCCGGCTCTGCTAGCAGCCAATTCCAGCTGGTGCCCTGGGTGGCTATTTACAGCAGGACATGCTGTGCACACAGGGGATAAGAGAGACTTGGCTGTGTAACACACAGTGATTCATCCCCCCGGTGTGGATTTCAAAGCCCAGGAGCAGAACTCCAGTCGCCAGAGCCCATGAGAGGCAATTATTGAAGGAATACGTCAGGGCTATAAGGAGACGTGGACCAAAGACCCTTCCAGAGGGTATTTCTGGTCACGTTATAATCCACAAGAGCTGCCTGAGCTACAGAGCCCTTCAGGGGAAATTCTGTCCGTGAGAGTGGGGGTTGAAAGCACTTTGCCTTTATACCTCCTTCCCTCTCCAGTAGCATTAATATGAAAGGAGAGTCATTTGGGGCTGATGGCACTTCCGTGGCCTCCTGCTCTATGAGAACGTGCTGACAATATGTACATGAGATAATAAACCATCCAGGAAGGAGGGAGTGAGTGTGAACATCCATGTATCTATCCATGAAAAGAAAAAAAAAAAAAAAGATGCATTTTTCAGGGCAACCTTTTATGAAACTTTTGTTCTTTGTTGAAAAAATATCACTGAAAAAAAATCAAAATAGGAAAACATTTCCTCCAGCTTTACTACCTGCCTCTGTAAGTAGTTTTTTTCTTTCTCCCCGTCTGTCTGTCCAAATCCATACATGCCCTTTTATCAATGAGATAAAAAAAAAGAAAGCACATGCCAGTGAAAATGCAGGGGCAATATAATTATGTGGGCTGAGCCCAGTAAGTCCATCCATGGCCGTGTTGGAGCACCAGGCTCTCTCAGATGCAGAAGCTGTGACATAAGTGTTGCCGTCTGCAGCCCAGCCCTATTCTCTCTGCCTCATCCAAGCTTAAACAGCCCCAGCCATCCCTCCCTCATCAGTGGGGCTTGTCAGGGGCATCCAGCAGCATCCTGCAAAGGAGACTTGGCTTCTCTGAGCGAGCCAGGAAGCATTTCCTGCTGTCAAGGAAAAAGCCACCCAAGCTGTGATGAGTCAGTGAGGCAGATGGCAGATGTCACAGGGCTGCGGGTGATTATGTTTGTAAGTGAAGGGAGAGAGATATCTAAAGGACAGACAAAGGGATATCATCCAAGATGCTTGCCCCTCGCCATACTGATGGGACCAGGTGTAGTTTTGTACAGCACATTAGGCCGGTGCTAGAAGTGTTGAGCTCCCCTAACAGAGAGCATGTTCGTGGATGCAGAATTTCTGCTTGGCAAAGTGGGATTAGGGCTGTCACACTGACATCTCAACACGTATATCATTACGTCGTCACGAGACACTCAGCCTTCAAAATATTTCGGAGGAGTTTCGTGTCCTGAAGCTTTTGATGTCGCTCCATCTCAATCAGATACGGATCTAGTGGGTAGAGGAAAGCTTTGGAGCTTGGAGAGATATTGGATCCTTACTAGTGAATCACCCTAAGTTGGGTGGCTGGCTTCAGATACATTAAACACAGACCTGGGTGGTTCAGTAAACTATTTGACTCACTTGGGACTGAGAGCAAGCGTTCTCACAAGGTTTTCAGAGCTTCCTGCTCCTGGTTGAATAATGCAAGGCTTTCAAGGGACCAGGGCCTCCTCTTTTCAGTACCTCTGGAGCCCAAAAGAAACAGAAGGGCCAGAAAGGAAGGAGCAGGTTATCTGCACTTGTTTCAGATTAGAAACAGCGTTTGTCTCGGTTTCCCTTCCATCTTGGCATGGATGCGCTGGTTGTTTCTGATTTCACCCCAGCCCCTCTCTACAGACAAACCCAGCTAGCTGCTGACTGGGAGGAACTCCTTGTGACTCACTTCACATAGCTGGAAGGAGAAGGACCTTACTGAAAAATCAAAGGTTGAGATTTTCTAATAAAAACTGCCCTTTAAATAAGAGGCTGAAAGCAGCTATTTTGTGAAAGGGGGCTGCTTCCGATTTTGAGACATAGCTAGCGATCCATCTGTTGGTCCAGCTCTCTAGTCTAACCATAGCCTTTAATGATTCCTTACTAGGGTGAGGGGGAAACCACACCAGCACCCTCTGTGAGAGCCCTATTTGCAGATAGGAGGTTTGAACTCCCACAATTTGTGGGCCAGTCTGTCTTCTGGTATAAATCAGCACTGCTCCACTAAGCACAAGTCTTGCCATGTTACGCCAGCATCTTTTCTTGAACTGAGGGCACAAGTTGGGGCATTTGTACCTAAATGGAGACAGGTGAAACCTCAGCTCAGCTACAGAGATTAGACCAGGGGTGGGCAATTTTTTCAGGCGGAGGGCCGCTTGCTGAGTTTTGGCAAGCCATCGAGGGTTGCATGACAGGCAGCCAGGGGCAGATAAATGTTCATTTTCTAAATTTTTCAGATAGAAAGGCCTGGCAGGCTGCATTTTGCCCACCCTTGGGTTAGACTGACACCGTGGCAGTGCTTCCAAGGGGATGGGGACGGGCTGCATTGCAGCTGCATTTCCCAGTGTAGCAGGAGGGAGATTTGCTTTAATGCCATTGAAAAAGTGCTACCTAAGGGCAGCATTTGTCCGATGTCTCGGCTGTGCATGCCCATCTACCAAGAGGCAAACAAGACCCAACACCATAAGCATGCAAAGAACAGAACGGAAAGCTAGCTGAGCCCTGAGTTGTTCCCAGAATGCATAAGCCCTCGGCAGAGCACGGGGACTCTCCGGTTAGAAACCTCGTTGGATTCAGTCGACAGGAACTTGAATGGCAGGGAAGTAAACTGCAGCAAGCGTCTGAGGCTGGGGAGAAATGCACCATATGGTGTAATTGTTTAATTTTGTTTCTTTGTTGGAACAGCCTCGGTGGTGTTCGCATGCTCTTTCCACAGCCTGGTCTGCCCCACCCAGCTTGGACAGATCAGACACCGCTGAGCAAGCAGTCACAGAAGGCATATGTGAAGGGAGAGGAGGCCATCGCAGCTGCTGAAGAGTGCAGCCAGCGGAAGAGAAAAGAGGGGCTTAGGTGCCAGGAGCAGACTGTGCCGAGCCAACTACAGTCGTAGCTCTGACATGTTTAATAATTCACAGCTGCCTCGACCGCAGAGTGGGCCGCTGTTCTGGGGAACGTGGCAGCTACCTTGACCGAGTCGTGTGTGTTTCTCTCTCGGTTGGTAAGGTATCCAGTATCCACCACCCAGCACACCAGGGGCTAGCGGGAACTGGGAGATTAGAAAACATAAGCCAGACCTTGGGCTGTTTCTGGACCCAGACTGTCTCAGGGCGCTTTTTGCTGGAGCAAAGATATTTAACACGACGCACTGGGCAAATTGGATAATTGCATTTCAGCTCCACGAACACCTCTGCTTCTATGAAGAAATGTTACTTTTCACTTCCAGCCTTAAAGCTTGTGCAGGGTGACTCTGTGCTTTGAAAAGAGTTGTAATGTCCCATCTCGGAGGTGGTTGCATTGGCTTCTGCTTTGCCTAGCAATTAGGGTAAGCTTCTCTTCTTATACAAAGTAATCCTCCCAGTTCATTTACTCAGAGGCGAAAGCCTTAGCGATATGGAGCCTCCCCTTGGACGCATCCAGGCATCAAGATAAGCATGCATTGTGCTTCCTTATCCAGCCTCACTGCTCCCGGGATGAAATCCTAGCCCACTAAACTCAAAGACAAAATGTCCCAGGACTTCAAGTGGTCCAGGAACCCACCATTTTCAATACAATGTGCATTGACATAGCAGCGAACACAAACAGAGCCTATGTTTTTGCATTTAGAGGGGGAATATTCAGGGTCTCGCCTTTTCCCCAGATGGATAAGAAGTCTGTTTGCCTCCCCTCCATCTTTGTGCTGACCCTTTGTGCTGTTACCAGAGGTGAGTCACGACTGAAATCCCTATGGCTAGGCTGAGGGGAGGAGAAAGGGTGGGGTGACACACAGTCTGGAAAATTTTAGCCCAAATGATTTATTCTGAACATGCCTGGGAAGTAAGAACAAGCCAGGGAATTATTTTGGATGTAAAAACCAACCCCATAAAACCGTTTTCATTTCATCTGCTAATTTTGTTTTGAGAATCCCATGGAGGAGCCATTGGTAAAAATTTCCCAGATGACCTTTGCAGGCAAAATAAATGAAGAAGCAATATGAGAAGAGTTGGTATCGCGGAGGGACTCTCAGCATATTTATTAAGAGGCTTTGCTGGCATGAAATGCCTATCCATTACGGCATCCCATCACAACACCATCCAGCTATCTCGACTCAGGCCTGCGGGGACCACTGCTAGTCAGAAGCGAGGGGCCTGGGCAGAGCTGTGTGGGACCTCAGGCTGAAACGGGAGCACGACTGCAGGTCAGGAGGAGAGAGGTGCTTGGCTGGGGATGCTGGCAGGGTACCTTTCTGCACGATGCCTGGCCTCAGCCTTGTTTCTACCCGTACTGAATCCACCCATTAAAAGTAGTAATATCGTGCACTATAGAGACATCCTGCCATTCGGAAACTTTGCAAGACCTGCCCCATCTCCCAAGGCGGGCATCAGTGTGCAGAGCCAGCCTTGTCACATCCCAACTGACAGACACCCGAACTGATGTGATGAGGACACTGGAATTGTGGTCTGTTTGCTGCGGCTCTAAGAAACCATCCCTAGGCTCACACGTGCTTTGTTTAATGCACTGCCCTGGCATTTGCACTATTCTTCAAGCTGAGCAAGCCCATCCACCAGCTCCCCCCTTTGATACTACATCCCTTCCAATCTACCCCTGCTCTACTTGCTCATCCCCCCCAAGTGGGCCTGTCTGTACCCTTACGGCCAGCAGCATAAAGCATCCGCTCTCTTGGACTCCAGCAAATGTGTCACCCTGCCGGAAGCCAAGCGTGGAGGCTCTCCAGATGTGGGTGCAGGTGGAGACCAGATGGCCTCGTTGCTGTTTGCCTTTCCGTGCTCAGCATTGCAAGCGCGGTGAAGCGTCGTCAACACACAAGCATCACTTGGGGAGCAGCCTGCATGGGAAACATAGGCCAACAGCTCTTGTAGTATTTTCCAGGAGGGCAAATGGGTGCCAAAAGCAGCAAAGAATTTACATTGGTGAAGCCAGGAAGGTGGGTGGTCCAGGTCCCACCCCCCTCCTCTTGCATCTGTTCATATTTAGATGTCATTCCTAGCTGTTCGTATTCAGCTAGGCAGTGGCACCCACCCTTGCTTTGTCCTTGGCTGCAGTCGTCTGCATAATGAATGCACTTGAGGGTGCAGCCAATACTATTGCTGAAACCTTGTATCCACAATTCTTTGGGCCTTGTCTTTATTTTTAGTGGCTGGCTACTCAGTATTTCTGGTGTGTTTCTGTCCTAATAGGCCCCGACCCACTGAGATGTTACATTAGGATGTGAAGTCTCATGGTACTGTCAGAAAGTGTCAGGCAGGCACGCCACCCAAGTGTCCAGGCCATCGTTCCCTCTCTTGGTAATGGAGGTGGATTAGGAGGCACATGGCTATAGAGAGCAGATGTCCCACACTGCTGCCTTTGCCTACAAATTATTGCACTGTTTGGATCGTATCTGGTAGTCTGTGAAGCCCTTGGAGATATTGGTGTGACGGTAATACTGTTTTACGTATCACTCTGAGCTCTGTTTCAGTGGACTGTTAGTGAAAAATGTTTCCCTCAAGCAAAACAAGCATAGTAAATGGCTTGTTCTGACCAGCTTTTGCTATTAGACTGAGGGATTTAGGAGCACAAATCCAACTGAAAGACAATACAATTTATGTTCCTAAAGCTCTCAGGCACTTTTGAAAAACCTCCTTCCTTAGCTCTAACTGGCTCTTTTTGGCGCTCTTGCCAGCTGTTTGCTGCTCTTCTATTTCAGACTTCAAACATCTGGATTCCACTCCCAGATCTGCCACTGGTAGCTATAGGCTGGACATAGGCAAGTCACTTCCCTTTCCCTCAGTTTTCTCATCTGTAAAGTGGGGATAAGAGGAATGACCTCCTTTGCCAGGTGCTTAATGATGACAAGAATTAGAGATGGTGCATTTAGAGCCAGTAATTATCCTAAGGGTCTGCATAGAGCACTAGGAGATCTGAAAGGGTTACTCAGAGCTGCTAGGTCCTTAGATCTAACCCTTTCACTAGATTTAATATCAGTGCCTCTCATGGTAATATATGGGCTTTGTGAAGATTGCATCCATAAATCTCCTATGCAGTAAATGATTGGAAGGCTTTGTATTGACCTAAAGGTGCAAGGTCCGAGTCCTCAGGCCAGGATATGCTTTGCACAGGGTGTATACAGAGGACCTGCTCTGAAACCCAGTGCTTCTCTTGTCCTCAGAGCAAACAGCTACCTTGTGCAAAGCCGGCTGTGCTGGGCACAATGTCTGCTGCAGTGGGTGGCCTGGGGTGGGATGACGGCTTCTTCCTCCCAGAGACAGATCCCTGGCTGGGAAGGCTGGAGCTCTGCAGTTTGCATCTCATCAGCTGCCATCTCACATAATGACCTGCATAAAAATATGCAGCATGCACTTAGACAAGGGAGGGAGGGACAGCCATTGCAGGGGGCATGGTATGATGTCTCAAAGCCAGGGCCTTCCTCAGCCAGGATTGCTACTAGAGGCAGTGGGAGTCAGGACTGCCCCTGGGTGCAGAAAAGAATTGAAGGGGGAAAAGGTGCTTTTACTAAAGGGGGGTTAAAAACATCATTCTTCTGCGCTGCAGCCTTGCCAGAGACTCGTGGCAGCCTCACAGACGTTGGCTGAGAGCCTTCCTTTGAACTTACTCTTGGGGCTGAATCAGCCTTCAAGGAAAAACTGCAGCCAACATTAAGCAGAATAGCAGGATTTTGAAAGAGAGGACTCACGCTGCAGGGAAAATCCTGGACAACCCAGTCTGAAAAGGATCAAGCATGGGCCAAACACTTGACATGAGTCTGGCAGGTCTCAGTCCTGTTCCCATTGAACAGATGTCCTCCACATCCATAACCGGCTTTGGCCATAAGCAGTGCAAGGGGTGAATGGGACATGGGAACTATATGCACCCCTTTGCTGGTACTGTGGGTCTCCCCAAGTCAGGGTTCAAGGTCCAGGGGTGAAGAGGCAGATTGAGAAGAAATGTCTCTTTTTGTAAACTTCTAAACCCCAGAGCAGCAAGATGTGCCAGCGTTGGGTCAACACTCAGCCCTGAGTTGTACCTCCGTTCCCTGAGATGCTGTGGAACGTGGCTATGGTATCTCCAGTGTGCGGAGAGCCGGTGCTTACAGGGGAAGACTGGGGTGTTGTGCTCCTTGCTGTGATCTGTCTTCAGAGCCCAGTGTCCCTACTCCCGGGGATCATTCCTAAAATCTGGAGACTGGGCGCAGTTTGAGGTGCTGGTGCCCTCTGCTGGCAATATGAAAAAGCTGGAAGCACCTTTTGCAGACACGGTTCTTTGGGTGAATCTGATCTCTTTTATTAGACCAACTTAAATAGCTGGGAATTCTTTTCTTAGCAAGCTTTCGAATTTAAGATTTTTTTTCCCCAACTGTTCAAGTTGGTCTAATAAAAGAGATCAGATTCATCCAAAGAACCTTGTCTGCCTGTGTCCTTAGATCAGCACGGCTACAACCTGCACCCCTGGAGGCACCTTTTGAAACTCAAGCTCCTAAGGAAAGCACGGGTACAAGTGACCCCTTTCTGCAAAAGCTGGGGAGCCCTGGGTGTGTGCATGTTAAGACACGCTGTCTTGGGGACATGGCATGACCTTCACTGGATCCTGGGAGGGAGAATGCAGAAGGCTTCTGCTGAGGGAGCCTTGAATGCTATTAGTCCAAAATTGACTGTGGTCACGTCAGGCAGCAGGCCAGTGTCCCACCACTCAGCATCCTAGAGAGCACTTTCTGACTCTCCCGGTCAGGATTGGAGTCAGTGCCTCTGGGGAGCCAACCTGTTTCCCTCCGCATAGCCAGACGCAGCAGCTCGGGGTCTGCTGTCCGTCTGTGCAATGCCACCTTGCTTCTCCAAAGATTACTCAGGGCACCCAATACATTTGCATAAATGGGGGAGCCAACAAGCCAGCTTTGCCGAGGACATGCTCTTGCTTTCCACCCTCGCGCTGACGGCTGGCACCCAGAAGCTGTTACCTCTGCATTGTTCTTTGTGTGGGAGGCTGTGCAGATGCCCTGCATGGCACAGTGTCCTTGAGTCAGCAGAAGTGGGCTGAGGATCAAACCCGTGTTTCCCAAGTAAAAGTGAGGCGTCCTCCTGAGCCCAAGAGCTGAGCTGGGCTCTTAGGCAGAATTAAGCCTCAACCTCCCCTATAGCACTGGCAGAGTGGAAAACCATCACGCCAGGGCAGTTGATCCTCTCAGAGCTGTGCAGTCACTTCAGGATGGGGAAAGTTCCCTGTTTTTATTCTTTATGACCTTTTCTCTCTTCTCTCTCAGATCCTTTTTGACCAGGCTCAGAGGTCTGTCCGGCAACAACTGCACAACTTTGTGAAAGAGTGAGTACCCATCTTTCCAGCCCACCTGGGGCTTCTCGATGAACTACTGACCCTGCATATCTGTGATGGACAGGAGATCTGCAGCACACTGGCTGCATACGCAGTCAAGGCCCTGCATGGGGACAAAGGTGTCTCCAATGGGAAGAAACCATGAATCTGACTTGTGAGGGTGGGGTGACACCAGTAATTGCGCTCTCATCTCACCTTGACCTTGCATGGGATCTGCTAGGTCTAGGTGCTATGCACATCCTTTTTCCCTAATTTCATATTTAATGCCAGACATGAAGCAAAGCTCCTCTGTGAACATGCCCCAAGTCTTCAGGGAAGTTCAGGTCCGTGTCCACACCAACCCCTGTTACTACACCCACTGCTGATAGACCCCAGAAATTCAGAGCTGTGCACCTGGATGCAACACCATGCCTCTGTAAAGATGGGCTTTCTGCTGTCCTGGATGAGATTCAGTGGCAGTTTAGTTAATGATCCAGATCAGTGGTTTTCGACCTTCTTTCATTTGCAGACCCTTAAAACATTTTGAACGGGGTTGTGGACCCCTTTGAAGGGTAAATGTGGGTTAGTCACATACTTTTGATTGATCGCAGTCATCTTTCTCAGACCCCTTAGACATAGTCTGCAGATGCCCAGGGGTCCGCGGACCACAGGTTGAAAACTACTGATCTAGATTAATGCATCTTCCAAAATCCATGCGGGGACAGCCCTCCGCAAATGACTTCACCTCCAAATCCAGCTGTGTCACTAAGCTTCCCAAAATCACACTGGCTCCCTAGCCACGCCTGGGACCTTTGGTGATTCTGCATTACTAAACAGCCAGTGAACTGGCCCATACATTGGCAGGCAGAGCCATGGCTCTTTCTATCTGTGGAGGAATTGGCTTTCCTCTGTATCGGAGATTAGCCACGGCAGTGTGGTCTGAAATCTCATGTGCATGTTTGTACCCTCAAATCCAGGCCTGACCTGAAGCCCTAAGAGGGTGGTCCTTGGCACTGGATATCCCGAGCTCTTATAAAATGCAGTATAACCCAAAGCCAGGCAACCACTTGGTCTTGCTCCTCTGCTTAGTAATTTGCTCCTCCGTTGGGAGGGGAACACGCTTCCCGTGGCCTTTCTAGGCTTTCCTTGCTCCCTCTACATTAAAGTGTCTCCTCTGAGAGCTTTTGCTCCCCAAGGGCAGGTACCAAGTGCAGCGTGAGATCCCAAATCAGCTGAATATAGGTCAGAGAGGCAATGGAGGCCTTCAGCTAAGAGGGAGCTGGTTTCCATGGGAACGGGTAATTAAGTGCGAATCCTTCAGCAGCGGTGGGTAGTTTGGTGTAGGGAAGGGAGGGGAAACCCAGCAATGACCCCTCTCTGAGCTCTCCCATTCCCCCTCTCTAATCATTTATCTGATGAGCTCAGATTTAATCTGCTTAAGCCCTGGCAGCCGGAAAAGGGAATTTCACCTTCATTTGGGGGCCGTTCCCATTTCATTGTGTCTGCATTATTCCCTCGCACGTGCCCACCAGTCCCTGCACGCATGGGGCCTGGACCTTTGATCTGTGGATTGCTGGGGTTGTGTATCTGAAATGGGTCTTCCACTGGGATCATTTAAAATCAGTCCCCAGAGCTGCGACTGAAATTTCTTGGCTGAGAAAGGGAACAAAGCAATGTTAGCAGCTTGGTCGTACCCCTCCTATCAGGTGCTGTTCATCCTCTAACCAGCCCTCCATACCACAAAGCCATGGAGGCTAAAGGCGCCTCTGCTTACTCAACTCAGGCCCAACATGGACCCTGCCAGGGACAGGGTACTGCCCCATGAATGTCTCCATCACCACGGGAAGGAGCTTTTCCCAGGGATGAGAGGAGAGATCAGTCCCCCTGGACCATTCACTCTATGGTTGCTCTAGCTCTGGTGAGGGGGCAGGTTAGGGACAATCATAGATTCATAGATGTTAGGGTTGGAAGGGACGTCAGTGGGTCATCAAGTCCGACCCCTGCCCTGGGCAGGAGAGAGCGCTGGGGTCAGATGACCCCAGCTAGGTGCTTGTCCAGTCTCCTCTTGAAGACCCCCAGGGTAGGGGAGAGCACCTCCTCCCTTGGGACCCGTTCCAGATTCTGGCAGCCCTCACCGTTAAGAAGTTCTTTCTAATGTCCAACCTAAATCTGTTCTCTGTCAATCTGTGGCCATTGCTCTAGTTACTCCAGGGGCTGCCCTAGTAAATAGAGCAGCTCCTATTCCTTGCTGCCCGCCCCGATGAATTTATAGGCGGCCACAAGATCACCTCTCAGCCTTCTCTTGCGAAGGATGAAGAGATCCAGGTCCCTCAGTCTCTCCTCATAGGACCTTGCTTGCGGGCCCCTAACCGTACGAGTGTCCTCCTCTGGACCCTCTCAAGATTGTCCGCATCCCTCTTGAAGTGCGGCACCCAAAACTGGATGCAGTACTCCAACCATGGCCTGGCCAGTGCTGCACAGAGGGGAAGCATCACCTCCCTGGACCTGTTCGTCCTGCATCTGCTAATGCATGATAAAGTGTGGCTATCCTTGTTGATCACTTCGTCACATTGACGACTCATGTTCATCTTGGAGTCAACCATGACACCAAGATCCCTCTCCGCTGCTGTGCCTCTGAGAAGGTCATCCCCCAGCCTGTAAGTGTGTTGGTGGGCCTTTTGGTCCCGGTGCAGCACTTTGCACTTGTCTTTGTTGAACTGCATTTCATTCTGCCCATTTTTCTAACCTGTCCAGATCCACCTGGATCCGTTCCCTACCCTCTGGTGTGGTAAATTTGCCCCATAATTTGGTATCATCTGCAAACTTGGACGGGGTGCTCTCCATGCCCTCATCCAAGTCACTGATGAAGACATTGAATAGCACCAGTCCAAGAACTGAGCTGACAATCCTGCCCGTGTTTTTTGTGATAGGTAGTGGTGACCTGCCAAGCTCCTTTTGCACCAGCCATTGGCCTGCCATCAGAGAGCGACAACTCATCCCAGTCATCACTCAGCTTGGCTAGACTGGAAAGCCACCTGTAACAGGACAGGCTTTCATTCCCCCTCTCCATGCTCTCCAACACACGGTCCTTTCTAAGCTGTTTGCCAGAAATGCAAGGGAGCAGTAGGAGATGGAAACACCCTCTGCTTCCCCTCACCACTCATGACCTCACCTTCAGGCTCTGCGGTCCAGAGATCCACCCCTCTCATCATCCCCGATAGCCTCCCACAGGAACCGGGGTGGGTGCAGGCATGTGGGTGGGATGACTGAAGCTTGGATGGAAGCAGGGGAAGGAGTATGTTGCTAAGCAGTCATGGGTTGAAAGACACCTGAGTTGGCTAGAAATATTGTTGTGAGATGGGTTTGGCAGGAGAATCAGGAATTTCTTGGAGGTGAATAATGGGGAGCCTCCTAGACTGATGCAAGGTCTCCCATCCCAAAGATCAGCCCACCATTCTCCTCCAGGGACTCCTGTCCTGATTTAATATGTACAGGCATCCATTAGCTTACCTCTGGCTGCAAACTAGGAACCCCCCCTGATTTCCTGCCCTCCCAGCCCTGAGTGCCCCCAGAAGTACCGGAAAAGCTTCCCCTCCTGCAGTCCCGGGCCGACTGCCCAGATACCGACTCCGGCTGGCTCTCTTGAACCAAATGAGTCACTCTGCCACCTTCCACCAGGCCAGCTGAAACCCTCTGTTTGGCTGCCGCATGTTAATTGAACTGTGGCTGAGTACCCAACAAGCCCTGTGCAGCTGTGTGGAGAGACACCATCTGCTTTCTCCTTGTTTTCTTCTTTGCTACGATTCATGGTGGGGGGGGCAGGGGATGCGGCTCAAAGCCAGTCAGTTAATTTTTAGCATTACTATTCAGGAGGGAGCTGGATGACAGCCAGATTAATAGCTAAGGAGAAGGCCAGGCCCCAGCTGCTGGATGGGTGAGATCCCCATACCACTTGGCCACGCCAAGCCCAGGAGCAAGAGCCTGGCAGTTGTGGTAATGAGAATCCATCTTCTGATTGGGGGCATGCATTTAAAATCAAGGAGGGTTTGCTTTCAGAAGGAGACACTTGTGGCACTTGAAATTCAACAGATGTATATATGCACATGTTTATAGGACAGAGGAAGAGAGCAATCAAGGGGAATAACAGGTTGTGTGTGGGCACACATGTGTTTTGAGCAGTTCCAGTGTGCAGGGCACCGATGAGCTTATTTGAACCTGGCTGGACAGCAGTTGCTCACCAATGTCATGCAGCTTGACTTCCTGGTGCCACTCAACCCTACAGCATTTCAAGAGCTCCCTTGCTTTGGTACCACTCCACTGTACTTAGCTACGTTAGAGGGTGCCCCATCCTTTCATTCCCCATTTTTAATCTTGATGGGGAGTGCAGAAACTCCCAGGCTCGGCCACTGGAACAAAGCATAATGTATATCTCAGTATAGACAGCCTACATAAATATATGCACACACCATGTATAAATGCACCACGGTCATTTGCGTGCTAGACAGGAGCATTTTCTCCCCTTGTCTCGTGCATGAAACAATCCACTTCCAGCACAGTGTAGCAGTGATTTACTCATGTGACGTTCCCTGGTATTAATGAGAGAGATGCAGGGGCTAGTGAAAAGAAGTAAAAGGCAGCTAAGCCCAGTGAAAGGGTAAAGATACAGGTGCCAAGGGTTGCAACCACAGTGTTATGAAATTCCTGGCTGCAGGCAGGTTAACCCTTAAGAGATCTAATCCTCTCCAGCTCCTTAAAATCACTGCTAAACATGCACTTGACCCCTCACTAAGCCTGCTGTCTTCTGTATTCATGTAACACAACTATACCTACACACAGGCACTGACAATAGGGCTGACTTCTGCTCTTTGGACTTGATTTTGCAGTGCTTAATATCACTATTTACATCAGCGTAGGGTAAAATCCAACCTCCTTAAATGCTAGCATCCATTTTGCATCTTGTTTGCACGGATGTAAATTCTGCCACAAGGTACAGGGCAATAGTGAACCGAGTGATTTGGGTCAGTGATGCAAGATAGCATCAATCAGCGTGTCACCTCTGACTTCCATGGAACTTGAGTTTGGCGTTTAAATTGTCTTAATTTACTTTGTGGTCATGAAGCTCCAAGTCAATCTCCCATCCAGCTTAGGAAGGGAACCCTAAATCGATTTCTTTGTAGTCATTCTGGGTGTGTACACATGTACTAACTTTCTGACAGTTAAGCTGGCTTAACTTTTTAAAGTCAACTTAACTGTCAGAGCGTACACACGCACGTGGAGCAGAGCTGACTTAAATGCAACACAAGATAATACATCTCTGAGATGTATTATCTTGAGTCACATCAGTGAAGGTGACTTAGCTCATTCATTGTTGCCTGGATACTAAGGATTAATTTGTCCTCTGCTATTTGTGTGTCTTTCTTAAACCTACGGGGAAGATATATACTTTTAAAAAATCAGGAAAAGCTGATACAATGGCAAATGCTGGCTGGAATGCTGTAGGGTCCTAAAGCTTTGTGATCATTTATGACCTTTTTTTTTTAATTGAGTAGATTTCAATTTGAAGATATCTAGAGGACCCTCTGGCATATGTCTGTATAGTCCTTAGCACAGAGGGCTCTGATCTTGATTGTGGTCTGTAAGCACTAATATTAATTCATAAAGTTCTCAGGGTAGATTGCCTCTCTCTCAACATGGCTATTGAGAACATTGTAGGGGGCAAAAGAATCTGAAGAATCAAACTTTTACTTTTTTAATACTCAGGACAGACCCACCCACTCTCCAGCACATCAGAGGACATACAAGAATGGCCAGTACGTGTGTGCTAGGCATTGATTCATAATGATCACGCACAACTGGCTTCATGCTGTTTTCCTCGGCTCAAATACAGGACCATCTTTGAAATGGCCTTTATTTCATATGAAGCAGGTTGTAAAATATCCTGCTTCTTGTCCTGAGGGCTATCAGAGAACATCATTAAGGTCGGATGCTGCTTGGATAGCTTCTGTGGTGTTGTCTTTGGTGATGTTCCTCAGTGTTTCGAGAGCTGCAATTTGCACTTGATCCCATCTCTACTCTCTACACCCAGTTTAAGGTGCAGTGCCATTGGTTGGCAGCCACATCAAAGAGTTACGCTTGGGGCAGAATCTCCTTTTGCTTGCTCTGGGTATAATACAGAATAATAGTGATCTGGGCACACAGACTACGGTGCAAATTAAGTCAAGATGTGGTTCTCCCAGAAATATCTGACCTGGTTTTGTCCTAATGCTGCTTCCATAATTGCCCTGCATGGTTGTAATGCAATGCTCGTTCCCATCGTTCTCTTCCTCCCTGTGTTTCAGTGACGTTCGGAAGTTCAAGGAAACGAAGAAGCAGTTTGACAAGGTGCGAGAGGACATGGAAATCTCTCTGGTGAAGAATGCGCAGGCTCCACGGCACAAGCCCCATGAAGTGGAGGAAGCAACGGGCACCCTGACCATCACCAGGAAGTGCTTTCGACACCTGGCCTTAGACTATGTGTTACAGGTGAGCTTGAGCTGCCTGCCCCTACGCTCCTCCTGACTGCAGGACCCAGGGGATGAATGCTGGGCATTCAGAAGCTGAGAGTAGGGAAACATCTTTGGGGGGATGCAAGAAAGGATAGTCCAATATCTGGGTCTGAAATAGCACCTGATCTTGAAGTTGTCCAGCATTAAACCTTGGGCCTCAGATGGCAGTGAGACCAGTTAAACAGACCTGGGACCCAGTCTCATGGTTGTTATACCCCACTTTTGGACCCTAGTGTCACTGGACTACTTCAAACTCCAAGCAGAAAGTCACAATTTGCACTAGATCCCATCGCTGCTCCCTGCATCCTTTAATTGTATACCCTGGTCTGACCACATCATATACTTTATCCTGGCTGGAAACTGGGGTAAGCTTTGCTGGGGCAGACTTCCTTGTGAGGCAGCTGTAACGGGCCACTGATGGGTTGGAAATGTTGCAAATTTCCCATACAGAGAAGACAGGAGAGCCGGCAGGTTCCTCTCAGGGTCTCTGCCACAGGAGGTATCTCCAGGGGGGGCTTGCAAAACAGGGCTGTGTAATTCTCCAAAGCAAGAACAAGAGGGACAACTCTTTTGAGTGCTTTCCACCTCCACATTTTGATGGCATGTTATAGTGCAGCCCTGTTTGTGTTGTTTCCTTAAGGAAAACCTCTGTGCAAATGTATATAGATATTCTTGTAGATAGATATGCGTATGTGTGCAGACACATATGTGTGCAAGCACATGTGTGTTTAAATGTGCATATGCATGAAGCACACATGAGTATGCTCATGCCATTGCTAAACACGACAGTCTAGCTAAAACAGTAAATGTCACCATTATTTCCTATAAAGAAAAATTAAAACATATCCTTTGAATTAAGCTCTTTTTAGCATTAAAATCTCCCCTGAGAGTGCATAGTTATTGTCCCAACAATTAGCCCCTCTGGTAGCCAAGGTTTTTTTGCATCATTTGCAGATTTTAACACCCAACTTTGGGACCCTTCTTCCAGGCAAGGAAGTGCACACATTCAGTGTGAATATTGATCTATGTGCCACTCCACTAGCTCTTACTCTCCGCAGTACCAAATTGAGACCATCTGCCAGCACCTTCTGCCTGATCATGAGATAGTCTATGTATGATGTCACATCCTCTTATGCTGTGAATCAGCGGCACATAGAAAAAGGACTCTATCCCTTTAACTGTAAATTATGCATGCTTTGCTAACCTTGGGGGATTGTAGTTCTTTCAGCTTCTAGGATTTAGAGATAAATGCAGCTGTGTTCACTGGCAAGGTCACAAGGAAGAATTTCCTGTGTCATATTCCTCTTTCTAATGCTGATGCAGGAGGAGAGCTCCACTACTGTGGATCAGTGAGGTTTCTGGGTCAGTTCCACAGGGATGTAGCAATTTAAACCCAAAATAGGCACAGGCAAATGAAGTGGCACAGGGTTCCTTTTGCATCTGTTCAGGATCACAGGAATGAAATGGAAAAGGTTTATCATTTTATTGATTGGTATTTAGATGCTAGAAGGCGGCTTGTATCCAGGCACTCTAAGCATCCTGGCCATAGCTCAGATATACCACCATTGGCGTAGCAAGGGAAGATGACTCCCAAGAAACCCACCTTAACCTCATTTTCCAATACACAGGGAAAAAGAGAAGAGCCTTGCTCAGGTGGCACAAAGGAGCTAGGACATCATGCAGAATCCAGCCCATTGCCTGTTTGCTAATGTATCTCATACCTTTACTACAGATAAACCAGATCCAGAAGGAGCAGGCAGGTCCACACTACACTGAATCTGGCCGTAGGAGGGAACAGTCCTTCTGCTCCAAACCCAGCAAAAGTATTACCAGTACCCTCTGCCTGGCACCTAGTCTTAGTTACTCCAGTACAGTGCTGTCTATGCTAACTGGTGCCATATTTATAAATGAGTTATTAACACTCTGGGACCTATTTTGCAGCTGTCATGGTAACATATTGTTCATGACACTGACAGCTGAAACCCCATAGAAACCTTCTGCTACATTTGACAGTCTCTTTAGTGCTAATTACAGCACTTGTAAGACTTCCCAGACTTGCCCATGGGATCCAAGGGGAAGGCATTATATAACTGCATGCAATTTATTTTTTATTTTTAAAATGATGCTATCCCAAGTCACTTGGCAGCCTCTTACACTCTGCTCCCTGATTTATTTTTATTTTCAATTGCAGAGGCATTCTTCATCTCCTGAGCCTTGATCCAGGACTAGCAGTCGGAAGAGTTTACTGCTTCTTGTAGCATTTAAACTCATCCGCTGACCAATGAGCTTTGCAGCAGTCCTGCGCACATGATTTTGATAACTGGTTTCTTGTGAACCACTAGTGCTCCCTAGAGAGATCATTGCATAGTGCAGCTGAATGCTAGCTTGGATTTATACCTCGTCCTGTATACTTTTCATCCTCTACGATCCCAGTCCTTGTGCCTTTTATGGGGAGAGGCCATTCGTCTTTCTAAAATAAGGAGTAATTTCTTGATTAGGTTCCATGTGGAGTCAGTTGAAGACCTACTAAGCATCTTTCATTTGTAATGTAAGGCAGGTCTACAAAGCTAAGAAGGGCATCGTGGCTGTAACCTGCTGCATGTTTCCCCGTTGTTTGTAACGGGGATTAAAGCTGGGATTTTCCTGATCAAGTTTTCATTCTCCAGGCTGAGAGATGTTACAGCCTGCTCTTGAATCCCTTTGCTGGGCACCTGTCGATGGAGCACAAGGATGGCAAAGCTCTAGACCCAGCGCAGTGTATTTTGCAGGCAGACTTTGCAGCTGTACAGCACATCTCAGGAGTGGTACTCTCATGTTATCACACGGTGGTGCTGTAGTGCTTCTCCGGCTGTGAAAACACAGGGAAGGCAGAACCAAAAAGGACCTAAGGACTGCTTTTCCGTTCTGAGACCTAACTACGTTGGGGACCATGATGGGGGAGCCTGAATGGCAGCAGCCTCTGCTCTGAGGAGTCTCCAGGGCTCTCAGGCTGTCACTGATGTTACTGAAACAGTTTCCTTTGTAAACCACAATATGGTATTAATAAACTTTAGGAGCAGGGTCCCTGGGCAGGCACTGTGCAAGCTGATTCCTTGGCTGGCTTAGCAATGGCTAATGAGGAGTGATGTGCTAGCAAACTGGAGCCCAAACATTAGCCATCCCATGGCTTCCCATCTACTTGACATTGAGCAATACTCAGCAGTTTTGACCACCTGTGCTTACACACTGGGCAGCATCTTCAAATGACCCTAAATCACTTAGAAGACAGAGTCTGAGCAGTTTAGCTAAGTCCTTTAAATGATGATGATGATCATCATCGTTTTGAACACGGGTTTTATTTGGATTGCATTGCGAGGGGTACTGCTGACAGTACGTAGCTCCTGGGCTGATGCGGATTGCTAACATCCTTGTCTCTATTCCCTTACAGATCAATGTGCTACAGGCTAAGAAGAAATTTGAAATACTGGATGCGGTAAGAGCCCTATTAAGTTGACCATACTGACGTGGCTGACTTCACGATATGCAGGCCTCCATGTTCAATCCTGTGTAGGCAAACACACATCTGAGGCACCCCTAGCATGGAGATAATGTAGTTTCTTTGACACTGGCAGGGCAGCTGATGTGGGCTGCAGGGTGTTTTTACAATAGCAGATCATGAAAAAACAAAAGCCACTCAGTGTACTGGAAGGATGAGGGCTGTCAGGGATGAGTGACACCGATGCTGTTATCTCTGTGGGCTCACAGTGGGGCATGCCTGTAAGCTTAGCAAGGTCTGTGATATGAAGACAGGACAAAAAGGGAGTGCAGGAAGGCAGAAAGGGATGAGATGGGGTCTAGAGAGAGAGGTTATATATCTAAGCCTTGGAAAGAGATGGTTAAGGGCAAAATTGACATGGTATATTCTCCAGAAGTGCTTATATAGCTATCATTGTCATGGTGCTGTAGCACCCTGCAGACAGTTCCCTTCCCTGCACAGTATTCCTGTTAGGGAGGGTGTATTATTTTCTCTATTTTACACAAGTGTGGAGAGAGCACATGACTTACAGGGAGTCTGGGGCAGTACCAGGGGTAGCAGCCGGGTTCTGGTCTGGTTTATGAATCACAAAAACATACTATTTCTCGAGAAAGTATCTCCTTTGTGCATAGCGTGGAAGAGACCCTGCTGAAAATGGGATTTGTCTGGGGTGTAACACATGGAAGTCCTCAGCGTGACTATTGGGATTCATTTGGACCTGGGGGAGGGAGGGAGGAACTCGGTCTTCGAAAGATAGCTCCTTCCAAGAGAGCCGTCTCCACGCAGGCTGATGCTCTAGGCCAGAGCTGAGGCTGGCACTGCAGTGGTGTGAAAAGGTGGCCTGCACCTCAGGCGCTGGGATCTGCTGAGAGCTCATCTCTCTACTTCACGTCTGACTCTGTGCTTTGTTTCCTACCCTCAGATGCTGTCTTTCATGCAAGCCCAGTACACTTTTTTCCAGCAGGGATACAGCCTTCTTCATGAACTTGATCCCTACATGAAGAAACTAGCCACTGAGGTGAGGAGGTTGCAGGGGCAGGGATCTTTCGTTTGTCCCTATTGTCAGCTCAGAAACCCTTTGCCACGAAAGACTTCCTCCTTTAAACCCAGGTGCCAGGTAGCTCCAGGAGAGCAATGCTCAGGAGCCTGTGTTTGCCAGCTATATGGCCACCACAGGGATCCTTCTGCCAAGAGGTCAACCTTAATTAAATCAGACTGGGTATGTCTTGCTCACTGAACTGGACCATCAGGTCCACAGGCCATCTGGGGCTGGGCAGACCTCCCAGACATAAAAGCATACCTCACCCTGGGGTTTTTTTGCATTATATCTTCCCTGCCTCAAGATAGGATCTGGGATTGGAAACATCCCTGAGTCCTGACTGGAGAAAGGATATTTCCCCCAGACGGCCCATCTCCAATCCTATTCTGAACTCGGCTGATGCTGGGACAGGACTGCCGGGGTTGAGAAGGCTGTGGGGTGGTGCAGATGTGATCGATAAAGTTTGCTCCCAGCTCTGTGCCACAGGATCAAGTCTCAGTGCTTTAGGTTAAGGAGCTCCCATTAATCAGGGAGATGACAGAGCATTACACTGAATCCCTCGCTGTCGGATGAGCCAGGGTGGTGAGCTAAGTGCTGCGCCAGCCCTCAGTGCCCACCTGAATGCAGCTTCACTTCGCTCCATTGCTTCCGGCGACTAAGGTGATTGGGTGGGCGGGTGTCTTCCCAAGGGAGGAGAAGCAGCAGCGATGGCCGCTGGCGCCCTAGCGGGAACGATCGGCTGAATTTTCCATCTGGTTTTCTCCTCCTTTCTTTCAGCTGGACCAGCTGGTGATTGACTCTGCTGTGGAGAAGAGGGAGATGGAGCACAAGCATGCACTGATACAGCAGAGGGTGAGTCCTGGGCTGCGAGCTGGCATGAGGGGACCCAAGAGAGGACACAGCTTCCTATCAGACAGGGAGAAGTGAGAGGTCGCAGCACCTCGGGAGGCCTGGCTGAGGCAGTCCTAACCAGCCCGGGAGTGCAGGGAGGGCAGCAGCTGCTGCAAAGAGGGGTTAGCGATGTGAGGGTAGTACCCCCGTGGGTGCGGAGATATGTCAGCATGGTTCAGCACCACGTGATCGGGCGTGAGACCCTGCTGCAGCTATGTTGCAAAGCTCAGTTTGAAATGGGGGTGCAGTGAGTGTCGGGGAGGTAGGTCGTAGCAAGTGAATATGGGGCGTTCACAGCCAAGACTATCCTAGTTTGCAGACTGGGAGCATGACCTGGGATTTTGAGCAGAAAGGAATCAGGACTCTTTTCCCAACTCTGTGACTGACCCATTTTAAACCCTCTACCTGCCTCAGTTTCCCCTACCCTGGGATGCTTCTTCCCCTCACTGGTGCCCATGTCTGGGAGATGCACTGAGGTCTCTGAGAGCATGGGGCTGTTCCCAGTGCATGTTATCACCATTCATTCCTGCATTAAAACAGTCTCAACAAGCAGGCCAAGACCGTGCCATGAAACTGCCTTTGGGCTTGGAGAGCAGTTGCAGCTAGAGTCTCTCCCCCTCCTGCTCTTGTCTCACACATTGTCTCCTTGCCCTTCTCTGCCTGCCCTTGGGTGAGTCGGAGTGAACTGGGAGGAGTGTCTGGTGAGGCCTGCAAGCTGCAGCTGCTGCAGAGGCGGCCCAGCCCTCCTGACGCTTCCCTCTCTGCTCACACATCTGTCCAGCCGGCTTCCTTCTTCCCCCCTGCCGCCTTTCCCCTCCGCCTTTCTCCACCAGGCAGCTCGCCTCACTGCCCAGCTCCACCAGATGGTCAGCGCCCCCTTTTAAATCAGCTAGCTGACAAATGCATGCATGGAGCCATTTGTTCCCTGAGGGCTGAGCCGACTTCAGGGCCCTTTCTTCATTCACATGGAGATCACAGTTAGCTTAATGGGTTGTGAGAAGGGGAGGCAGGCTGTACTGCCACATCTCACTTCCCTCCCGTAGGAGGGATTCCCAGCTTCCAGGGAGCTTTCTTGCTTGCTAATCAGATTTCTCTACACCCTGCCCAATGGAGCAGAGCACAGCTATTTAAGCCATGTCCTCCAGACAGATGCAGGGATTTGAGGCACCAAGCTGACTTTCACAATACGATTGCACGAGGGGTGGGGAGAAGGAGAAAGAGGGGTACATGTGGCAGTGGATGGATGGACGTGTTTGAAGTGAACCCCTTCAGCAGAGGACCCATCAGAAACTGGCATTCACTGTAAAAACTTCCTGCCTTTTTCAAAAGTTCACTCTCTCCCTTTACTCTCTACCTTTTCTCAGCACCTCCTATCTGCAGATTTCAGAGTCCTTCCCAGACATGGATTGCTAAGGCTGACAAAGTCTCTGTGAGCTGCCAGTCAACACGGGGCGACCCTAGAGATGCAGAAGTCTAAGTGACTAGTGCAGGGTCATGCACCGAGTCAGTGATGGGGAGGTCTGAATTCAAATGTGGCTGGACACCTGGGGGAAGCATCCTTCTTATGGCAAGGTCCTTCCCTGACTGGCCAGGACCTCAGAGGTCCATCTGATCGGAAAGACACCCCTTTCTAGCAGCTTCCAGTGTCTGCACAGATGTACTTTTGCCCCATAGCAAGCCAAAGGAAAAACAACCTATTTCCAACAGTATATGCACGGTTCCCCTGAGATTCCTGCTGGAGTGGTAGTTTGCTGTTGATTAAGAGGGAAGAATTCCCTCCCGGGACTTAACGAGTTCATTCTTTCCATTTTCCTTGGAAGTCTCCTTTCTGAGGGACAACTAGGATTATCCCTGTGACATGGCCAGAGCCCTGAGTGGCATGGCTTCAGAGGTAATTTCCCCCTGTGTGTTACCTGGATCAAAAGTAGCTAGCAGAACAGGGAATGATATGTAACAGGGAGAACATGGAGGTTGGGCCCATCCAGGTCATTATGTCTCCAAGGAGGAAGGGGGTGGAGGAGGTCCTTGGAGCAACGTTTCTAACACAAATCTGCTGTTTCCCTTGGAAGAGGTATAGCCAGGAGATTGCAGAGTTGTGGGGAGCCAGCAGGGTCTGCTTCTCTCTCACTCCCTGGGGCCCATGCAGATTGCTTCCTTTGCACTTCCCAGAGGTGTCTGAATGAAGATGCCCGGCTAAAACTGAGACAAAACTTGACATTGATTTTCTCCACGTGCGGGAGGAAGAGGGTCGTACAAGGCCTTTGGCAGGCAGGGAAGGGAGAGTGCAGGACGTATCTCCTGCAGAGGGGCCTCTTGAGGGACGTGTGAAGATGGAGTCCTGTCTTTTACTGCCCGAGCAAAGTCTGGGCTCTGTGCTTCCTGTAGTCCCAGAGCAGGCTGAACTGGAAAGACTTCACATGAACCAGGCATTTGAAGTGATACCATGCCAAAGTCTGCTTGATTTTATGGGTGTCTGAACGGCCCCATGGAAATCAGTGCATATGGCACATGTACCCCAGGGCGGTTGGAATCCCACTGGGCCATCTTCCATTCCCATTTGTATCAAAGTAATCCAGAGAAACTCATCTGCAGCCAGAGGAACATGGGACACAAGGCTGAAAGGCACCTTTAAGTTGTCAGATTCAGCCCTCAGCTGTTGCATCAGGGTTGTAGGCAACCATGTCATGTTTAGTGCCTGTTAGCTTTGATACAGCCCAGGCTGTTCCAGCTGGAAGAACTCCTGATTCGTGGCCTGCCAGCTATTGGTTCCAGTCTTGCACCAGGATTTTGGATAACTCATTCTCAACTAATTGTAGGGACAAAGGATCCCACAGGAAGGGATAAACCAGTCTGCCTCAGCCTCCATTTTCTTCTAGCAAAGGTTTCCTGTGGCCTTTTGCAGAGTATATAACATCTCCTGCCTTTGCAGCTAGTTCATTGCTCTGCAAGGCTAGGGAAAACCAAATCAGAAGCTGTTGCTTCATACTACTGCTGGAGCTTCAGGACTGACCTCCAAAAGCAGCTTCAGCCCTGCCTTTTGGATTTGCATTCACATATTCCTGGTCAGGTCCAAAATCAAATTTCCAAAATCAAATAGACCCGTCTGAGGCCTTCATGAGACACAGTTTTGGGGAAAATATGGCCCTTAAATCCTTTTACTCCTGAATGATGTCAAATGTGAACTGGGCAGAACTGTTAAGTAATGTGTTTTCTCTCTTCTTTTCTCTCTTCATCACCAATTATGGATGTGCCTCCTCCAGACTCTCCTGCAGGTAAGTACACATACGCTGTACTGTGGTGTCTTAAAGAGCTTGCTTGTTTCCTGTCATGAGCTGTAGAAATAGTTGCATACAGTCACATCTGTCTCCTGCTTTTGGAAAGATGCTGGCAATTGGATTTGATCATGGCCCTGCCCATCAGTGCACCAGCTCGTCACTTCTGGACACTTCATTTCCAAGGACAATTGCAGTTGAATTCAGTAGTTTCACCCTAATCCCTAGTGGACTTTCATTCTCTAAATAAAACATCCATGTGGGTTTATCTCTATTCCAACTTTTGAGTCATTTTGACTCAAAAGAGTTGGCATGCTGGCATAGCAGGGGAGCCCTGAGCAGGACTGAATTGAAGCTATGTACACTAGGCATCTATCTACATCTCTAATAGCTTTAAAAGTCTAACTGTGCCTGACCAAAGCGAGGTGTGCTGCGATTGAGGAATGAGGTGCATTGGGAGAGTTATAGGCCTGGAAGCTTTCCTAGCTGAGGGCTGAGGTGCCCTGAGAGGAACTTAGGACTGCAATGATGAATGATGTGGCTAGTCAGGACTGCAGAACAGGGTATAGAAGTATGGGCAAGGTTTGCATGGTACATACCCGTGCTCTTCCTGGGTCTCACCAGGCCTGCTCTATCTAGCATGTCCCACGAACACGAGAATTTTAGGAGTGGGGCATACAGGACCACAGTTGATGTGTTTTGCCCTGATAATGAAGGTCTTGCCTACAAAGTGGAGTAAGCTTCTTTCTACAGAGGTGGGTGCAGGAAGGGTGTCCACAAAAGGAGATAGTGCAGAGCAACTTGCTTCTCCTGATCTTCCCTCTCCAGAGGGATCGCAGGGCTCAGGACCATGGACACCTCCTCCTGCTCTTTTCACCTATGCCCACCAAGCCTCAGCTCTCCGGGTGACAGCGGAGGTAGCTGAAAGGCAGCAGTGTGTCTGTCTGCTTCTTCCTGCTGAGTGGAAGAGCGTCCTCAGTCACAAAAATCAATAATTAACCAGTCTAGGGCTCGCCCTGCTCTGCGTCAGCTGGAATTAGGAAGCATATCTTTCCCCATCCTTTTGCTCCACCGATCTCTCTGCTACAGCACGCGCTTCTGCCTCCGTCACCTTGTTGGCTCAATGCATTTTCTTTCACAAAAGAAACCTTGCAAACTACTCAAAAGGACAGGGTGGGCAAAGCAGCTGGTGGGTCTCCTGTCTGTGCTTGTGGAGCTCGGCAATCCTTAGGTACTGCTGCTTGTTGCCCATCAGGGTGTTTCAGGGAAGACTGATGGGCTTGGGCCCCAGGTATACCAGTGTGCCAGGGATATGGGGTGCAGTGCATGGGGAAACCTCAGTTTGCTAGCCGGGAAAGGCATCAGTCTACAGGCCCTATATCTGAGTCAAAATCCAGACTTAAGTTCAGCAAGGAGAATCCTTTCTGTGTTGTATATGCCTGACAAAGGGTGTGCACCACACTGGGGGGCTTGGTGCTGGAAGAGAAGTGAGCTTGGCCACAAGGCCCTTTCCTGTTCGTGAGCCATAGCACCTGCCATCATGGCCAGTGCCTGCATTTTGTCTGCCCTTGTACCCCCTCCTGGCACTAACATTGCAGAGAGCAGGCCCTGCACAAGACTTGCCATTGCTTATGGCAGCTCATCCTATCCCCTCAGTACAGGCAGATGAGCCAGTAAGGCTTTTTTCTTCTGGTGCACTCTGGTCCTCTTCCACAGGGGAAGACAACAGTGAGGCCAGGGAATTAAAGACCCTTTTCTGATGAGATTAAGGAAATGCCTTCAAAGTGAGATAATCTGCAGCCGAACTGAGTAGCAAAATGAGAGTGAGAAAGTCTGATGGCTCCTTTTAATCCACTGTGCAGCAGAGAAATTGGGCAGGATTTAACTTGGCAGCTTGCTGGCAGATGGTATTTGAGGGCTAGTCATTCTCTCCAGGGCCGGAGCTACAGCTACAGACCACTCAGAGTCCTGTGGCATTAGCAGGAATTGCCAAATGGAAAGCAGGACAACAGGTAACACACCAGGGGGGAAATCTGGTGATTAGAAGGATCCAAACTAGACCCCTTAGATCCTGGTTTTCCCTCCATATAGTTGGCCAAACTAAATTCCCAGATCCAAATGTGCTTTGTTCTCTAAGAAGGCTTGCGTGTGGTACTAAAATGGGTAGTTTCATCCTACCTCTGGTTTCCTCCTGCAGTTGGGGAAAGCCCAGATTGCTCACTTTGGAAATCAAACTACTGGAGGTGTGAACCTCAGCCCCTCACCCCAGTCCAAGTGAGAGAAGTTTGCATGGACAAACTTTGCTTAGTATCATCTTTATGGGTTGAGAAATCAAATTAGCTGCCTTTTAGCTGCGATGGGTCCAGCCCAGAGATCCAGTCCCTAAACTCCACCAGCAGCAGCAGGATTCAAAATGTGAATTTAGAAGCAGGTCCCTATTTTGCTTCCTTCTGAAGGTCCAGACTCATAGTCAGATGCAGTCCTGAGCACTGGAAACCCTGGCTTGATTTCCATAGCATGAGTCCATTCCTGGTTTTCTTTGAAAGCAACACGAGAGATGCGCTGGAAATATTCGTGCCATCTGGGCCCATTCAGAGTCAAACCTAGAAACCCCATTGTACCTGCCAGAACTTCCCTGTGGGCTGCAGGTGATGCTTCGGAGCTGCAGGAAACAGGAACGGATTCAAGAAATGTAGACAGCGGAGAAGCAGCAGCTGTGCAGGGCGTGGAGTTCATCGATCATTGCAGGTCCATCCAGGCAGTCGTGCAGACTGGTGCTCCTCGACAGGAACAAAACGTGGAGTGCTTTCTTGGCTTTCTTTTTGTAATGCTCTCTCTGGAGAACATCATGCCCCAGGAGCTGAAAGTGTAACAGAATTCGAAGGCTACTGACAAGTGTTTCCTGAGTATCGGCCTGTGCACATGCTCCTTTTGCCTAATTGCCCTATGGGAGGTAGGGGGGAGTGGAGAAAGGGAGGGGGGATTCATTTGTGAGCCTTCTGTTCCCTGGGGCATTACACAGGAGTGATGACTTCATCCAGTAGAGCACGGGGGGTCTCTCTAATGCAATGCATTTAAAATAAAGCACTTTGCACACAACTTCTCTGCTAGGGAAGTGCTGTGGGGTTACTAGGGGTCAGGCTTAAAGGTGGGGAGGAGGCAGTTATTCAACACCAGATCTCAATACACAGAATCATAGAAAATGAAGGTTGGAAGGGACCTCAGGAGGTCACATCTAGTCCAACCCCCAGCTCAAAGCAGGACCAGCCCCAACTAGATCATCCCAGCCAAGGCTTTGTCTAGCCGGGTCTTAAACCTCCAAGGATGGAGACTCCACAACCTCTCTGGGTAACCTGGTCCAGTGCTTCACTACTCTCCTAGTAAAGGGTTTTTTCTAATTTCTAACCTAAACCTCTCTTGCTGCAAATTGAGCCCATTGCTCCTTGTTCTGTCATCTGTCCCCACTGAGAACAGACCAGCTCCATCTTTTGAACCCCACTGCAGGGAGCTGAAGGCTGCTATTAAATTCCCTCTCAGTCTTCTCTTCTCCAGACTAAATAAGCCCAGCCTCTCCTCACAAGTCATGTCCCCCAGCCCCACAACCATTTTTGTTGCCCTTCACTGGACTCTCTCCAATTTGTCCACATCCTTTCTGTAGCGGGGGTGGAAACTGGACACAGAATTGCCCACTGCCTTAGCTTCTTATGCAGGTCGCCTTGTGATAAACAGTGGAACACCTCTACTGGAGCTTAGGATGGGTCATTCTCCCCATCCTGCACTGTTATAGGGAGCCACACAATGTTACCCCCATGCTGAGCTAGAGAGAAACCCCGGATCTGACAGCCCCAGCCCAGTGCTCACTCTGGGCAGACATGAGTTCCATTTTCAAGGCCACTGGTACCAGTAAGCTGGTGCCTGTGTATGCTTTGTGTGAAGGGACCAGCCTGTCTTCCTGGGCATTCGGGAAGTGCTGATAGCAGGTTGTGCTGAGAGTATTGTGGCTGTATTGGATGTAGATTTAAATGAGGTAGGGAATAGGATATGGCCTACAGTACACTTTATGATTTTGGTGCAGGAAACAGTCCAAAAATAGACCTTGGGCTGGCCTGGGTGTCGAGAGAGGGGTTTGTTCTCAGCTGTCACTGATTGCCATCCCCTGCTCTAACCAGCTCTGTTCCTCAGTTTCCCTACTCGGAAAGCAGAAAAGGTGATGCTTATCCACTTCTGTGCAAAGCTCTGATATCTGCAGATGAAGTGCAGTTAGAGGAGGCGGTTACTCCTGCATGTCTTTGCATATGCCATGCTTAGGCTTGGATGCAAGAGAAAAATAGGATGGCATCATACCATAAGAGCCTCCAAACACTGCAGCAATGCTGTTGGACACTGAGCTACAGCCAGCTGTGGAGCCTGTCTGATTTATTCCCCACCCTTCTGCAAAGCTTTGGGCACCCATGATTGCACTTCACACTGGAAAGATAAGCAGCAATATCATTTATCCCCCTCCTGGTACCTTCCCCAGCAATATAGTGCGAGGTGGGCTGTGGCAGGAGGAGCGGGAATCCAATCTTAAAATAATATGCTATGGGCCTCCCCTGGGGATGGCTTTAATGATGGTGCTGCACTAATTGAATTACCCATGAACAGCTTGGTGAGGCATAGAAAGTGGCCCATTAAGTACCCCATTTGCTTGCAGGAGCTGCTGTTTCAATTTAGGGTTCCCCCCACCCTCAAAAACATAGAAAACAGAAAAAAAATTCTCAGGGGCAGGGGAGAAATCGAGCATGGACCCCGGTTGTTTTCTTTTTGTTGTTATTCCAGTGCCTTTTCCCCATCCCTCTTCCCCTCCTCTCTCCAGGGGCATCTGTCACCTTTTGTGAGGAGTCCCAGGGTGGCTATCATTTCAAGCTGCCTTTGTTATTGTAACCATTGCCCTCCCTGCTACCCACCCCACCTCTCTGACAAGCTCCATTTGCTGTTTCACATCTTCCCTGAAAACAAGCCTGACTTAAACAGAAAGGATCCCAATAAAATGCAAGCACAGAGGGCGGGGAAGAGTCTGGATGCTTGTGGTTGGGAGCAAACCTTTTCAAACTTTCCAATATGGTAAGAAAAGAGAAGAGGAGAGCTTTGACAAGGGGCTGATGGGCTGCTCTGCATTTGCTGCGTGCACATGGGTGCGCAAGGGGAAAGTATGACATTTAAAGGAGAGCAGAGGCTGGGGACACAGTGTGATACTGCCCTGGCAGCTCTCTTGGGGCAGACTGGAGTTCAGATTTGTTTTAAGCCACAAGTAAAATGAATTTGTGCATTTTTTTCTTAAGCGTAATAAGTAATAAGCATAATTACCAGTCATAAGGAATTTTTGGCCCTGTCCCTAGTGCCCTTGGTTGGAGGGCCTCAAAGCACGCTGCAGCCTGGCAACCATCCTGCATAGAAGGGAAGACTTATTGCCATTCTCCATTTTACTGATGGGAAAACTGAGGCCCGGAGCGATTAAATGACTTGCCTGAATTTACAGAGCGAGTCCATGCCATAGAGCCAGGCCTCTTGTGTGCTCACCTGGTATGTTAACCATGAGCTTGTCCTCCTGTCCCCCCTCTCTAAGAAACTAAGAGTTACCCAGGTAGGATGAGAAAATAGGAAGTATATAGACATTGCCTTATAGCCTCTTAATTCACCTCCTGGCTGAAGGGCTGTGTGGGGAGCACATGCTGTCCCTCGCGTGGGTGAGGGCAGGCATCCACATCAGGGCAGTGCTGTCTGCTTGATTAAGTAGGGACAGTAACTAATAAACCAGTTGGCCATATGGCACTTTTAGCACGCCAGCATGCCAGGGCCCGGGCTGAGCATGCTAGCCTCCATGGGCCAATGGGTGGCTCCTCTTTCCTGGGGAGGGGTCCCGTGATTTGGGGCAGGGGGAACGTGGCTCCTTCCAGAAGCATGCCAAGTCCTTTGAAGCCTGGCTGCACTGAGGTCAAGGGACATAGGCTCCCCCTGTCAACTTTGCTCTGTCTTTGTTGGCTTCCCCCATCCCACAGTGACAGCTGTATGATAATTAGCCCTTGCTCTAAGCTGATTGACTGTGAATGGGAAGCACGAGGAGGGGCCAGGCAGGTGGTCCCTAGAGTCCAGCACGCTTCCCCCGCCCAGTGTCCCTGCTTTGACAGGAGCCAACGGCAGCGCTTGCAGCCACCCAAAAAAGGAGGAGGAGGGGAGAGGAGAAGGGAAGGGAAAAAAAAAGAATCCCTCCTTCCTTGCCTGCCAACCGCAGAGGCTGCTTTAGAGAGTGATCTAAGGAGACGCACACAGCAGCTCCCCACTCCTTTGGCTGGAGCATCAGAGCATCCCCCTCACAGCTGGCGGCATGAAGATTTTCGGCAGGCTCGAGTACCTCCTGGTAAGGAGCTTGGTCTGGAGGGGCATTTGGCTGAGGGAGAGAGCGTGCGGGAGCTTTGGAGAAGTTAGCGGTGTTAGCAGGACTGGTTCTCCCTGTGCCGGTGGGGGAGGCGAGTTAGTACTTTGGAGAATTGAATGGGTTTGGCACCCTGTGCACAATTTGAAGGTCTCTGAGCATCTTTCTCCCAGCCAGTTGGAGAGTGGGGGCTCCATGCCTCTGCAGGCAGGAATAGAAACAAAAGGGCTGTCAATTGGACTCTTCCAGGTCTGTCTGTGGATGCTGTATAGGAATGTGTTTGGCTGGGTTTGCCTGCAGAACCTGTCTGTGCTCACGGGGTCATGATGTCTGCAGTGTGTCTGCACAAAGAGGGGTTACAGAGACACAGGGATCATCACCTTTAGAAAGTGCTTTATTATTCATGTGTGTCTGGAGTGTGTATGTCCTTGTGCTCCTTTGTGAAAGGTGTCTGTGTGCATACATGCAGAATATGCAGAGCTATGTGATTTTACACGTAAAATGGGCATTTACGGCTACAAAATGCTCACACCTCATCTCGTAGTGACATGCAGAATCATGCATACTGCATTTAGTTGCACATGCCGTATATTATATACGGACACATGTCTGTGCAATGCAGCATGCATGACATAACTGTTACTTAGGAGAATCACTGAATGCTTTGCAAATAAAGAGGGTACTTTTGGGTAAAACTACTTTCTCACCTCTGAGGCAATGCACCGCAGGTGCTTTCTAGTTCCTATTGCTCAAATCATCATTAGTAAGGAGATTCGCTAATAAAGAGAACTTACACAAGCCCATTGGGGCGTATTTCCATCTCTGCAATAAAAAGCATGAAATGGTGAATATGATGATTAATTCCGAGCTCTTATACAGCACTTTTCATCCTAACAAAGGATGTCCGTATTGTCATTAGAATTCATGCAATGACAGCGGGGTGGGGGCATCGCTATAACATTGCGTGCTATTTTAGAGAAGGTCCCATCCTACAGCTCTCCTCTCCTCCAGATACTGCCCCTACCAGGACAGGGTGAGACCTTTTCTAGGGAACTATCAGTGAGTCTCTTACTTCACCAGCATGGAGTTGCCAGAGGTTCACAGCCTGGGCTCTTCCTTTGAAGAAGACTTGCCTGAAAGGGGCAAAGGGGATGTCTCTGCTCTTCATTTTACATCTGTTCACTTTAACTGGAGGTTTATTGAATTGGACTGGTCTCCTCTGCATGCATGGTTGGCGCTGCATAAGCAACTGAATGAACTTGTCTGCCACATCCAATGCAAAGCCCCTGCTGTGGATGCCTCCTGGATAGGGACAAGTGGATGCTTAAAGGGGCAGCTCTTGGAGGAACCTTTTCATTTCTTTTTCCCAGTGTCCTTTGCAAGTGACCGTGCCCTTGCTGGTTTTTCTGCCTTTTCATTTGCCAGTTTAAAAGTATCCTTATTGAGGCCTTTTTTCTATGTCCCTCTGGATGGGACTCTTGGAATTCGTTACCTCATTGTTGTTGCTTCAGCAGTATTCAATGAACTGCCATGGAAACCATTGTGATGTCATTTATTAAAAGCTATCAGTTCCCAGCCTCGAGAGTGTAAATTCAAAGCAATGGGGCTGGAAGGGGCAAGGGCCATGAGGTAGGCCCAGCGTGATTTATTGAAACTATGTGCAAGCAAAGAGAACAGAGGATGCCAGATCTACTTTCTTATTTTCGTGTGTGGCTGGTTTCTTTTCCTGTTGTGCGCTCCAAACGGTTGCCCTGGTAGCTACTTCGCCATTGCATAGACAATTGTAGGCAGATACTATTTGGAATGTGATACCCCGTTCACCGCCCGCAACCTCCCAGGCTGTTTCCCTGACTTAATGGTGATAGAAGATAAAACGGTGATACACCGTCAAGAAGCAGAGATGAGCATGGTGCAAACCGTGCCGGTGGAGCAATCAGTTTAAATTGTACTAAAAACTAGAGCAAGCTTGCCTGGTCCTCTCACACAGCAATGATGTTCAGGGGCTGACAAAAGACAGTCCATTAAAACCAAAGCTGATTCTCCTTCTAGGGCATGTGCAGTTAGGTAGGAGATGACCCCTGTAGATCCTGTAATATGAGCCTTTTGCCTTGCTCGTTCAGCCCCTTTAAACTCTCAGGAAGGTCACTCTGTGGGAACAGCTTGGTGGGGTTACCTATTCTTTCCCCCTCAGTGAGTCCCACAGGTGGGCTGCTTGGTTTGCAAAGAAAATGACTGATTTTTTTTCTCCCTTTCTCTCCCTTTTTCTACTTGGAGTAGAAATCTCCAGCCGGGTTTGTTGTATCCCCTCTGCTGAAGGGTTGGCTGAAGGGACTCCAGCCAGGGCTCTTTGACTTGTCCCCACAAGGCCAGCAGCAATAAATTCGTCTTTCAGTGAATGGTATCCAGGTTGTAGCTGTATTGGTCTAGAGGAAAAGGCAGTCAGGACTCACAGTAGAGATGATATCTATTATTAGCGACTAAAGACATTTTTTGCAAAAATCTTATTGGTTTAAGAATAGATATCATCTCTACAAATCCTGATTGTCTTTCAGTGAATAGCACACGTGAGGGTTAGACATAGAGAGCACATCTACATGAGATGTTTACTGTGGAGTGGACTAATTAGCTGCAGTAAATGTCTCAGCGCTTCTACACGCGCAGTGCTATTAGGCTGGAGAAAACTAATAAACTCCGCAGCAGGATAGTATGTGTAAATACAAGTACTATTCTACTGTGGAGTTTTTTACTCCACAGCAGCTCATGTGTAGATGTTGCCCTGGCTGGCTGGGGCACAAGGGTGCTTCAGTGTGGGGGCTGTCTGCCGGCTAGCACCATGCTGGAGCACCCCCGTGGCCCAGCCAGCCCCTCTGCAGCATGTTGGGCCAGGTTGGAGCAGCCCCAGGCTTGGCAGGCTGATCCCCGGGCCCCTTGCCAGCCAGGGCTGCTCCAACCTGGCTCAACATGCTGCAGTCCCGACCACATGTGTGAACACAGTATGTGGGAGCAATAAACTCCTGTGTAATAAATGCTGAGTCTTACAAGGAAAGGCTGAGGGGCATGGGACTCTTCAGCCTGGAGAAACGAAGGCTCAGGGGGGACTTGGTGGCAGCCTGTAAGTATGTAAGGGGTGTGCACTGGGAACCGGGAGAACATCTGTTCATCAGGGCACGCCAAGGGAAGACAAGGTGTAATGGTCACAAGCTCCAGGAAGACTGTTTTAGGCTGGACATGACAAAAAAACTTATTACCGTCTGAGTCCCCAGAGTCTGGAATAGACTTCCCCAGAAGTGATGCAAGCACCTACTCTGGACACCTTTAAGCAAAATAAACCTCTACCCTTGGAGGTTTATCTTGCTAGGATCATTTGACACCAGCAGCCTTTCATCAGCTTGACCCGATAATCTTGCGAGGTCCCTTCCAGCCCTAATATCTATGAAACCTATTAATTTTGCACGTGTACACATGCCCAGAGAAGGGCAAGTATGTCGGGTATAGTTTGCAGACCAACAATATATAGCTAGGGCTGCCCCATGGTGTTATTCAAACCCAACTCCTCCAGGGCCTGAAAAAGCTTTTCAGGGGCTTGAAAAAACTTTCCCTGCTGACTGCTGGGAAGACCCTGAGGATCAGCATTTGGGAACGCAACTTGGCCAGTTAGGCAGCTATTCTAGCAGCAATTCTTCCGTGTGAGCCCTGTTTCTCTGTCCCCTCTGCTTTCAGCGGCCGACATGCCGGGGTGAGGTAAAGCCATGAATGCACTGGAATCGGTTTTTAAAGCCTGTGCACAGAGCATCCCAGCTGATTTTCACTGTCAGATTTTTTTATATTGATTAACTTTAATTAATAATATTAGATTTTTAATAAAAGAGGAGTAAGGAGCTGAGAAAATGCTAGGGGCTTAGATCCAGCAGGGTTGCCCAGATGTTATGCTACCAAGTCTTGAACTGGAAGGGTTAAACCTCTCCTAAAGACAAAGGATTATTTTGCCTCTGCGTGTCTCTCCTAATGGACCTGACTTCCATTTTCTTCCGGCAGATAGCAATCAATCCTCTCTGATGCCATCTGTGACTGGAAGGGGTGTTTAACGCACCACGCAATCGAATTGTGCCTGGGTTACCTTCAGGTTATCCAAGCCGTTTCCAAAATGTCTCTGTTTTTCTCTGCCTTGTTGAGAAGGGGGAAATGATTCTTGTTTTGTTTTTGTTTTTTCTTTTTTGCAGGTAGGGAGGGGAATTCTGGATTTTCCCTTTTCTCCCACTACAGTATGGTATATAGCAATGTGCTCCCTTCTCAAAAACCGGAGTGGCTAAATGAAACATAGTCAGTGATACCTGTGGGATATGCACAAGGGTATGCTATCAGAGACGGTGTGGACAGGTGTTATCCCTCACATCTCTTCCTCTACTTAGATGTAGTTTGCAAATTCAGCTTATTGCTCCAGGGCCCATATGCTGCCTCTGCTGCCCTTGTGTATCTTGGCTGATGTCAGTGGAGCTTCCTGGGAATTTCACTGCTGCAACTTTGCAAAGAGTTTGTCCCACAGACTGTTCCTGATAAAGAAAAGGGGTTCGAAGAGAAAAAGGATTGTTGAACTAGTGCAGCCAGATATCTTTCTCCTTAGACATGTGCAGCTCTCAGTTTCCTATTAGTAGTGTACACACTATGTGTGTGTGTGTGTGTGTAACGCTCTAGACTGGTACAAGTCAGAGCTCTTTGGAAGGCAAGGAAGCTCTCTACATGCTGTTGATCATTTTGTGCCCGAATGCATGCTGTCGCCAATTTTTTTTCCGGACAGTTTTGTGGAACGATGTGCCGCACGATCTTGGCTCGAGCTAATTAAAACGGCACGAAGTGCCATTCGTATAAACAAACGCAGGGCTCAATTCACACCTGGGCTGATCCCAATTGACTTTTTTGTTGATTTACCCCCACGATGCATATGGCCCATCTGTTCTTGCCTTCATCAGCCAGGTTCTTTCCTTTCCTTTAACACGTGGTGTTTATCTGGGGGCAGCTGAAGAAGTCCTGCTAACATACAGGGTCCCCGGTTATAGCTCTTCTTGAAAGGGAAGCACTGCAGAGTGACTGCTTAAAGAGCATTTGCCGTCCATTGGGACGCTCCTCTGGTTGGGTGCTCGTGGTCGGATCCTGATCCCATTCACACCAGCCTCGAGCTGGAGCGATTCCACCGCCACCACTGGAGTCAGCTGGGGATTTGTGCTGCTTCGAGCAAGATCCCTCCTGCCTTTGTTTGCGATACGACGGAAAAGCAGCCACAAAGGAGACCGCATGGGATTTACCTCCTTTAATGGCAAGTAAATTTGAGGTTGAGTGGCCCTCTCTAATTGGAGCCTTACAGCATAGCTTCCCCTGGCTAATTGGGTGTCCTGCTGCCTTTTCAAGGAATGACTCAGGCTTGTCCCATTATATCTCCTCCTTCTCTATCAGTATTATTCTTATTATGACACCTCCCTGGCAAGCTGGCATCACCAAACATAGAAATAACTCATCCTAATGAGACTGAAGTGCATGTTGCCTAGCAACCCAGCCTCGCTGGGGTCTTTATATGCTGAGCTGGGAAAGGCACTTAAGCTAATGGTGCCACTTCTCACCATAGTGTGGTTGGTCCTGTGAATCAAGCAATGCAAGGAGAAATATTTGTGCGCGGGGGAAGCACCTGGAATTGGAGTACTTGATTATTGCAAAAGCCTTTTGCAGAAAGAGAGGTCTGCTTAGTGCTCCTGGGCGGTGGGGGAAGTCATTCAAAGTCCATGACCCGGTTTCCCATGGGCAGGAGACACGGTCCTCTCCAGGGAGCAGACCTTCCCATGTGTTCCTGTAGCCTTCTCCCTTCCTGGCTGTCCCCATTTGGGAGGACTGGTGTAACAGTGTCAAGCACAGAAAGCCAGCTCAGGTTGGTAGAGTAGCATGACACGGGGTAGAGAGAGATGTGATTGAGAAGCCCCTGTTTGCCTGGGAAATTAGAAATAGCATGGTGTGCTAAGGAATGAGTGAGTTACTATTTCCTTTATTCCTTTTTTTGCTGTGATCGGAGCCATAGGCGCTGGCAGGGCACACCATCACCAGAGAGATATACAGGGTACCTTCACTGAGCAGCACCCTGCTATCAGTTCCCTTCCAGCTGAAGATTGCATTTAGAGCTTGGAAATTTTCAGCCATTAAGAGATACCAACCCACCCAGCCTCTTTCCTTAACTGCTGGCATAACCACAGCCTTCTCTGGAGGAGGAGCAGTAGTTAACCACATTTACGTTGCTTCCTCTGAACAATAGACACAGCTAAGTCTATTGGAGTGAAAATTGCTAATGGCTCCCAGTGATGGTTGCAATCTGCTAAAGTGAGGGACTGCTGGAGTGGAGCGTCCTGTGAGGCATGGATTCTGCTGGGAGGGTTTTCAGGAGCATTGTGTGCAATACACCTGCCCAAGGACAGTGCTTTGTGGAGAATCCTTGTATAAAAATGCTGATGACTGTCTTCAGGAGAGGGTGCAGTTGTGCCGAAGCCTGGCTGGTCGGATTCTAACCCCAGAAAAAAAAATCATTTGGAGCTGCAACAAACTGACTGAGTCCAGTGCCCCACTGACAATTAGGGTGGCCAGGCAGTTGAAGGAAATCAGCCAAGCACAAATTATGGAAGGGGACATCCATCACCATGACTGCAAAGGACACTTGGATCGTATAAATATGCCTACTTCTCTTCTGTCCTGCCTGACCTCAGCTATTCCACTGCTTGGCTTTCACACGGCTGGCCCCGTGCACTGCATTCCTGCCCATGGAAGAGCACTTCTTGTTGCCTCAGTCCTGTAACCCTCTGCAATTCTAGCCAGGGCTCCTCAAGCCTGATGCGTATTGATATTCCAGTCCTGAATTGCCCAACGCTTTCCCACTATGTCTCACTTCCGACTTGAAGTGCTCTGTTTTTCAACCTCTGCCCCTCAGACTTCTGGACCACAGCAAGATGCCATTGTGATGATCATTGCTTAGTACCAAAATGGGAGTACTTTCACGATGCAAACTAGACGGCTTTGACGACAAAGGCACAGACCAGCAAATCCATTTTTTTCTAGTAACTTAGTCAGGGTTTGGAACTTAGGTCTCCAGAGGGAGACCCAAGTTAAACCATGTTAAACCACTAAGTCAACCAGAGGACCTTTTTCTATATGTTTTCTCTTGGGATATTATTCCTCCCAATCCTAACCCCAATGTGCTGCTGTGGCATCCAAATTTCCCATGTAGGTGGGAATTTTGATCATCCTCATCACCAGAGCTTCTTGTGGCATGGAGTGGTACCACTGTTGCACATGTTTTCTCAATCTGTTTAAATCTGCAGGACTTCTCCTATGATGACTCCAAGGTGGAATTCAACGTTGATGCCCCCAATGGAGTGGTGATGGAAGGCTACCTCTTCAAGAGAGCAAGCAATGCTTTCAAAACGTGGAACCGGTGAGTAATCAAGCATGATTCATTTGGTGGCTGGATGAGGGTTCTGGTTTTGGCTCAGGACTGGAAGGGCATCGAGCAGTGCCCGGCACTGATTTGGTACATCTCTCGTGAAATCTGCCTTTGTTGAGATGACTTCAGCAGCTCCAGGCCGATGAGCTTTTCAGTACAGGGATTTCCTACTGCTAAGTTGTGCTATTGCTTCACTTTGTGTGTGCTGAGCTTGTGGGATTTTGTGATATAAAGGCGGGGGGACGGGACGGGTCCTGCAATGCTGGCCTGTTACGGATAGAAATGACTAACCCCATTAAAAAGAACTAAATGTTTTATGTTTTGTAGGCTGTGAAAATAATTTGAAGGATAAACTGGCTTTTCCTGGCTTCTTAATGCTAAAAGGGTTCCCACTGAAAGTCAGGAAATCTTTCTTTTAGTATCACTTCCATATTTTCCCACTTTCCTCCAGTCCAGTGAAGTGTTACCACTGGAAGTGGCACATGGGACTACTTGCTTTCATCGGGACTAGCCTGTTTCTTTTTTACTGACAACTGGTATACTCCTAATGGGCTGGGCTTGAGAAACAAAAACCTGCCTGAGGTTCACTGCACCTTTGCAAAAGTCAGAAAGCATGACAGCGAGCACCGTCCTTGATGGGCCAGCTACCAGGCTCCACGCTTGGAAGGCAGGACACAAAGCAGCTGGAGTCAGGCCCCAGGAAAGCTGTACAGTTGTAACCATCAAGAGGAACATCTAACACAGCAGGATAAGCATGGCTTTCGAGAGCTGCTCGTATCAGACAGCCTTGCTTTGCAAGGCGATGAGAGGTGGGAGCCTGGAAATGTCAGCTGTGCAGCAAGGAGCAGAGATCTGCTCCCTCCGGGCGCTGACCCTTCTGCTAGTCCCTTATAAATATTTCAGATGATGGTTCATTTGAAATGCTAGCCTGCCTCCTACAGTAGAGCTCCTAGGGACCTTGGAGAAGTGCAGGCCAGAGTGGGGTTTCAGGTTCTTTCCTCGATTGATGTCAGTAAGCCTGACATCCCTTGGGCAAGGTACGGAGCCTCACTTGAACTGCTGCAAGTGAAAGTGGGGTTCAAGCTATCAGATTCTATTTCTAGCATGTGAAATCAGTGCCTCTTTGACCCCCAACTCTTGACATGGCAGTGTAATGGCAGGCTCCCGAGAGCGCGGGTTTCTGAGCACGATCAGGGGATATTCTGCAGTGAGGCAGAGATGTGTTGCTGCCCTGTTGGAGCAAACCAGAACATGCTGAACAGTCCTTGGCATGTGCATACACAGCCCACCCTTTCTCAGCCAGGAGGCGGCAAGTTGATGTCGTGCCTAGAGAGAGAAACGTTGTTCAGAGTCATTCCTTCCCTCTCCAGATCGTTACCCCAGACTCACACCGAGCCTGTCTTACAGAGTCCAGGATGGTTTGGTCCAATGTTTCTGCACCAAGGCTTTCCCATTTCCATGACATTCAAGTGCATTGTGTGCACCTCAGGGGCTCCTGAGGGACCTAAAGCCAAAGTGACATATTCCTGTGAGAACAGCTGCTCCCCGGAGATACTCAGCCCAGCGCTGCAGAGGTTTGCATATGGTGCTCGCGAGCCCATGATCTATAACTCCTCTGAGCCGCACCTCAGAACGATTCGTGGGTCAGCCCTCAGCATTTCTGATGTAAAGCTGGAGAAGGTACCCTAGACTTATCCCAAAGGCACCTTCTTCTGCAGGGAGCCAGGCTTTTGATTCTTTCTAATATACCTGACAAATCTGGGGTGAAAGTGGGATGCTTCAGCTATTCATAGCAATCTGTATCCCGCACATTCAAATTCAAGCTATTCGCAGCCATCTGCATTCTCCCTACACAGTCCAGCTATTCATAGTCTTCCATACCTCCACATCGCAGCTATTCACAGCCACAGCCCCGCTTCATCCCACCTACTTAGAGCCCTCCGCATCCCCCCCTCCCGCCCCATACGTAGAGAGATGTGACGGTGATTTCAGGAGCCCTGGGAAAAAAGCCCCTGCGAGAAACTGCAGATGCTTCCTCAGCCTGGCAAAGGGTGTTTGTGCCCGAAAGCTTGCAAAGAAGAATGTTTTCCATTATTTGAGTTGGTCTAATAAAAGATATCAGATTTGCCCAAAGCACTTTGTCTGCCGATGTCCTTAGACCGACACGGCTACAACCTCTATCCTGGAGTTCAGGATAAGAACCAGCACTGTATGCCAGTGCATGCCCTAAAGCTGTTGCCCCAGCCAGGAAATGCAAATGGAAAGAGACTCGGGACTGCAAGAAGTGGTATCCAGGCTCACAGTTTCAGAAAGCAGACTTCTGCTTGGCTTCCTGTGACAGAAAAGGTCCTGGAGGATACACCACTGCCACTGTCAGAGGGGATGGCTGTCACAACAGGGAGTGCAAAGAGCTGCAGATCCAAGCATATTCACAAGCTGATCAAAAGGGGCTACCAAGCAAGCGAAAAGGCCTCTCGTTACCTCCGTTCCTCTGATTCCTGGCAGACAGATCATCTTTTATTTATGTCACCTTTTATGTCTCTCTAACGTCTCTGCAAAGATAGAAATAGAAGTGTTGCTCGTTTTGTTTTCCCAGGAAAATGAATTCTTTTGCATGTTGAGGGCAAGGTGCAAATCTAAATGACGTTCAAATTCAAGGCTTTCTGACTCTTTCCTCACCCAGCTGCATGCCCATCCTTCATGGAACGTAGCCTCTCAGCTCCCTGCTTCCCAGAGAGATGACTTTATAGGGAGATCACAGGAATGGAGTGAGACCATCTGCATTATAATTCCTTACTTTGACATAGACTCAGACAAATCGGTTAGCTTCTGTGTGTGCCTTCATTTTTCCAGTGTAAGATGCTCGGAAATTCTGTGGTGGTGTGCGCTATTAGGGATGATAGGTGGGTGGATGGGTGGACTTCCATAACATGCTGATAAAATCCAGAAACATTTGGCCTGCCAAATCAAAGCTGTACCCTTGACTCAGTGATATTTCTCTGATGGTCCCTCCCTCTGTTATATAATGGATTTTGAAATTTTTGTGGACTTTTTAAGGAATATCCTGGATAACAATGATCAGAACTCTGTTGATTTTGGTGAAAGACAACTTCACCCCCCCAGAAAAGCCTAATTTCCTCTAATCTAAATGGTATCTAGGCTCTGGGGCAGTGACCTCACAGACGTCATCATGTGGGATACATAACTGAGGCAGTGACATCAGGGACAGAGCTACCCCGGAGATGGGGTAAGGCTGTGACTTTAGGGTTAGGGTTAAAGCCAGGGATTGGAACGCACATTCGGTGAGTCTGATTTGGGTGGAAATCAGACTGCTGGAAGTTTGTAGCAGATCATCCCTCACTCCTGTTTCAGCCAGTTCCCTGCTCCTAACGCAGCCATATACCACCCTAACATGACGCTTGCAGCCCCCTCCCTGGCTGTAATGTGGGCAGGGGGCCTACCTGGGTGGATATATTATATCCACAATATATATATATTGTGCAAACAATAAAGTATATGATTCTCTAACACTACCTCTTTCTCTCAAGCTGTCTTTCCTTTCTAGAAATGTATCCACAGACATATCTAGGACATGTGTCCCCATAGCATCTCAGTGCTAAATGCTGTCATTCGCTCATCTTGCAAAGCACTTTTTTGTTTTCAGAAGGATGGTGCTATAAAAATGCAAGGCTTCGTTACCCGGGTCATATCTTCCATGCTTCTTGAAATGAATGGCATTATTTTGCAAAAGCAGAGATGTCCTGTCCTTCAGGGGAAAGGTGGCTGCATCTCACCTTTTCACATTGTTACTAATCACTTGCTCTGATGCCTCTTCTTTCCTCCCTGTCTCTCCTCAGGAGGTGGTTCTCCATACAGAACAGCCAGCTGGTATACCAGAAGAAGCTAAAGGTCAGTGAGCTTGCCCCAGGTGACATGAGCAGATTAGTCATCTCATCTGATGCCCTGCTGTTTGGGGACGAGCAGGGGGCGGAGGATGAATTTGAGGCTCTGACAGCAAGCGTGGTCTGAAATTTCCACTCCGATATTTCTCTGCTCAGAACCCAAGCTGTTCCGGGAACCACATGGCAGGGATCAGTGGCTAAATCACTTTGGCATTGCTGCCTAACAGAGGAAATGAGTGGCCATGTTCCCAGGACCCCTGTTTCTTAAAAGTTCAGCTGATTGCTCTTTCTATTGGTTTCCCCCTGCACCTCTCTTTTTCACTCCTGGCATTGGAGATGCCATGAGAATACCTGTTCTTAGAGCATTTCCAGGATGGTCTGGAGACAAATGCAGCAGGAACTTGTGCTGCTGTGAAGTCTGGCATCCTGGGGTTGGAGAAAGTGCAGTCCGCAGACAGGTGCCCATTCTCTTTCTTTTTAGGATGTCCTCACGGTAGTGGTGGAAGACCTGCGTCTCTGTACTGTCAAGCCCTGTGAAGATATAGAAAGGAGGTTTTGCTTTGAGGTCGTCTCCCCTACCAAGTAAGTTTGGGGGCTTTCCCTGGCCATAGAACAAAGTAGTGTGATTAGGTGGGGAATTGTAGGGCATCTGGCAAGCAGACACTGGCCTGGCTTACAACTCACTGGGAGAGAGCAGGCTTCCTTGTGCTCCGAGTTGCTATTCTGCAAGGAAGAGGGATTGTCTGGAGAACCTAGAAGCAGCAACATTAGATGCAGGCCCCAGTCAGAGCGTTTGAATCTGCTTTTCTAAACCCAAGCCTGCACCTGAAAGGCTGAAAAGTTTGAAGTGGGCAAAGGGGTTGCAATCCAGGGCTTGTGAAATGCATAACTACATCTGGGTTTGGGCTCCAAACACCCCTAACTCCAAGAGGGTTAAACATCTGGTGCTCTGGCTCTATACTCATCACAGTAGGAATGAAGGGGTAATGCCATCCCTGCCTCCCTTGCACGGATCCAGCTAGTGAGGAGGAGCGGACACAATGCGGTGTGAAAGGGACTTTCTCCTGAGGTGCACCAGATTTTTGCTGGGAGAGACTGAGAGGTGCTTCTCGCCAAGTGGGGCAGGTGGAAAGGAGGGAGGCAGAGGAGTGCAAATGTCACCAGCTGTCACGCAGCGGTGTTTGGAGACAGCCCGTCAGACAGAGAGCAGCCAGTCCTGCTGAATAATGCCTGAAGGGAATTTATAATGGACTCTGCCAAGTGTCTGCTCTCTCTCACACGGTGCTGCATTACTAGCATTTCTCCCTGAGTTGCATGAAAGCATCAGGGCAGATGAAGGGGAAGGTTGAGAAAAAGGTACTGGGGGAAGGAAGGTGCGTGTTTGGCTTGTGTGTGCGGGTCAGAAAGCTTCTGCGAGCGTGGGAGGGAAAAGGGAGACATGATGTGAAGGAAGTGAGCACGTTTGTGCCCGAGTGATGGGGAGGTGGGGGGGGGGTGTGAGTGGGTGTGGGAGGGAAATAGGTTTCCCTTTGGTATTTTAGAGACATCAGATGAAATCTTTCCTAGCCCCAGGGAGGTTCATTGCTTATACCGGCCCTACAGCAGGATGTGAGCAGTGACCCATGGTCCAGGGCTGTGAGGCGTGCTCCAGCATCTCTCCTACCTGCTGTGGCCAAGAGGGGAGCTAGCTGGGGCATCTTATAGGAAACCCCAAAGAAGGAGAATGAGAGCAGCCTTGTGGTTCAATGCTGTTGGGATGGATGGTGACCGGGAGACGAAAATAATCTCGGAGAGAGATGAACTGCCACAGGCTGCTTGCTGTCTCTGTTGGGTCTGCCCGAGGGAGTTGGGCATAGAGAAAAGTGCTGAGCTTGTCTAGCTGGCTGTAAATAAAACTCAGGTGCCCAATGCAGCTGCGGCTCCCTTCCCTTCCCATGGCCTTTTACCAACCCGTTGTTCTGCGGCCTGTTCCCTGACAGAAGCTGCATGCTGCAAGCTGACTCGGAGAAGCTGCGCCAGGCCTGGATCCAGGCAGTTCAGGCGAGCATTGCCTCCGCGTACCGGGAGAGCCCTGACAGCTACTACATCGAAGTGAGTCAGACGGCGGGCACTGAGGCTAGTCATGCAGCTCACAATGGCTAGCGGGCATGGGCACCGTGGGCAGGGCCAGGTGCTGCTGAGCACACAGGGCAGACCAAATCGAAGCCAAGTGTAAAGAGCAGTCCTGAAGCCTTTGCCTTCCTCACATTCTCCTCCTGGGACTCATTGCCCTGCAGGATGTTCTCCCTTAAGGAGCACTGTGGCTGCTCCTGTGTTGCTATCTGGGGGCACAGGTTGGCAGCACAGGTGAATAATTCCCAGTTCACGTTGTTCCCAGACTCTGGTTAAAAGGGGATGAGCCGAACAGGTATCCTCATCCTCGGCTTTCCTTGACTAATGCTGCTTCAGGCTCCTCTACCTGGCACTTTCCTCCTGTGGCTATGAGGTATAAAGCCCACTCTGGTATTTGAGTGCTTCTCAGTATGATTCTAGAGTATCTCTGGAACGACAGAAATGACCTTCATTCAAATAATCAAGCCTCTTGAACTACGCTACATCTAGCTTCCCAGTGTCAGAGACCTGTCAGAGGCTGGGTTGCAAAGCACACAGTCAGTCCCCTTGTCTCCCTGCAGAGACTGGACCGGACTGCCTCCCCGTCTACTAGCAGCATTGACTCTGCCACGGATTCCCGGGACCGCAACGTGAAGGGAGAGACCATCCTGCAGAGGGTCCAGAGCATTCCTGGAAATGACCAGTGCTGTGACTGTGGTCAGTCGGATCCCCGGTGGGCCAGTATCAACCTGGGCATTCTGCTGTGCATCGAGTGCTCTGGGATCCACAGGTACTGTGCAAACGCAGTCTTAGCGGCTGGGTGCTTTGCTTCCCTGCCTCTGGGGGATGCCTGCGTTATAGCTGACTTGTGTTTACAGAGCCGTGTTCAAAGGCACAGAAGGTTGCAGCACCTCTTTGTGTGTGTGCACATGCACGCTCATATGCACAGGCATATCTCTCTCTCATGCACACGCATGCACACATGCACACGCTCCATCAGACCTATATATTTTATGCATGTGTATGTATATGTATGTATGTATGTGTGTATATGTGTATGTATATATATACACACACATACATACATACATAGACATATACATACATATACACACACACACACACACACACACACACATCCTCCCCCGGATAACAGTTTCTACCTCCTGTGTATGTTGAGTATATCTGCACAAATAAGGAACCATAAAGCACATCACTAAATGGCCTGATTTGTGATCTTGACTGGAGTGAAACTACTTAAACTTAACATTTTAAAATACAGCATCACTCAAAGTCTGCAGCAATTATAGAAGGTGCAATTATCCTGAATGTGATCTATCCTATTTTCCTTGTGAAAATTGTAGTTAAGTTAAAGGAATATTCTGGAAGTCAGAAGACCTAGATTTTATTCCCAGCTGCTATTGACTTTCACTGGATAAATTGTTCAGCTGCTCTGGCCTTTCTGCATTTAAACCTTACATGCTTTTGTGAAGTGCTTTGAGATCTTCAGGTGCAAAGTGCTGCGTAAGTGTAAAGTAATTCTGCTTTTAACCCCCTCTAAAAACAAACCATGGGCACCCAGCTTAGCTCTCCTAAAAAACCTTACCACAACAAGCCAGCAGGCATGTGTCATGGTAGGATACTGATTTCAAAAAAGGAAACATATTTCCCTTCCAGATTTCCAAGGGCTAATTCTAATTAGGGAGTATGAAAATAAACATAAAACAATTGAAAGCTAAGTATCTCAGCAGGGCGCCCTTATCGCACAAGGCATTAAATAGAGCTATGGGAACTCCCCGCAGGGGAGGGAACTGTTCTGTATGTGCATGGCTCTGCCTCTCTAAATCTGTGACTTGCATTGTGTGCACATGAATTGCGCTCACTTCCATTCATCCTGCCACCTGCTCGGGGCTCCTCTTTGATGTACAAAGTCTGCTTTGAAGCCTACAACCTTCCCTGTCTCACTTTTGGTTCTCCAGGAGTCTGGGTGTTCACTGTTCCAAGGTCCGATCTCTCACGCTGGATTCCTGGGAGCCGGAGTTATTGAAAGTGAGTGCTGGTTTTCAGTGTCAGAGCTGGGGCAGAATCCCTCTCTTGGGGCCAAGGATGAATGGAAGTGCAGTGCCTTTGCTGACTGCTTTCTCCCTCCCCTGCCCTATTGCAGCTGATGTGTGAGCTGGGGAACACCACCATGAATCAGATTTATGAAGCGCAGTGTGAAGAGCTGGGACTGAAGAAGCCCACGTCAGGGAGCTCCCGGTAAGTCTGAGCCCCTCCGCTCAGCTTCTTCCAGTGCCTCCCCGCAGCTCTGTCCTTGAGGTTCTGGCCATGGGGTCAGTAGGGATCCTGTTTTTCCACGTGGAAGAGTTGCAGAAAAGGGAAAAGAAAGGGATTAGGTTAGCCCTACACATGCCTATTGGACAGCAATGGTGTGCTGTGGACAGTGCAAAAGGATGCCACCAAACAGCTCACAGTACTGGTTAGTTTTGCTGCTTTGGTGCTGGGAATCTGCTTTAATTTTCTGCAGTAGACACCCTTCTCCTTCCCGTTTTACCTCCCCCTGTCTCCATGCTACCTGCCAGGGCACAGCTCTGGTCTCTCAGTAGGCTTTTCCATGCCCCTACCATGCCCAGATTTCTGCCTTTAACCCTTCTCAGAGTGCTGCCTCTCACAGGACTTGCCATTTTGCTGCATGGCATATCCTCCAGCCTAGATCTGTGAATGGGTGGGATCCGTGGTCATTCAGCATCTCTGATAACCAGGCTCTTTATTAGGGAGCCTGACTGGGCCACTGGGTTTGAGGAATCTGCCTTTAGTGACATGCCCCAGGCCCAGAGCAAGCCTATGGCAGAACTGGGGACAGAGCTGTGGTGTGCTGAGGTTTAGGGCTGGCTCCTTCTTGGCTTTATTTAGGTGTAAAATCCTTCTAAAGAGCAAGAGATCAAGGGAAGCAGTGGCAAGCAAGCATCCTCACATCTTGCCCTAGTGTTACAGTCCTCACTACCCTAAATGACAGGGAGAGGAGCTGCCCTGCAGCTGCAGGGGACCTGCCTTTCACCATATGCTCCAAGGGTCCTGCAGTGGCCAGGCCTTCTTGGTGCTATGTGTTTGACACGAGCCGTGCAGTAAATGCTTGCTTTGCTCTCCCTACAGACAAGACAAGGAAGCCTGGATCAAGGTCAAATACGTGGAGAAGAAATTCCTGAAGAAGCTGCCTAGCACTGAGGCCCTGGTGGACAACGAGAGGAAACCCCGGCGCTGGAGCGTGAAGAAGTGCCAGCGGCACAACAGCACCACAAAAGCACCCACAGCTCGCAGGAAGTACCGCCACGAGGCAGGAAATGCATCGCCAGCAGCACTGTCATCAGGTGGGAACAGCCCCAGCTTCCCCCTTTCCAGTGCAACATGCTACACCCATCTGTCCAAACTGCTCCTTGTGTTTTTGCAATGCTGCCCTCTGCTCTAGATAGATCTGCTGTGATAAAATGCGTGTGATACTGCCTCCCTCTAGTGGCTGTAGCCTTATGAGTGCTCACACCATTGCACAAGCACGCCTTTTATATAGCTTTCCAGTTCAGTTCCCTTACAAGCTACCTGTTGCAGGCCAGGAAGGACGGCACGACCATCTTCCAGGTGGGACCCATACCTTAGGATGATCAAAGGTCTCCTCTAAACTGCTTCCTTGATCCTTTACTTGCTTGTTCATCATCATGTCTAGACTATCAACACATTCAGACTACCTTTATTGTTATTCAGCTGGTCCAGAGCAGAGTCTGTCCTTATGCAGGGTTACCCACTGCCCCAAATGTCACAGTGTAACAGCGGTTTTGCCATGTCCAACAGGCTACTTATTATTTTCTCTGCATAGACCTGCAGGCTCACTTTCCAGGCTCAGATTATACAAACACAAGCATGGGGTTTTCTTTTCCCCCGCTCCTACAAATTTAAACATCCCTCCCTTGCCAACAGCTGCCACACTGGAGAGGAAATTCCGGCGAGACTCTCTCTTCTGCCCGGATGAGCTGGACTCCCTCTTCTCCTACTTTGACACAGGCGCCGGCTCTGGACCACGCAGTAAGTATAAATAGAGGGAGCAGCTGTGCTGCTGGCATGTCTTTATCTCCCACTTCTTCTAGGGCATGTGCATTGCACCAGACTGATGGCAAGGTACCAGCCCTCACTGGAAAGGTGGCCAGTTGACTAGAGAACACACACACACTGGGGCTAACGTTTAAAGAGAGAGTGAGGGGGAGTTACTTGCACTAGCCCTGACCCATTTCCCAATTTTATCACACTTATCTTTTTTTTTAATCTCTTTCCAATCCATCCCTGGTCTTGGTATTTTGGTGGATGGGTTTTTTTTCCATGCCCTTTCTCCCCATCCTGAACATCCCATCAGCTTTTTCTATTTTTTTTTAAGCCAGTCTTACTGCTAACATTTTTTTTTTATTATTTTTGCTTGTGACGATTAACTCCCCTCACATTCCGTCCACCTTCCTCTTAGGTGCCAGCCACATCTCTATGCAGCACCCGCTAGGAGCTGGCCCATGGAGTGGCAGTGGCATTGGTCCCGGTGGGAGCGGTACGCCGTTCCTCCTGGACGGAGGTAAGGTGACGCCATAGCAGCTAGCAGCAAGAGACCCACAGATTTCACTTGTTCCAGGCAAAAGTCAGAGGAAGCGATGTATTCTTTTAAACTACGCCATTAAAACTCTATAACAGGGGCCTCAGGAAAATGATAGGCAGACAGAGAGACAGACACATAAGTATTGCTATAGGGAAGAAAGCCGAAGTGATTACGGCTCTGATTCTGCTAAGCACAAAAGCAAGGGCTTCACTTTAATGCTGTATTCAGCCCTGCTGAAGTCAGTGTAGCACGCGGCTTTCATGAGCCTGTTCTAGTTTTGAGACTGCTGCGACTGTCTTAGTGTTCAGGGAATTTATAGATTCAGAGTTTCTATCTGAACTGAGATGATCCGTTCCCAGGCCCAGTTTAGGTGGGATTCTCCAAAATGCTTAGCAGTAGACTGGCATCAAGAACAGTTTTGCCACTGACTGAGCAGAAAAAGAGTTTGTCTGGTGCCTGGCACTTTGGGCAGTTCCACTTGTGCTTGATCTGAGTCAGATTCAGGTCACTTACCTTGGTGTAAACTCAGTCTGTCTCATTGGAGTTACTCAGTATTTCCACTGATGCCACCGAGAGCAGAATCGGACCCCTACTGCAGATAGCTAATGATCCAGTCATGCCCATGTGAAGTCCCAGTGGAGTCAACAAGGTTGCACTCAGACACAGGTGTATCCCTGGCTAGAAAACTAGGGTCTTAGTGACCTGAGCCAGAGAATGGTGCACAACATTTCTCACCAACACTCGTTCACAGTATTAAGCAGCCAGGTCCTTCAACTAGGTTCATTTCCCCTTTGAGATCACTTCCTACAAAACATTTTGGGAAATTTGTTGATGACAAATTGAAAGCAAACTATTCCAGAATATTCAAGGAACGTGACAATCTAACGTTTCCACTGGGCCCGTGAGTTGCATTTATCCAGGAGGAGGACAGAAACACACCATGAGGTCTAGGAGTGCACTCGAAGTAGATCCCCTTTTGGAAATCCAGTACCTGCACTGAACTGCATTAAAACAAGTTAAGGACCAAGTACTATTTAACAAAGTGTTCACTTTTCAGCAAGTGATTCAGAAAAGCAGGATAGAGTTTGGCAAAAATGAAAAAGGGCCAAGAAGCAAATCCCTTGCATACATTACAGGCTCTAATTGTACCCAAGGGACTCGCCAGCCTTTGTACAGACTCTGACAGCCAGGGTTCAAAATCCTGCTTCAAGGTCACAAGTGAAATGGGTCTGATATTCTCACTCTCATGCCTGCACTGTCCTGTAGCCAATCTACCTTGCAGCTTGGTAGAGCTCAGCACAACTGGCAACCTTTGGCTGACGAACTATCAGGTCTGGAATATCTGCTTTTTAAGGCAAGATCAAATGCACTGGCAGAGCTGAGTGGAGGAAGCTTGCTTGCCTGTATCATGCCTGGCTTTAGATGATGCTATCATAATATCATCGCTCTTATGGGGACTTCATTTGTTGTATAGGAAAGGGTCCAGGAACTTGGTCCTTTGAGGTGCTAAATGTCTTTCAACTTCTGCTCACTAGAACTGAATGAAGTAGTGGTGTGTCAGTAAATCAGCCGCTTCAGTCAAGACTTGCTCTTTATTTGAAATAAGTGTGAAATCAAAACCCACGCCTCTGCTGTGCTTACTAAGGAAAAATGCTCAACAAAATTTCATCATTTGATGAAAAATGTGTTTCTCTAGATGGGGACTTACTGCTAGCTGCCCAACAGTGCAACAAGTGACACAAAATAAAGAGTGTGAAGTCTAAAAAAACTGGAAAAGAATTGGTTCTTGCTTACACAAGTGAAAATTTGGATCCACTTATATCAGAGGATTTACATTGCTATAACATTATCAAACTGGATCAAAATGCCTAGCGCAAAATTATGTCCCTTTAAGAAATAATCAGTCCAAGTTAATGCCTATTTTTCCCTTTACGCACTCATCTTTTACTGAATCTGGCAAGTCTTTTCAGTGTATCCTACTGAAAACGAACTGCCAGATTCATAACCTTTTTACAAGCTGGCTGGAGTGTATGATTTATTCAGAATGAAAACTTTGCTTACACAAGTCTCATTGCAATTAAAAAGAGACCAAGCCAGCAACAGGATGTCACTGAGATGCCTTATTGCCCTGATTACTTCTCCAACAGCTGCCCCAAACCTTGAAGTGAGGTGCTGTGGGTTATCTCAATGGGTATAACCTCTAGAGACTGACTCTTCTCATCCTAATAGAGATGAGCCCACCCTGCCAAGTTTGCACCCTGATCTGGATCCTAAGACCAGCTGTTGGCTTGGGCCCATCTCTCCCGTTCTGCTCTACGTTCAAGGGATAAGATATACATAAGGAGCTCTGGAAGGGCTATTAAGAGGCTTCAGGGCACAAACCAGTCCCTAGCTATTAGAGAGCAGTACGAATCCCAGTGTAGGGTGAGGGGGATTATTTCAATACCTTATGCTGTTGCAGATGGTCTGATCACTATTGCAGGCCAGGGGCACACGTAGACCTCAGATCTGATTCTTTTTGATAGTTTCTTTGTCCATAGAGGGATTCTACTGTAGTTTTTGGCTCCTAGGATGGTGAAATTACAGATGCTTCTTTGGCACCAGGGTGACATGCCAGTCCCTTTGGGAGACGTCTTCCATTTTCAGTTCTGCGGTGGTTTCTCCCTTCCGATGTTTCTCAATTGCTACCTCCCCGCGAAGTGCAGGAAGGGCATACAGACTGCTCTGACACTGATACCCTTTGTGTCCTTGACCAAGTTGCCTCATCTTCATGCGACTCATCCTCTGTTATGTGTTTGGCTGCCCTTTAATATTTACCCATCCATCCAGGGGGTTGGAAAGGCGAATGAGTGCCTGAAAAATGTGAAGTGTGATATGACTATAGATATGAATGGGTCAGGAAGCTGGTCAAGTGACCCTCCAACCAGCAGTGATGCATCACAGCACATGCCCCAGTAAACAGTGAAGGGTGGTGGGGAAGCCTGGAGGAGGGGGAAACAGAGGCAGTAGGAGGTGAAAGCAGATAGTTGTCTCTGTTTCTGATGCTACCCACCCTGCTACAAAGCTCTCCCTGCCACTGCTCTGGTCTCTGGCCCAGTACAAGGCCTCCAGGATCCTGTCCGAGGGGGAAGTTTGCTACTCTCCCCAGCAGAAGATGTGCTGGAGACATGCTGGAGCACCCCCTCACATAGGGGGAGGCAGCTTGGGGAGATGAGGGCCCTGATGCACCAAAAGCAGGCTTGGCAGGTTGTCTGCATATTAAAATGATCTTGGTTTGTCTTCTGTTGGCCCTGCAGGTCTGAGCAGCGACAGTGGGCTGGGAGGCAGCACTGATGGCAGCACCGATGTCCTGGTGTTTGGCTCGGTGGTGGACAGTGTCACGGAGGAAGGTGGGTGTAATTCACAGCCGAACCCTGGCAGGAGATGACTAACAGACCTAAGGCAGGGTGGATGGGGCTCGGAGTCATCCTGTTCCCTTGTACCGCCCCATGTCATGCCAAGGGGCCAAAATGTTGGGTTGAGAGTCCCTCAGATACAGGACCTGATCTCTGTTAAGCAGCTTATCATGCTGTTTTTATGATGACCTGACTATGTAGAGAGAAACCGCCTGCTCTTATCATACCCAGGTCTCCGAGAAGAAAAGATGTCACCGCAGAACTTCCCTTTGAGCTAGTTGCCCCTGCATTGCCCAGTTTCTTCAGCGGCAGATCAATTGTTTCCCTCCTTCCTGGGGTCTTCGATAGGGAGAAACGGTCACTTATTCACCGTTGTCAAAGTTACATATCTCCAGTGTCCCCTGAGAAAGATCTCTATCAGATGCCCAGGCTGGCAAGGAGTGTACGCAGCGAGGAACATGAGTAAAGCAGGATGTGGCTCACCTCTCCCACCCCTCTCTCCCTCTCAGAGTGTGAAGTGTCAGAGGAGTCTAGCGGCGAGGCAGAGATCGAACAGGAGGCCTCGGACCTGGAGGACCTACGGGAATTGCACCCCGGCTTGCTGGTTTACAAGGCGGCCCGGGCCCGGAACCTGCCTCTCATGGCAGAGGCTTTGGCTCACGGTGCAGAAGTCAACTGGGTGAATGACGAGGACGAAAACAAAACTCCTCTGGTTCAAGCTGTGATGGGGGTAGGTTGTGCTGGCAGATCTGAACGTCTAGGCTCTGAAGGAAGAAGAGGGGACAGCTTGGTAACATAGCTAGTTACTAGTCCTAAACCCTCTGTTTAGATTTATCTTAGGCACTTAGCATGCCTAGTTTAGTGGATCTTTGTCTGGGCTGCTAGCACGGGAGCTGGGGGCTTCTGGCAAGAGTGAAGCGGACTGGCAGAGCTGTGCTGGTTGCAGGGGACAGCCTGGGATAGCCTGGGACAGCCGTGAGAGCAGCAGGCAGAGGTGAAGCTTACCCATTCCCTGCCTGCACTATGCCTGATGTCCACCCCTTCTCTGAAATGAGACTTTCCTTTCTTGGTGGAAGGATTAGATGGGCATTCAGGGACTCAGGCCTGGTTAGAGAAGGAGACTTGCTCCGAGCCGCTGCAGGTTTGGGTCCCTTTGGTGAATATCCTCCGGCTGCTAAGCTCTGTTTGATTCTTCCTTGGAGCCACTTTGGCCTTTACCTTCAGGTCCAGCATTGGAGCAGAACCCAGCACAACTTCTCTCTCCCTTTTCTCAACAGGGCTCCTTGATAGCCTGTGAATTCTTGCTCCAGAATGGAGCAGATGTTAACCAAAGAGATATACGGGGCCGGGCTCCTCTGCACCATGCCACATACCTGGGCCACACTGGGTAAGCCCCTCTCTTGCTGTGCTAACACACTTTTGAGCTCAGGGCTTCAGGACCAAACCTGAGAGCCACGGTGGGTGGAGGGACCTGGGCTTTGCTGAATCAATTGAGGGGGAGACAAACGCTTGTGTGTGTTTGGGACAGAAGAACCCCGTGTCCCCCAAACAGGCAGGCTGGCATACGTGGGTGCCCTGTTTCCTGTCTTTCTGTTGACTTCAGCAGAGTTACACCTGATTTACACCAATATAAATGAGAACCAGACCCCTATTCAAAGCATGCATTTATTTATTACACTCTTCCTTTCCCCTTTCTCTACTGTGTTAGGTATCTGCTCTCTGCATTTGCTGTTTTTCTCCAGCCTCTGCTGTTTTCACCCAGCATTTTTCAGTGATGTGTTTGTTTTCCTCCCTCTCTCTGCTCCCATGTCTTTGCTCTGCTGGGTGACTGTACCGATGTTGCAATGCTGATGTTTCAATGGAGTGTCTGGTTGTGCAGTATCTGGCTGGGAGTGAAATTAAGCAATGTGATTGTCAGTGCTGCTCAAATCCCATATCCCATAGGGCAGAATCCACCCTTGCATGTCACCAGGGCTTCTGTTTCTCCCCAGCTGCCATGGGCATGCAGTTGTGACACCTGCCACCTGGGCTAGGCTGGGAGGGTTTCTTGTCCACATGCTCACAGTCACATGCAGAGGCCTGCTGGGCCCCAGCTCTGCTCTCCTCTTCTCCTGTCTCCTGACCTGAGAGAGAGTGCCTTCTCTTGCAGAGAGAGCAGAATGTCTTGGGAGAGGCCCTGTGCCTCGCTGTTCCCTCCAGTGTGGCTATCATGCGTGTTGAATCTCCACTGGGGATGGATGCATCTGCTCTGACATCTTTGCTTTCCCTTTTGCAGCCAGGTCTGTTTGTTCCTAAAGCGAGGAGCCAACCAGCACGCAGTGGATGAAGATGGGCAGGACCCTCTCAGCATTGCAGTCCAGGCGGCCAATGCAGACATAGTCACCTTGTAAGTGTGACCCCGATCTCCCGTTGCTTGCACAAGGGGAGGCTGACAGGTGGATTTAGGATGGAGAGCAATAGGAGATCCATGCCAGGTAGCAAAAGATACTAAAACCTTCCTCCTCTTTCTCCTCCTAGGCTGCGTCTGGCTCGGATGAACGAGGAAATGAGAGAAGCTGAGGGCCCCTTTGGACAACCAGGTCAATATCCCAGCAACAGCCCCACTGAGCTCCAGTACAGGAAGTGTATACAGGAGTTCATCAGCCTTAATATAGATGAGTGTTAGTGACAACTCCCTCCCCTGCCTCCCCTTTCCAGCTTGAGTGGGCTGAATTTAGGGAAAGCCCACGGAGCCCCACCCTTGGCATATTGGTGTTTCTTGCAGATTGGCCTGGTTCTGATGCCTACGGCAGATAGGTCAAGCTCCGCACAGGAGGGAGAGGGGCCTTTCTGGCTAGCGTATAATTGTCATGCTTGACTCCAGGATGGTTATTTTCACGTAGGAGCTTATTCAGGGCGTACCACAGACTGCGGCTCGTGGGTTTGGGTGTGCAGTGAGTGCACGAGACTGGAGCTTAGTGTAAAAGAAATAAAAAGAAAATCCTGTAACGCCAGAAGAAAATCACCAACGCTACAAGCGAATGCTGTGTTCAGAACCTGTTGTCTATCTCCAGCGGTCTAGATTGACCGTACCCTGAATTACCGTGTGAACAAAGTTTGTTTGGGAAGGATTCCTTTGCTGGAGCCCTCTCTTTCCAATGGTGGTCAGCAACTTGAAATGCTCGTTATCCAGAGGATGACCACGAGGTTTGGAAGCTGCCGGGTCTGGTCAGGATGCTAAAGCCTGGACTCAGTCTGAAACAGGCCAACTGGGGGTGATGGTCCTTTGCTACAGAAGGACACGATAGAAGGGGTAGGAATGAGAGACCTTATATGCTCTCAGGTTTATACCAGCTAAGCTCCCTTTTTTTAGCTGGTGGTAGCTAGCTGGTCAAAGCCATAGCTCATCTGCTTCCCGGACTAGGATACGATCTGTTGAGTGTAACGGAAGCAGCCGTGCACAATTTTTGAGGTTAGGAGAGGCTCGTCGCTGGCGATGGGCTTTGTGCCAGGGAACAGAAATCAAATCAGGCTCCCACCGCCTGAGTGGCTACCTGCAAACATTAACTTGAGCATCTGGGGTTTTTGCCCTGGTCACTTCAGATTTCCTACTTAGCATTTCTGTGAAAGGGATTTCTACTTGCATGCGTGTTGCTAAATGCTGTCGTCCTTCATGGTGATGCATGCGAGCAGGGCATCTCCACAGCAGAGCCGGGGAATCCAGGTTTCCTTGATCCCGCTGATCAGTGGGACAGTTTTTGTGTGGTTCTGTTTCCTTTTTTTTTGCTGGAGTGGGGACCTGCTCTTTACTGGGAGCACTTTGGTTCTTTTTTTTTATGGGCTGTGTTTTTGGGGCACTCGTGGTGTCTCTGCAGAGACATGGTGCCCATGCTGTAATTTCTTTGGAGGGCTTAAGAGATCAGGTGTAAAATTGGCAGCCTCTGCCTCTGACTGTGAATTACCATGCAAAGCCTGGCTGTGCCTCTCTACGAGCCCAGGCCTGTAAAGTGCTGAGTGCCCTCACCTGCCTTTTTCTTGAAGTCAGTGGTGTCTAGGGGCTCTTAGTGCTTCACAGGAAGAGCTTGGGATCGTGGAGGATCTGGATCTGAATGAGGAGCACAAGAAGCCAGGAAGATGCCCCTAGTTCCTGTCCCGTCTGTGAGGTTAGCTGTGATACACTACAACACTTTCCTCCTCCCACGACTTACTACTTCACTAAAAGCCTTTCTCTGTATGCCAGCTCCTCTCAGGTTGCTGCCCAGGGTAATGCACACAATCTGCTGGTTGCTCTCGGCCCTTGGATGCTACACACGTCAGCAGCCACCGTGCCAGCCAGTGCTACACCACCAATGCTGCAATAGCAAAGAAACTCCTTCCCCCTTTCAGCTTAGGGGCTGGATCCTGCTCTGTTGGAAGGCAATGAAAGGGTTCCCACTGGATCCTTGGAGGCTGGCTAGGGCTATGCCTCTGGATTTGGGCCACCCGCTTCCTGGGTTTCTACCGGTCTCATGGCTTCTTTCCTGTCTTCCCTTTGGGATCATGGGATGCCCATGCCCTGTTCTCATCTCAGTTAAACCCACGTGCTATACATTCAGAATAACCCTGTGGATGATGCTTTGACCAAACTTTGAATCTGGACAAAAACAAGCCAAGCCCTCATTCAGACTCTATTGTCCTCCGCTATATCTTCTCCATCCGTGCGTTCATCCTTGGGTCGCAGGGCACAGAGACCACATCTGTGCTCTTTATGTAACCAGGCTGGATTACTTGACCCTTCAGCCTTTATGTATTCCTGATAACTTCCTGCCATTTGCCTCTGGTGGGGCCCAGAGTATATAGCTTGCCACCTGCACTACCCCCTTGAATCACTCAGCGCCCAGTCTTGGCAAGCCAAGCAATCCTTTCTCCCTCAGGACTTTTTTCTGGGTCAGCGTTGAGCAAAGGCTTTGCAATGGGCTTGTGGACCATAGCAGAGGCCACATGCCACAGATTTTACTATTCCATACTGAGACATCACACTCACTGGCGTCACCAGGACTGCATGCAGCATTACGTGTGGTCACTGGTTACCACTGCAGTTCAGAGAAAGGGCATCCATACGTAGGCCTGTAATTCATGGTGCTAAATGCTTTCCTTCATTTGCCATCTGCTCTGCCTTCAGTTCAAGACAAGCTCAGACTTGCTTTCTGTTCAGTACGGTGCCAGAAGTTTTATTCAGCACTCCCCCACCTCCCTCAGCCACCAAGAAAATCATCTTTCCTCTCCAAAACACTTTGGGCCTGATTCCCCTCCACCGACTAGACATCTAAGTGGACTAGGATGTGCAAGTGCAATCCTATCCCACCCTGCATAAACCCTTGAAAACCCATTCCCACCATCACCATCCATTACCATCTATTTTTGTAACGTGCCATCATCTTAGCCTTAAGACTGAGTCACAAACAGCAGCAAGGAGGACCCACCCACCTCCTGTAGTGATTGATTTTCAGGGACTCGAGAAGGGTAGAAGAGGGATGGCATCTGACCCTGTAAACACCAGCTCATCCATAAAACAGGCAGGCCCCTTTGAACTCGGTATGACTCTTTCCTCTGACACTTCCTACTTAGTAGCCCGAGTCTGCTCCCATCGATACCAGTGGGACTTCTGCTGTTGACTCCAGCGTGAGTAAGAGCAGGAGCCTGTTGAGCAAACCCATGGACTCACTGACCCTCAGCATGGAAGTCTCTGCTTGAAAAGATGCTCCTTTCTGCAGAGCTTTTATTGCCGTAAGGGGCTGCCCAGCTGCCTCCCTGCTCTTCACCGTACAGCGAAAGAATATGAATTGCGGACCGCTCTGCCCCCAGCGCAGCAAGCCACACACTTAACTTCAGCAGGAGTACTGGCACACTGAACAGTTACACCTGTCCTGAGTCTTTTAGCCCAATCTCGCAAAGCACTTACGCACTCAGCACGCGCAGGATAAAGCAGCATCCAATCCATACGCCGTCAAAAACCCGCTGCGTTTCTTGAGTTAGGAACTAGGGGCTCTGCAGCTCAGGCTAGTTGATCATCCCATCCCATTTGAAAGACCAATCTGTGCAATTTCAGACATATCTCCGCCCGGACGTGGTTCTCCCCAAGCCATGTCTTCCTCCAGAAAAAGACAATACTGAATCAAAACCAGGACATGCCAAGGTGCTTCAAAATCTTGGAAAAGGAATAAGAAACATCTTATTAGGAAACATTTCTGCTCTTGCTCAGCATTCACAAAACCCAACACAGTGGTTTCCAGGAAATGGCTCTCTCATGTATTGTATGTTAAATGGCCCCGATCAGCTTTCCAACTCTTGACAGGGGTTAGAAATATATTGGTTGATCCTTTCTATAAATCAGTCAGAACCGAAGGCAAGGCTTCCAATCCAGGCCATTTTATTTCACAGTCAGCGTTACCGACTCATGAGAACAATATAGAAATTGTGTACAGTTTGGCATATATAAGCTCGGATTCTCTCACTGCCGAGGTACACGCGGTTAAAGAATATGTAAATACTGAAGCAAAAAGCAGTGTGTCTGTCAAGACAATTTATCTATTTAAAATGTATTGGTACTTTATTTAGATTCAATGTATAAAGCAACTTTGTGCACTTTTCCTACTTACAGTATTGGGGGTTTTTTTTATGTTCTTTTGTTATGGATTTTGTGCTGTCTTTTTTAATTGGTGAAATTTGTTAAGTATTTAATTTATTATTGATACGCCCAGAGGACTAGTGCAATTTTTATTCAATACAGTTTGGCTGTATTTAATGTCAGGATTTTTTTTTAACGTGGCTAGGGCATTTTTTTTTTTTTTTGATCCGCCTCTTCTTCCCCCCCCCCGTCTTTTTTTTTCTTTTCCTTTTCTTTTTATTTTCATTACACAGATTGCGAGGCACGTGACGCCTTGCAGCTTGAAAGACAGTATAACGCTAAACAAATCCTTGAGTTTCTACAACAAAAAGTTCTCCAGGAAAAAGAAATGGCTAAGAGGCATTTATCATTTTTTTCCCCACGTTTATGTATTTATTTTTTGGAGTGTGTGTGTGTGTGTGTGTGTGTGTGTGTGTGTGTGCGCGCATGCACAAATTTGGAGATTTGGGAGGGTCAGAGCAGAGGGAAAATTGTACATAAAGTTTGTTTTCAGCAAAGCAAAAGGCTAGCCAGGCTACAGGGAAGTCTAGACATTAAGTCACTTAGGTTTCTTTCTTCTTTAAATAGGGATGTATTTCTCTGTGTTGTACAATCCTGTTGGCACTATCTAATGCCAAAATGTCTCCCTTTTTGTTCTTCCTTATAACTCTTCTTTTCAAAGACTTTATATGTTACCTAATACCTACCTTCAGTAACTTGGTTGCAACTACAATTAATATTAATATTCATTAATAGATTTGCCTTTGTCTAGAAAGCAACATCCCAAGTATTGTGCACATGAAGGTGGGCCCAAAACCTAAGCCTGGATTTGAAGACTCTCAGGCTTTTTTGATGTATTTGAGCATGTTTTGCAGATTAGCCCATCCTTTTAATGGGACAAACCAAAACTGTGGAGATCTAGATCTCAGTTTTGCCTCTGGGGCCCATCTCTAATTCCAAACTGGGTGGAAGCAATGGGCTGGAAGGATGTGAAGTTGCTCTCTCTGTAAACCGATGTAAATGAGATGTAAATTTCTATCTAAACCAGAGAAATTATCCCTCCCTATTACTTTATTGCTAATGGTAATGGGGATATTCTGGCACTTGCATTCCTTGCACTAATCGTGTTAAGAGGAAAAATTCAGAAATACTGATGCTTGCAGAGAACGAGATTCAATGAGCTGAGACTAAGAGCATGAGATTCTGTGAGATTTGCAGCACCTCAGCCTGGTGATCCTTGGCATTATTTATGCGAGAGTTGAAATACGGAAACTCATAAAGAAATGAGTTGGAAAGCAAGAGGTGCAATAACCCCAGTTGAATCGACGCGGCCATGGCTGTCTACTTCCATAAGTCCAGCTGGGAGTGACACGTGGCTCCAGTCTGCAGAGGGTTCCTGCTCTGCACCCCCTGGGCATCATTGCTTTCAACCAAAGGCAAAACAAAAAGAACGAGCAGACTCGAGCGAGCTTCGGTCGCTGATCAGCTGACGACAAACTTGTGTGTGTGAATGGGTGCGTGTGTGGGGTGGTGTGATGTTGACGGGTGTGACAGCAGGGAAGGGGACCAAACGGGGCGAGGGAGGGAGAGTGGGAGTGTGAAAGGATAGGGAAAAAAAAAAAAAAATAGAAACCAAAATACAGAGTGCTGTTTCCATAGGAATGTGATGCATATCAGTCAAAGCCCTGAAGTCTGCCGTTGCTTCCTCACTGCGTTATGGACGGTTAGCCTGGGGGAAAGGCTTGCATGATGCTCAGTGAATAGTCAGTGGGAAAATGGGGCAGTCAGGCACAGCCAGGTATTCGAGGGCGGGGTGGGTAGGGGGAAATCCAAAGGGAGCTCCCCTGGTTCCTAAACGTGGCGACGGTGTAGGGGCCCTTAGCAAATACATGGATGGCTGGAAGGTCAGCCAGGCTAGCGGCCTCATGCACCAGAGTTGCAGCTCAGCTCAGCACCTTTGTGTAGCTAGACAGAAATGGTTTATAATTTGTAGGTCCCGTGCTCCACTAAGTCGCATCGTGGGAGGTGTCAGGCCTCCCTCTTCAGCTCCATCGACCCCCATTTGTATAAAACCATCTCAGTTGGTGTCCATTTATAGCATTCATCAAGCAGCACCTGAATGTTACTGTGCGTCTTCCCAGTCCTGTGACTCCTCTGTGTTGGACCCATGGCCGTAGATGAGGAAGGCGGGAATTACAGGGGAATCGGGTTTTGTCGTGGCAAGCGTAGGCAAGCTGGCAGCACTGACCGAGGGCCTGTGAGCCACTGGTGGAAAAGCAAAGCCGAGCTGGCTTCTTTCCTGGCCCCGGGTCCCATCACTTCCTATCTAAACAGCACCGAAAGAAAGAGGCTCTCTCAGCCAAGTCAAAGCTGCTAGATGTGGTTGTTTTATAGGCTCCATCAGTGCGAAGGGCCGGGGCTGCCGTACAAGGGACTTACACTTGCTGTAAATACGCTCTAGCATATTAACCTCCTTCACTTGCCTGCTTTCAGTACAAACTTTGTAACACTTTTTTTTATTTCCCCTTTGCCTATACAATCTGTACTGAGTATAACTATGGAACTGAATATTCTGTATGTTATGATCTTTGTACAATTTTAAAACCGTTGCCATGGTGTCTGCTTTTACTCTCTCCTCCCCCCTCTATTGTCTCTTGAAACACTGTTAATAAAAATCTAGATAAACTCCTTGCCTCTTTCTGCTTGGGCTTGTGTTATTTATGTTGGGTCTCTTTGCCTTATTTTCTGCATTAGCTGTGTCTAGGATAGAGTACCCCCTTTCAACCTCCCATTTTTCCACTGCAGCCCATGCCCTGATGTGTGTCAGCGAATAGGATGGAAGAAAGGCACATAAATATTCTGCATGGTGCCTCCATGGCACGGTCCTGTGATAACATCATGGTTTTAAGGAGCTTGAGAGGAACACTGGGTCAAAGATGACAGGCTCAAAATATCCCCGACCGTGTCTTTTCAAAGTACTTATTGAACTTATCCAGCAGAGGATCAGCCCCTGTAAAAGGACAACACAGATGAACCCTGCTTTCCTACCCCCAGGCTGGTGCCCTGAGCCAGTGTGCTGTTGCCTTCTGTTTTCCATCAGATAATGTAATTGCAGGTGCCTTTGGTAAAACTCATCCTGACCTCCTGTGTTTCATCACTCTTAGAGGGGGCTGGGGTGGTGCGGGCACTACGGTGCATGGTCGACAGCCCAGAGGATGCAGGTTTGAGGCAATAACAGAAGCGTTCGTGGTGCGGCCATGTCCAATCCCAATGAACCTACAAAAAAAGAAGGAAGGATCACTCTTAGAGCAGCTGGAGCTACGTTGCAGTTATATCTTCACTTTCCCCAGAAGGGCAAATAGATCTCTAAAAAGTGTGCTCATATCAGTCAGGCTGGATGAGTGGATTTATGCAGAAGGATCCTGCAGTTGGATATTGGAAAGATCTTTAGGCTTATCAAATCCACCATGATCCCTGAATGGCTTGATCCCCTGCCAACACAGCTGAAGTGCTTCAGATGCAGGTGAAGGATGGTCCAGTGGTCAGGGCACTAGCATAGGACTTTGGAGATCTGCCTTCAAGGTCTGCACTGTGTCATGGTGAATAAATCACTCGCTCCGCTGGGGCTCAGCTCCCCATTTATAGAGTGGGGATACTAGACTTCCCTATGTGATAGGGGTGTTTTGAGGATAAGTGTGTTAAAGACTGAGAGATGCTCAGATAATTATAAAGACATTATGACAAAAAATGGGAGCATCTGGGTACCTAGGGAAGGTATAGTTAACCTGTGGAATTGATTGGACCCTGTGGAATATTATTGACCTGGATAATTTTGCAGTTTGCAAAAGCATGAGTTGTCTAGATGAATAAGAATAGATAGATAGATACATAGATATGGATGTGTGGGCATGATTCAATTAGCAGTGCAGTCAATGGGAATGTTTTCTTTGATTTCACTGGGAAATACCTATGGAGAACTGAGCTCCTGGTTTTAAGGTGATTGCGACCAAGGTACAATTTCACCCCAAACCATACTCCGTTCCATGCTTTTCCTGGATTGCATCACTAGCTGTGGGAGAAAGCATCATGCAGCAGATAGGCTACTGGGGGTCTTTTCCAGGATCCTCCTCCTTGGTTCTTAGTGACAGGATGTCCTGGAGTCCTGACGTGAACCAAGCTGCTGGAAATCACCGCTTCTTGGTTCATGTGCAGGGGGCAGAAAGAAATGTCCCCCTCTGAGATAAGAACTGGCAGAATTAGGTGCTTTAGAGGAGAGAAGTGTTTTCCTCAGAAGCATCTATCACTGGGTTTTGTTGGTGACAGCCTACCAGACCAGATGAGTCGCTGGTCTGGTCTGGTCTGATGTGGCAACTCCTGTGCTAGCGATGACAAAATGTTCTTTCCAAGACATCTACCAGGATGTGCTGAAATTGGAAGTCACCGCTCCTTGGTTTGCCCCAGGGCCCGTGCAGAGAAACACCATCTGCTACCAGGGAGGAGCACAAGGGGCCTGATTCCTCCTGCCTCGCACATCACAAGGTTGTTCACACTGGTGCCAAATACCTGCTCAAGGCTGTCATTCTGATTTGGCAGTAGTCTTGCACACCTCTGCACAAGTATCAATGATAGGACACAAGGTGCAAGGGGAATCTGGACTTCAGCAAACTCAAAATAGAAAGTTAGTGGGTGAAAGTCATTCTCTGCAGCTAACTCAGGACTTGCCAGGGTGAATAAATACTAGCTCAGAGGTCTTTTTTTTGCTTGGATTGTTTTGGACTCTGCTTGGTACTTGCAAAAAAAGGGCCTGTTGGGATGTTAGTGCCGGCTTCCTAAAGCTCAGAGGAAGGATCTGTACCATCCAGACTAAGAATAGCCTGGGAACTGCTCTAAATTGTATCAGCTGACTACAATCTCGTAGGACTATAAATCACCTGTGCGTTGCCGGAGAACTCAGCCACATTCCCTCCTTGACCCCTCCACCACCCTTGTATCACAGCTAAGTGGGGGCTGGAGAGGTAGTAAAGGCCAGCACCTGCACCACTTGAGAGCACCTGAGTGTGAAGGGAATTCTGCCCTGATCCAATCTGGCCGCCTCCCAGCCCGTTAGTGATAGTCAGGCAATACTTAGTAGATGCAACTGGGAAAATAGCTGATTGCAACAGTTTCTTGCTTGAATATATTTGTCCAGGAGCTCTGTGTATTTTGCTGTGACACTGATCTTTTCTCCACTAAAGAAATAAAGAACATGAAGGCAGAGCAGACTGGGAATAGGACTTTTAGGTATCTGAAGACATTCCTGCCAAGGAGTGATATTCTCCCATGCTCTCAGTTATTGCTCCTGAAATGCAACAGCTGTTCCAATGTCTCTCTTGTCCCCTTGTCACTCTCTATCCCATCATCACAGGATCTCTGCAGCAGAGCCTTCTGATTAGCTGCTGAACAGTTTGCAGATTGACTGTTCTCCTGAAGTTGGGTTTTTTTGGTCCATTCTGGCTCCAAGGACTCAGCTGATACAATGCCTCCCTTGCTATTACCCCACACAGTCAGTGCATTAGCTTCTCCTTTCTAAGAAAAGTGACCCCAGCCACTTAAAGAGTTAGTGATTTTCCTATGAAGAAAATAGAAGATTATGTTGCCTATAAGTGAGGAGGAGGAAATGCCTGCCTTCCTGCCTTCCTTCCAGGGCAGGCACTTTTGCTGAGTGGGATGGAAGAAATTAAAAAGATTATTGGTGGCAGCCACTTTATCCAAGGTCAGTGCTCACTCTGTTTTTTAAGGGGATGCAAACAAGACAGAAACTGTAGCTGGGTCTGGGCAGCGACTTTGGAGACTTCATGGTAAATGAGAATGCAGCACAATCAGAAGTGATTTCAGAGGAGCTATGTCAATCTACCCCAGGCCCTTAAACTGTTGTACTTGGTATTTATTATATGGTCTGTTATGCTGAAGGCAGCATGGTCTGTTCAGTACCAGGCATGAAAAAAAATATGTTCATAGTACCTGTTAAGCAGTGGCAGTGCAAAACAGTTCAAATCTGGCTGAAAATGAAGCCCGCATTATGGTTATATTTCCTTATTGGTATTGCTGACTGTGTTTAGGGGATGGACTGCATGACTTTGTGACCCTACTTTCCGATGATCCCAGTTATGGAGGACAATCCCTTTGTGCTGGGTGCTTTACAAAGAGCAAGGAGGCAGCCTCTGCCCCGAAGAGCTCTCGGTCTCGGTAAACATATAATGCAAACCAGGGAATTTCTGAAGCAATGAGCAACCTAAGTGCCACGTTCCCTCCCTGTTGTCATATGCTCAAGCCCTCACCTCCAAGCAGCTCTGGAAAGCACGGCTGCTCTATCAATCAGTTTGTATTCAAAATCCCAGGAGCCCTCCCCCACTACAGAGAAAGACAGACCCCCATCGAGGCCTGAGGATGCGATGATAAGCTAGTGATCGATAGTGTCACTCCTGACCAGCATCACTGGCTGCTGGAAACTTAAATATGAACCAAGCCACTAGGTTGTCTCTATATGCTACATGGGTGCACAATGGAGCAAGGAGACAAGAAACTTTTGCCCAATCCTTTTAATTCCCCTCCAACACCACTTCATACTGTGACTGACCACTGTCTTGGTCTGTCCCCCTCTAAGGGTTTAGCCACTCTCGGAAAGGCAGGGGTAGGTTGGCTCCTGATTCAACCACTAGCTGGTGGAGCTGGCCTGGCAGAAAGAGGAGAGCATGCTGTACCTCCAGAAGGGACATAGCAGCCGGTGCAGCTCACCAGCCCGTGCTGCATGGGATTTATGTCTCTAGGTCCTGTGGCTTGAGTGGGTGCAGGTTGGCCTGACTTCCCAATGCCACTGAGTGGCTGGAAGCCAGGGCCAAGTCTTACCTAAACCAACACAATTAAACAAACTCTGCCATTGTCGAGGTAGGAGATGGCCAGAAGGGGGAACATCCCCTGTGACAAGCCATAGCAAGATGGCACAGCTCCCTGTCTCAGTGACACTGCTGTGAGCTCACTGGGTCCACGGGAAGTACCTTATGAGGATGGGACCAGGGGAGACCCTATCATTTCTTCTTGGGACATTGATATGCCATGCATGGAACATAGTGGCTTTGTTTAGGCCAAAATTGTCCCACCAGATGGAGCAAAGGACATGCAAGCGCTGGGATTGCTAATGGGATGTGGGCGCCTAATGATTCTTCTGGGATGGTGGTGCAGAATCTGTGCATCATGGGGGGCTTTGAGGGTTGCTGAGGGAATACCCATATTTCACCTCTTGAGTTGCAAATGTGACTGTGGTCCTGCCTTGGTGCTACCATTTGATAGCTCTGGTGTATATGGACTGAAGTGCCCTCTGTCCCAACAACCTCCATCCAGTCCAGCAACCAAAAGAGAGGTCAAGGACAGTGAATCATTTACTACCTTATTGCTGATCCCTGTACATCACAGAGACATGCAATGGCAGAGCCAGTAGTGGGAAATGTATGCTCCTCTGTGATGTGCTGGGGAGTAGTATGGGATGTCAAGGCAAAAGGTGGCCCATCTGGCTCCTTTCACTTGCACTGAATACCCAGCTGCCTACTGGCTCCAGGGTCTAAGCACTTAAAGAGAGGGCAAGGCATTAGGAAGGGGAATGTTTCCAAAAGTATTTGAGAAGCAAGAGTCCCCCCGATAAAACATGGGCCTATCCAGCTTTAGAAATAAACTATTACAAAACACAATCTTGGGACTATTCCTGCAGGACTAAGAGCCAGGACTCCTGGGCTCTATTTTTTTCTCTTGTGGACTTTGTCTTGAAACGTTGAGAGATCATTCTGGCCCAATCCTTCCCATATCCCTCCAGCCCAGGTGTCGCAGGCCTGGTTGTCAGAGACACTGAGCCCATCACGTTCCAGGCATGGAAGGCATCAGAGGAAGAGAAGGGATAAGCCTTGGGCCTAACTTGTCTCCTGTGTATTTCTGCAGGAGATACAACGTACCTTGACATCTTCCGGGAGTTTTCGCACATGGCATCCAACAATCCCGAAAAACTCAACCGGCGGAGCTTACACTTCAGCCACTCCTGCAGATAGCGCCTCCCCTCCTCTTGAGGGTCCTTCTGCTGGAGAGTCAGCTTCGAGCTACCAAAGCTCTGCAAGCGTGCGCCACGGGGAGCTGGCTGGCGAGGTGGGCCAGGTCGCTTGGGCTCAGCTGCTGAAGGAAGCTCTGGAAATCTGCCTCCCTGAACCAACACGCTCTTACAGAGCATGCAGCGTTTTTATTCTGGTGCTGGCTCTTGTATCCACACTCCAGACCAAAGAGCTTGACCGACACTAATCAACAGCCAGGATAGCCCTATAAAGAGCCGAGTTAACCAGGAGAAAGTAATCCCCCCCTTTTTTTTTTTATTGTTTTTTTTGCAATTCTTTCCCTCTGAACTCAGTCCTCCAGGCCTCTTCAAACCAAGCACCCACTTCATGCAACAAGATTTGGCTTTTCTCTTGTTCATTTATTAAGAGAGAGGTTCCCCCATCTGCAACTAAAAATACAGTGAGCCCCAGGAGAGTCTTATTAGCTCAGGGGAATCAAAAGCCCTGTTTCTTCAGAATGCATTAATCCCTTCACTGCCAACTTCTACGGTAGCTTTGGGATATCCCTGCTGGTGAAGGAGGCAGGCAGGAGAGCAATAAATGGCTGCAAATAGTCTTTGGCACCAGTGAAAAGATCCATGCTGAGCAGCAAGAAAGTTGGTCATATTTTATATCAGCCCATGGCAAGCCCCAGAGGAAGATAAATAGTCTTCCCCTCCACTAATGGACTCATTCCAGGAATGATATTCCTGCCAGGCAGATAACTGATTTTTGTTCATATTCAAATAGTTTCAGTCTCGAGTCAGTGCAGTGCTCCAGTCATTGAGCGACCACGGGATATTGGCTCTCCTGCCAGCAGACTCCAGAAGGAAGGATAAAGCAATTGCCAAACAATAGCAGTTGATGGTTGTGCCTGTTTTGGAGATCGACCATTTCTTATCTGTATTGCTCATGTATTGCATTTCTACACAAAGGGGTTCTTAGCACTCCCCCCTTGCCTACAGTGTGGGAAGATTTTCTTGCCTGAAGAAGGAGTGAATGTATCCTCTCAACACTTCCCCCTTGGGAATTATCCATGTGAATCTCTATGAAACCCAGCTGGGATAGACTTAGATTGTTACTCCCCTCCACCGCCCCAAATGAAGTTAGTAGCAAGGCAGTTTGCAAGCTCAAGTGGCAAAGGATGCTGGGTCGTAGGGTTAAGCTGGTTGTGGTGAAGGTGCATGCCTTCATTTTTATGGTATTAGAGAAATCATCAATCAGGCCAAATAGGAAACCAAATTCCATCCCAACACAGCTTTCTATGCCTACACGGTAGTGTGGTTAAATGGCTGGAGCATGTGAGGAGGACTCAGTGGCCATGAGATCTCTTCTGGACTCTACCTCCAGGCTGCTGTGTGACCTGGACATGTCACCTCACTTTTTAGTTTGCCATCTCTGTTGCAATACCTCCATTGGAAAGTGCGGTTGAACTATTAATATCATCCTCATCTGAAAACTGAATCTGGGCCTTCATAGTTTCATAGTAGCTAGGGTCAGAACAGATTATCTAGCCACAGGCAGGAATGAATGCTGGGTTCACAAGGCCTTGCCTTGCCTTCCTTAAAAAGGCCTTTCCTTCCTTAAAAAGTTTTATATCCCCTCCTTGATGTGCACCTCCATGTTAGGAGAGCTGTACTCTTTCTGTAAGGCAGGGCTTTCATTACTATTTCTTTACCTGTAATATTATTTCATACTTATGAACAGTTATGTGTGGACTATACCGGTATAGGCACCATGACGTATAAAAGCATAATGTCTGCGCAATGTATATAAACCATGTTTACATGCTGAAATGTAATATATCATATGGCAGAAGAAATGTATTTTTTAAATAAGGTGGGAATGAAAGAGTCTGGCGTATGAACTGCAAATAAAGGCTTGAGGTAGGTCTTTTTCTTTGGAAACCATGCGCCTACCCTCATTCTTTCTAACCATAGACCTTTATCAAACCCACTGAGTGTTTCAATCTGAGAAGGGTTATCAAGTGAGGCATGATTTTATGGCTGGGGGAGAGGAGAGCCAAATGAATTCCCCTCTAAGGAAATGCTCAGCTCCCATCTATTTTTGGGTACCTTTTTTATCAAGATGAAGTCAAAGGCTAGTTCCACAGAAGTCCAGAGGAGTTTTGCCAATGACGGAGCGGGGCCAGGACCATATCAGTTCCTGGAATCCTGTTCAGCAGTAGAAACAAGTTGTGCATGCTCTAGGCAGAAGGAAGCCCCTCTGAGAGGGTTGGAGTGCACACAGCTAACCATAAAGAGGCATTCAGACGGCAAGCCCTGTGACTCATTATTAAGGGAAGCAAAAAAGAGAAACTTCAAAGCACTGGAACTGGGGAGTGTGCTTCAGGGAGCTGTGTGGTCCTCCCCAGCACTGCTCAAAGCTGGATGGGAGATACCGCTGGACAGGGATGGGCAGGTCTAAGAATTGGGCAGCTTGGGTCATCTGGTCCCAGCGGTCTTTCCTGCCCAAGTGCAGGGAAGGCTGGACCCGGTGATCTGTAAAGTCCCTTCCAGCCCCGAACAGCTATGGACCTATGAAACCCCCCAAACCGGGCCACCACATCTCTCAGCTCCTAGAGACCCCTTTCCCCACTGCACCACTGTCCCCTCCCCTGCCATTTTTCTGGGTAACTGAAAATCCCTTATTAGCTAGAAGCTGTTTTGTCCGCGGGACAGGATGCATGGGGTATCTCTTGCATGTCTCTGTGTGCTTTGTAGTCTTAACACCTTGTAGTGAGCAGTATTATTTTGCCATGTTTATAGCTTTCAGCTGCCAAAGAGCAAATGACATTTGGGCTGGGGGAGCCCAGCCTGGCAGACTTAGGAACAATTCCCTTTTCAAGGTAATGCCAAACACAAAAGCACCATTTCAGCAGAAAGGAAGTAACCACAGAACAATATTAGTAACAGAGCAGTTTATTAGGCAGGCCTGACATGTGGTTTCTCCTAATGGAAAGGTTAAGCTCTGCATTTCCTATGAGTGTCTCACTAACCAGACACCTGCTTACAGTTTTCATGGATTATAAGGAGCTGCAGGAGCACCAGGGAGACACAGAGCACTGAGATACACAGGGAGGCCCCTTTTCTGATCATCCCTTTGCTGTTCGGAGGGGGCACGTCCCTAGCAGAAAGGTCGGGGTCCCCTGCACCTCATAGTGGGGTGGTTCTGAAACATCGGGTTGTAGGAGAAGAGATGCTTGCGGAAGCAGCTGGCCGCCTTCTGGTCACATTCACATACCATCTTCTCGCACTGATCCCGTGATTTCACTGTGGGACAAGACCAACAGGGCTGTCGTGTCACCTGTATGCCCTGCGAGGTTGGCGGAAGCAGAGCCCAGCACACTGGAGATGTGGCCGTGGCACGACTCCGACTAGGAGAGAGGTGTCTATCTGTGCTCAATGAGACTCAGGAAGACCATATCTTTATCTACCCTTCCCAAAAGAGCAATATGGCAATTGCACCTGCACCAGGAGTGGTGGAGGCTGCAAATGAAACAGGAACAGTGGAAAAAACCCTGGTCACGCGCAGTTCACTGTACCCTTCAGCATCCACCTGCTGCCACTGTGTGACATAGGAGACCAGGCAAGATGGACCTAGGGTCTGACCCAGTAAATGGCAATTCTTACACTCTTATGCCCTAACCTTTGGCTCAATGCAAAAAAAACCCCCAATTTTCTGGGAGGGGAGGTATGTTGCTTTACCCTATATGGCAGCCCCAAGGGAAGTGCTGAACAGCCAGGACATAATGCCCTCGCCTGCCTCCTTCCAGCCTCACATACCACCTCTTCTTTTGCCACCCTGCCCTGCACCAGGACACCAATGCAGAGCAGAGATAAATAGGGCCTCGTCTCAGATGCCAGTAGGATCAGACTCCTTCTCCCCTAAAGTACAACTGTGCTGTACCGCTTTGCTTGAGTGCCTTCTTATGGTCAGCCCACAGGCCTGGGGCAAGCTACATGCCTGGGGAGTGGCAAGCCTGCACCTCCAAGCACTGAGCTGAGGCCTCGACACCGTGCACCGCATCAACCCCTGTGACCTCCGCCCTGTCCAGGGCCAGAAGACCCGCGCCTCACTCACCGCATTTGATCTTGTCCCCGTTTGCATAGAACCGGTAGCGGTGAGTGTCTGGAGTGCAGCCAAACATCTGGGCCTTGTTATAGCAGCAGTCATGGCCATGGCAGCACCTAAGTTTTGCAAAGAAAGGGGTAGAATAACTGGGGGGTCCAACAAGGGTCAGGGTTGAGAATCCAGTTCCAACTTGAGGAGAGCCTAGGCTCCAAGTTAGATGCTGTTAAATTTGCTAATGCCAATGCATATCTGGTTTTCCTTGATGTTCACAATCTATTCTGTGCCGGCAAGCACTCTTTCCCACACTTGTGGCTGGAGCCATTTATTTATGAGAAGCAAAGCAAACTATCCCATCTCTTCCTTTCAGCCTATCCCCAATATTTTCCCTTGGGTCCTTCTGGCCTTTTACTGTCATGAGTCACCAAACCAACCCCCAGCCTTGACTTGGAGGGAATGAGGCACCAGACGAGATTCATCATCCCCACTTACTTGTCGATTGGGTCCACGGGCACCCCTTGTGTCCCTGGCCCACAGTGGCATCCGTAGTTGCTGAAGTTGGCCAGATTGTGAGTGAAGGTGGTCAGCCGAATCAGCTCGTCAAACTGGGTGGCGATGCTGCTCACGAGCGTGACACCTAAAATACCAGCAGGGAGAAGAGGTAAGCGCAGCGTCGCGGCAAGGCACAGAGAAGGGCAATGAGAGGACTGGAGGGCATGGATACACACTACAGTGTGATTACTACTGTGTCATTTAACCCAGATTTTATACCACAGTATATCTATCCTGTAAAGGAGTGCACACATCACCAGCACTTCCAGGGTTGTTGTCTGTAGTAGGTGCATTTCCAGTGTTGAACCAAATTTGCATTGAGAAAATGTCTGTGCCATGGTGATGTGGGCTAGAAAGGAGTGCACACATGGATGGCACACTGGTGTGATTTTACCCTGGTGTACAGAGTTACTCCTTACTTTCCAAGGAGTAGCTCTAGCCCAGAATGGAGTGACTTACTTTGGCTCATTACTGTGTATCGTGTCCATTTTACTTTATCAGGAACAAAGTCAAATTACTCCAGAGTAAACGTATTTTGTGTCCATTCTTGGAGACGTTCAGACATCATACTCTGCATGAGTTTAGAGTCCTATCCGTATGCAGAGCTGTATAATCCATATGATGCTCTGTGCCCCAAAGAATTTATCTGTCATTTTATAACCCTGTAACTATTTCTATCTGTGCAATCCAGTCTATCTATACTGAGGTGCAATAATCAATACAATCAATGCATCCAATACTCCTGAGTACACCTGAGTTTTCATGCCAATGTAATTAAAATATATATTCTCAGTCTCTTGTATAATAATGAATTGGACACAGAAAAGAGAACCCAGTTACCACCAAGTATATCATAAAACCACATCCATGCAGCAAACATTATCTAATCACCAAATACCCATCTCCCTGGGTTTCCCTCTGTATTACATACACCAAAGTCAAGGGGGCTTCTCTCTTTTCAAGGCCCTTAGTGTCATAAATCAAGCCTGGTAAATCATTCAAAGACCACAGTGATGGGCATCCAGCAAATGACTCTACAGTGCCAATAGCAATGAATGGGAGAAGCATGCAGTTGCCTCATTTGGCACGTGGCAGAGAGGATTTTAGCCATAGAGGCTTTTTGGCTTCGACCCCCAGTGCTACCCCAGCTGAGCCACGCACCAGCCCTTACTTACCGCAAGCAAAAGTCAGCACGAAGATGAGACAGTGGCCCATCCTTGTCATTGTGTGTAACAGCTCTGGGACACCTTGAACACACAGCGTCTCCGGTCTGGGTTTCTGCTGGCTCTCTCAGAGGTCCGTTGTGCCTTTTTATGCAACTTCGGCCAGTCTCTCACATGGACCTGACTTGCCCCTTTTTTACGATAATTGCACATTTTTTTTACCTAGGGGCCATAATTACCTAAGAAACGAGCTGAAAACACTAGGCTATTTTCATATGGCCCAACGGGGGATGTGGGCAGTTCCCTGCGGTCAACCAGGTCTTTAAAAGCTACTGGGGTTTATTGTTTTAAAAAGCCAATTTTGCCTCCCATCCACCTCTGAAACTCAAACGAGCTGCATCTTCTGCAGACCTGGAGGCCTGTTATATCAGCAGGAAGTGCTGCTTAAAGTGAGAGGCTGGAAGAAATGTGCAGAGCATTAGTTGGGACTGTACCAGGGAGCCATACACTGAGAAGTGTTGCTTGGGGCTGCTCCAGTGGGGCGCTCTGTAGGCTGCCCTGCTAATGCACTTCAGCTCCTCTTGACTTGGAGCCCCCCATTCTCTGCCCAAACCAAAAAATCCTTTGTGCTTTGGGATTAAGCTTATGGTGGCTTTTCAACTAGTTCAGCCTGTGAGGGTGCAGCAGTATTAAGCTAGCTGATGATTTGAGATGAAAGGAGGAGGCAGCACCACGCCACTGAGCAGAGAGACAGGAAATCTCAGGAGTCTTGGTGGGACAGCAGTCAGGAGAATATGCAGAAGTGTTAGCTGATTTCCAAACCAGAATGAACAATATCTTTACCATTAGCAAGGCCACTAATACTTTTGATACATGACTTGTATGGCATTGACATGAAATGTCTATAAAGTCAACTGAATGGGTTCTTCTTTAATGGCTGCAATTAAAAAATATGTCTACTGAAACACAATTGCATTTGCTGTACAAAGCTTACAATTTGTGTCTAAAATATGTGTGACGATGATAGACTATGATCTGTGTATGCAAATACTCTCTCTCTCTCTCTCTCTCTCTCACACACACACACACACACACACACACACACACACACACACACAGAGGATTAATGGTATTTTGGATGCTCATCTATCATTATCTTGTATATAATTAATTACACATAAGTGTTCTCCTATATGTTACATGCACAAGGAACTGTGACTACGTGGCTTCAACTAATGTTACTGCTTTCACTGTGTATCTCTGGCTTGGGAAAGGAGCCCCTGGCTTGACCTAAATGGTTATAAAATGTAGCCCCCCCCCCGATTGTCTTCATTGTGTGAATATAGGATGTAGATGGAAAGGAGTTTTTGCTGTTATTAGAAGCTGACAATTTTACTTTGGACATCCTGTATTTTATATGCACGTCTTCTGCATCATGCATATAAAACTTATATGAACAGTACACGTGCATTTTATCAGTAAATAAATATTCACATATAATATACGCTACATATACATGTTATATTATTTATGTACCATCTAGTTTATAAATTCAATAAAATGTGTATGTATTACATATATACACACACACATGCACACACACATATATATAATATATATACACACACACACACACGTATATATATACACTTCAAGCTATACTACATAGGCATGGCAGAGAGAAAGGAGAGAAATAAAAGCATGCAATGATGCAGTATAGTATAATGCTTTAATTGGAATGAGTCCTGGATGACCTCATTGCTCATAAGTGCCAATGCAAACCTCACCAGAACATGGCACTGTCATGTGTTATGTGTCACACATTTTAGAGAAACATTAATTTTAGAAACTATTTTGCTTTCAAAAACAAATGGTATTGTGCTGTTTCTCATGTGCTTCTTTTTCTAAATGTGGCACACTGGAGTTACTTCCTAGAGGATGTGTCTACACAAGACACTAAATGTGCAGTAGCCTAATACCACTGCACAGTAGTGTGCTGGGCAAAACTCATGCTAATATGCTGTTGTGCAGTAGTATTAGGCTACTGCACAGTTAACATCACTAAAAAGCCGTGCATCGGTACTACTGTGCAGTAGCACCAGTTACGGAGCACTGATTTAGTACTTAGCAATGCAAGTACTAAACTTAATGCGCAGTAACTATAGCACATTAATGAATGTGTAGATGCACCCAGCCATCCAGGAGACTGAAGGACTAGCTGTGATGCATTAAAAAATTAAACCATTTTCCCGGTGGAGTCTATATAAACCACAGATTCATAGATTTTAAGATCCAAAGGGACACTGTGATGTTAGACCTGAACTCTCACTGTGGAACAGCGGCAAAATAAATGGTCCACGATTCTAAAAGAGCCTCAGCACAGCTCCAGGGACATCACTGGAGACACTGGTTTACAACAGCTGAGAAGCGGTCCAATAGACTTTAATGAAGCTATGACAACCTATGCCAGGTCATGGCAACCCCCTGTCTCTAGTCTTGTTTTTGACGTACGAGATCTTAAAATTGCCTCTAATCCAGGGCATATTATGCAATATTTAATCCCTGCTTCCATCTAATCCATACGGAAAGGATTTAAAAATATTTCTGGCACCACTTTATGAAAGAAAATAATAGCTACAGAAATGTTGCTTACGAGTTTGAAGCCTCAGAGAGATCTATTTACAGGTTTTTTAAAGCTGCCATCATCACGGTCCTGGAGCTGTCACGGGAGCATGAATCAATTCACCCTCACACTGCCCCAGTAAGGGGGGGTAAGTGTCATTGCCCCCATTTTACAGATAAGATCCCACATGACTCTTAAACAGCACTTTTCCTGAGCTCAAGCCATTTGCAAAAGGAGATAGGTATGAATATTGAATAACCTTATTTCTCAGGTGGGAAAATTAAAGCACAGAATGGTAAAATGACTTGCCCAGTGTCACCCAGCAAGCCTAGGGCAGAGCTGGAGATACAACCAGTTTGCCTAAGTGCCCCTTAAGTGCCTCAGTCTCCTGACCAGCCTTCCTTTCCAGCAGGGCCAGCGATGGTGGGTTTGTGGGCTGAGTGCAGGTGGGATCATCACCAACAACAGGTTGTTTTTTGCAGAGACCTCTGTGTTTAATCTATACCGAGGTAGCTCTATATATAGGTTAGATGGATATACTGCAAACTGGCGCGTGGCGAACAAGGACAGATTTTATTTGATGGTGTCTGTGCGGATCACAAGGTAAATCTCGAGACCCCCTTCCACCAGGGCTCTGGGATGTCGATAAGGGGTGTTTGTTAGTTCACAGAGCTGAGGTGCTAACAGAAACAGAGACGCCTTACATAAGGCTGAGTTATTTAATCCCACGGTTTCTTCACTTTTTGATGCTTCCGTAGGCGTCTCTGAGATGTGAACTGGCACCAGCTTGCTAGTATAAACCTATGTGTGAGTCATGCCTATTGCAGCATTGTCTCATCAATAATGCCGTTCTGAACGGTTGGGGCATGCTTGCCATGAGCCGTTTGCTTGCTCCCTTCCTACCTGGGGAGCGAAGGAAAGGGATGGCGGTGGGGTCTCATCCCTGGAGAAGAGGCCAGGAGCTACAAACGAAGCTGAATGCCTGGATCTGCTGTTGACGGGGTGGCTCCAGACCTCTTAGTTGTCTTCACTCCCTGCCTCCCTCCGTCAGATGGGGCTAAGATATCTCACAGTGGGTCTGAATGTGCACTGTTTTTAGCGTGACTGGCTGGACGTATATTGGCCGCCAAGCAACTGGAGTATTGAGACAGTTGTCTCCCGCAAAGTTGCTTCTACAGCATCCCTGGCCACCTGAGCAGGGAAAGGGAAAGGCGCAGCCAGCCTACGGGCTTTGGGCTAGACACTGCTTCTTCTGCTGGCTGCTCAAGCTCCCCGTGGACTGCAATAGTCCCCAGATGAGGAGGGACTGCTAACATTGCTACCCCTTGCCTGCAGGGAAGGGGAGTTTGTTTTAATCTATTTGCTTATTTTTGTATTTTATTCTATTTTCATATGGCATTTTGTCTTTTTTGTTGTTGCCCTGAGTCTCTTTGGGAAGGTTGGCAATACATGGAATAAATAATCACACTCCAGGCACATGCTCTCTAGGTGAGACTTGTGTGGGTTATGGATTGGGCTTTCACAGTGGCAGGTTGGCACCTCTGGGATTCCCTTCTGGTAGAAAGACAACTAAGCACGAACTTACAACTGATCTTGGTGCCCAGCTCATATTCAACTCATTAAATCCTGGTTTTCTGATGGGTGGAGCACAGGGTTTGGCTTTCTTTTTGCAAGGCAGTGATAATCTTAATGCATTTTTCAGATTCTGGAGGTCTCAACTTAGGTGTTATAAGGCACTTGCATACCATGGAGAGGGAAGGCAAATAAACACTCCTGGAAAGCCCCGGAGAGATCTTCCCAAGCTGAATCTCAGCTGCCTTCATTTCTACATATGGAAAAATGACAGGTGTGTATTGAATATTGGAGAGAGACAGACATGGAGCAAAGCCTGTATTGACTTTCTGGATCTTTGGGACATTTCAGATCCAGATCTAAATCTCAGTTACTCTTGGTTTTCATAAAAAGGATCTTCAGTCATTGGGACTGAGACAGCCCCACATCTCATAGCTCAGGCTCACCTCCACTGTTAGTGCAAAGGCCAGCACAGACCGAGACTAACATAAAGCCTCAGTTCCCAAAGGTTTTGTGCCATGACCTCCCTCTGATTCTCGTGACCCAGCTTCAGGTCCGCTGCACGAGACCCTAACTTTTGTCTTTACCTTTTCTGAAGTAACCAAACTTCCATAGGGCACTCAAACCCAGTTGTATTGGGGGTGACCCATATGGGATCCTGACCCCGAGGTAAGAAGCAGCTGATATGAAGGGTAGCATGCGCTGAACTCAGTAAAGAGGAGCTGCTTCTGGGTTTGAGTGTCAAAGAACTGGTCTCACTCCTCCACAACCATTTCAGAGGGGTGTTTCCTACATTCCTATATGTGCTTTAACAGCATGGCGACCAGATATGGCTCCTTTCTAGCAGAAAGGCCACGGTTCACTTTCCATCACTGCACACCACAGATGTCCCCTTTGTCATTTTGAGTTATCCATGAATTTGAGGGTAGATAGTAGAACAGCAGTTAAATGCAGGATGATGATAGGGCTGCCTCTAAGTGCGTTTTGCCCGCTTGCTGACCACGGAGGCCGGAAGGTAAATAGATGACGGTGGAAAATGAGAGGCTTACTGTGTATTTATCAGATGAGATCATTAGCCCTTGTGGGCTGGAGATGGACAGAACAAACACATGGCTTCCAAAGCCTGGCTGGAGGGAGAAGTTAGATAATTAAACACTGTGGAGCAAAGGGGCACATCCCTCCCTTACTATTACAATGAGCAATTATACCTGAGCTTTTGGAGACATCACGGGTGTTTGGATCTCAGATTTTGGCTTGGCTCAGGCTGAGTACTGCAGATGCATCCTACAATGATTTCTTTCTTTGGTTTTATCAGTCAGGTCCATGGTGTTCATCTCCTGGTTAGGTCAGGGTATGTCTACACTGCCTTTAGATTGTACTATAGCTTTACTATAGCAGATGGTGCTATAGTAAAGCTTCATGGGGTAACTGCCCCCCTAAATGGGATAAGTACAGCTTGAGCAGCACTAGCTCCAAACAGCGACATGCCTTGACACTCGCTTTCCTGTTCATGCACACAAGTTCCCTGTTTCTTGCAGTGCCTTGCAAACCGTTTGACCTCTCTTTCCTCAACAGTAATCACAGTGACAGAAGCATCTGCAGTACAAGGATGGGGTGAGGCTTCATTCCTTAGGTTTTGTACAACGCTTTGAGATTGTCAGGTTGAAGCTATTGCAGAAATAAAGAGCACTGTTGCTACTAAACAGGAAATAAGGTTATTTCTGACTCAAAATCATGTGTGCAGGTTATGTGGTCATTGCATGATGGTTTACAGTGTGAGATTACCAATAAAATGTTGGGAATAGTGATTGAGGCAGTCTCCCCAGTTCCAGTCCCATCTGCTGAGTTGCTTTGTCTGTAGGGTTTGGGATCGAATCGCTCAGATCCCTTTGCATACTGCTGTCCATTTTTGTGAAACCTCTTCTAATGGTAGCTGACAAATTCTTCATGGACCCTTCGCAGTAACGTGATTTCAATGAAATTTTAGGGGAGGGAAATTAATACAATTGGTTATCATGTTCTTATTTTGTTTCATTTTGTCTTGACTTTTATCATACAACATTATATGATAAATTTAATATTTTGTATGATAGTATAACATCACCAAACAGTCAGATTTTGGAAGTTCCAAATGTCCCAGTTTTTGTTGGGGAATTTTTATTTCAGGAGAAATGTTGGCCTTATGTTGTGATACAGCATGGAAACTCAATTTGAAATATTGCAACTTCCTGAAGAATGGAAATTTGGTTCCCAAGGAACTCCAGATTTTACTAGCCTAACTTTTGAGGCTGTTTTAAGAATGCTTTGACAGCGCAATGACTTCTATAATAATTTATTCCTATTGCTGTTACCACTATATGGAGAATGCTATTATAGAGAATTTCAACAGAGATCCAGCATAATTGGGACACGTGAACAAGCACTTATTATCCAGGATCTAGTGTTTGAGGCCCGGGAGCTAGAGCCAATATAATGTTATCTCAACAGTATACTGGGGCAGGTGCCAGGTTTTCCGTTTTTTAAAGAAATGTTATCATTCTGAAATGTTTCCATTTAAAAAATGGAATCAAACCAAGAGAGTAAAAAAAAAATAGAAATAAAAATGTAAAGCTGTTTCAGATTGGAAAAGGAAAACTCTCTGTCCTGACAAGGCAGGACCGTTCCTTTCCAAACTCCTCAGGGTGCATCATTCTGTGTTTTCCCCCAAACTATATTTGATCGTGTGCATTTCCACAAAACATTTTGCTTTCTATGAACTGGCATTTTCTGATGGGTCAGAGAATTTCAGCCCAGCTCTCCCCGGCGGTCACTGTCCCTCTTTGCGATTCAGGAGCGTATGCATGTACATCCTTTGCCTTCTCTTAATGCAGGCCGCGCAGTGGGATGTTGCCTCTTTCCAGCTTCTGCCCAGCTACTGCAATTGAAGTTCCCAGCTCACACCACAAAGCAATCTCTCTTAGTCATGCCCATTAATTATATCAAGACATCGAACGTCTGGACTCTAGGAGTCTGTCTCAATGGTTTAAAGCGGGGTCTGGGCAGCCTCCACTCCATACTCCTGCCTGGCTGTATGAGTCAGAAGATCTGATGATCTCTCATGCATACACCATCATCCAAAAGGATCCACGGTTACCTACTACTAATCATTTCTATAAAATGAGAGGCCTGATGGGAAACTCCTAGAGGGAACAGAAAGTTTCAGTGAATGCTCTGGATTCCAGACCAAAAGGGTGATGCATTAATGACAATTTAATGCAATCAATGCAGTTTTGACTTCAATGGCTTTGTCCACAAGCAGCAATCATGAGCTGCAAAACCTTTTAAAGCAGCAAATACAGGCTTAACAGGAGCTGAGGGTAAAAAAAAACAAGAATAGGGGCCAGGTTGAATAGAGAGACAGGTCATAGGTGTAACGAATGACTGATTAACTGGCTGGGCGCTTCTCACTGGCAGTCACCGCAGCCCTAGTGAAAGCATAAGGTGGAGCAACGCACTGAGAATCCTGCTAGCAAGGGTTGGAGAAAAAACAGTTGCCCTATTCTGCATAATTTTTGGACCTTTTTTCTCAGTTGGGCCCAGAAAGAGTTTTTTCAAGAATGTGAAACTTTCCCTGCAACCAAACACCTGAAAGACAAAGAGAAAAAAAGTTGCAGTCGAACCATTGTGCTTCCATTTCACTCTTTTAAAATGATTGTTTAAGTATATGTCAACGTATATTGCAAAACAATAAGTGGCTTCATCCAGAAAAAGGGAACTTCGCACATAATTCATGTCAAAAGTCCCATCTGACAATGTCTAAATATTTTTCAAGGTTTTTTCATAAAGGGAAATCCCTTCAGACGGGACCATGGGATGCTGTAGGGAGTCGCAGGTAGGGTTTTGATACATAGGGAATGTTCTTTAACACGAAACCATTTTACCAAAAAGGCTCTGACCTGCTATGAGTAACTGCCCTTAGCGTCAGACAGGAAACCCATCCATCAGGGCAGGACGTGGCAGAAGAGCAGCACAGAAAACACTGGGCAATACCCCAGGAAGTTATAAATAAGGGATATGGCAAGCCTCCAAAAAAGGCAGGGGATTACTATACTAGAGGATATGAGAAATGCTATTTTGCCTCAAAACCCAGATCTAGGGGATCCTTGTCTTCTTTTATGATACCCCCGAGTTCAGTGGAGATCCAGGTCTGTATCGTTGAATATTGGGTCTCCAAGAGAAGCCGATGGCCAATGCAAGACAGCTCTTGAAGGTGTCTTTTTGGACTGTGATCTGTGAGGTACGACATGGAGGAAGGAGATTTCAAGATGATGATTGGTTTGGGGTGTCTGTGGCTGAAATGCTATAAAAACATCTCACCCTTTTTTTGCACTTCCTCACCAGAAACTCACTCACCTCGTTACACACCTTGTTTCCAACTCACATGGAACGGACAAGGGAACGCAGCATGGGATGTATGGTCTGATGAAGTCAGGGCATCGTGGTATAAACACTAGCATGGCATTTGCCTGACTTATTTGTCAGGTGCTGCAGATTAAGAGAACAGTCTGTCACAAGCAGGCAGAGAAAAACCTATGCAATCGGCCACACCTTCGGAGACGGCTACTCTGGACCGTCCCCAGATGGAAACTACCTTGTGCAAATGTGCCCCACCGCCACACCATCCTTTGCGCTTGGTCCTGTATTTGGATTTGTGCTTATTCTGTTCAAGTTTGTAGCATGGTCTGGTGCTTCTGTCAGGAGGCAGCAAAATCCCCACGGGAATGCTAGAGCTGGCTGCAGAAGAAAGTCTCCCCAAACTGCCCCATCGCTGTGATCTGTAGCACCCCGTAATATTCCACGCACACATGTCTGCCAGTGTTATTTCTGTCCTGATTTGCAGCATCCTTATTGCTTCAAGGGTTTCGCCAGAACACAACACTGCCAGTGCCCTGCAAGGATTACCTACTTCAGTGTTTACTCATTTTTAATGTGGCTTGTTCACTCAGTGTAGATGAGCTACTGAGCTCTGCGGTCATTTTGGACCTATGGGGATGAAACCAGACCAGTCAACTGCCTTTCACTTCTTATCTAGTCTAGTATTTGAAGCTCTGGGGGTAAAAAGTCTGAGCAGCTTTAACAGGACTGCTGCACTAGTCCCACAGTTAGGATTTTGCAGAAAGAAAAAGAGCAGAGTGCTAAAAGAGTTTAGATTTCAACACACCTTTTGCTAATGTTGCAAAAGATAATACTATTTAGTAAACACAGTGCATGGTATTTCAAAGCACTGCAAAGAATGTGTTGCCCAACATAATGTTGAGATAACTAAGGATAATGATTCCAACTCATACAGGCTAAGGGAATGGAGATACTGAGTGATTAAGGGACTTGCCCAAGGCCACCCACTGAGTCAGTGGGCCCAGACTCAACTGAACAGCCCTGAACTTGGAGAAGCGCTTGAACCTTGGTCTGAACCACATGGGTCTGAGCCACCTTTGGTTACTGCGCAGCTGCAAGATCCCATCCCAGCCAGCGGGATCAGCAAAATGTTCCTGCCATCATGGTGACTGGTGGATGGGTGTCCTAGCAAAGCTTCCAAGTCTCACTCTGCCTTGACGTCTACCTCAGAGTTGTAGCCTACAGGACGTGGGGCAAGATCCATCTTTTTAGCCAGGCTTTTACCTTGCTATAGGAGCCCCATTCAGCAAGCTCCAGTGGCAGTAGGTATGAATGGACTGGGGGGTGGGCTTTTTCCTGAGAGTTTGGTATAGGGGTGTGTGTGTGTATTTTTATACAGTACACACACACACACACACACACACACACACATATTTAAGGGCTTTGTAATGCTCCAGCAATGACAGCAATGCATACCAACACTTCCAAGCATTCCTATATCTTCTGGAGTTTCCTACCCTCTTAGCATACCCAGCAGCTCTGCTTAAGGTCCAGTTTCTCCCTTCTCCCTCTTACCCCATGCCCTCGGGGCTCTCTTTCATTGTGACCCTTTGCCTTGTGTCAGAAGCCCAGGCACTTGCCCAAGGACATCTCAGTCCTGTGTGGGCAACTCGGCACCCTGCCTCCTCTGCCAGACCTTGCTGCTCTGGCCCAACCTAAAAGCACACGGCATTGGTACTGGGCAACTCTGCATTCCCGCAGCAATGACTTTCTCACTGTACATGCTCTCATGGTACCAAGAGGGGCTGGGGAGAAATTGCTCCTGCGTTCTTAGTTCCAGCTCCTCCGCTCCTTGCTGGCTGCCCTTGGGAAACGTACTTAAACTCCCTGCTTCTCTCCTCACCTGTCAAACAGGTGTAGTGACACTGCCCTACCTCATCCTGGGTGTTGGGGAGGATTACTTAGATGTTTCCATGGTGTTATCACTGCTCTTCAAAGCCTGTCTTGTGTATATTGGAGTCCTAACAAAGAAACCAGCCCATATCAGCTGAGGATTAGAGAGGTCCACTTGTCACAGGGCAATAATGTGGCTGTAATGGATTTTCCCTTTGGTTCATTAGACTTGAGTATTGTGCAAAAGGCCTGCAGATGATACAAGACTCTCCAAACAGAGATGTTTTTCTTCTCTGCTCAGAGCGGTTACCACTTCGGCCTCCCGTGCTACTTCCTGTGGAGGAGGTGCTTGGAGTGTGATCTTGCTAGGAAGACTTCTCATCAATATTAAAATAATATTCTGTCATTTAGGGTGGTGTAGACACAAGGATCGTGGGGAGTAAGAGCCTATTTTTATGGCATTTAAGGACCTGCATGCACAGAAAGGCGGTTTTCAAAAGCATCTATCTAGGTGCCTAATGCCTATTGCTTTTGATGGCAGCGAGGAACTTTGTCACTTGAATATTTAGCTAGGCACGTATTTTAGCTTGAATTCCTTTAAAGATCTGGCTTGTGTGAACAAAGGCTATTAGACCAGTCGCCCAGTATTTCAGGATAGAGAGACATTTACAGACATTTCAGTGAAAACATAACAACTGAACATTGCCTTTTCAGTCTTCCTTGAGAGACAGGTGACGATCAACTATTAAATGAAGATGCAACAGGGTCATGCTGTATCCAGAGCATTTTAATACTTAAAAAGTTACAAAACAAAAATCAGTGCAGACTCATTCTAGCGGAGCCCAGAATTAACCGGACTGCGACTGCAAGAGGTATTTTTTATCCCGAACATCAGCATCAAATATAAATATCTGTATTTTATGCATACATAATTTACCACCACGTATTAATATTACACTGTATAAATATTTCTGTATATTACAAACCTATTGCAGCAAAAATTGCAGCACTATGTTCAACTTTTAAGCAATTCAGGCACCCCTTATGAGAAGAAAAAAAAAGAGTTGTTCCTTCTCCCTCCTCTGAAACTGAACGCCGCTGCAAAGAATTTAGGGTCAGCCTAATGGTATCTCTGCAATGGGTTCTTCTGTATCCTTCTCAAAATGAAAAAAGCAATATACTAAGGAGATGAGGGCTGAAAGCCAGGCTAAAGTGACTGCAGCTTCATGTTATCACATACGTTGCCATCCCAAAGGTGCTATTAATGGAAAGAGCACATGCTTGTTAATGTCTACTGGAGTCATTTTCTGTATGGGTAGGTTAACATTTAACTCAAGAATATTTATGAAATGCTGATGGGCCTGTCTGAAGTCAGAAGGTGTCCAGTCGGAGCTGGTTTCCTCAAAACAGCATAAGCCAGAAGCTATGAAACTGCCAGAGACACAGTGTAAGTCCCAAGAAAAATGCTTCTAAAATGACAGGACCTTGAATGATTCCTAAGACAAGGTCACAGATCAAGTAGATCTAAGCATGGAACCAGCCTAGCTGCAGTACGATGTGTAGCATTTAGAGGCTAAGCTCTGTGCCACCCGAGAAGCAGCAAACTGCAATGCTTCCTGCCTTTGCAATTCCCACGGGCCCTCCAAGCCAGGCCTATTGAATATGTACCCTGAATAATACATATACATTTTTCTGCTCTGCACATGCAGCATTAGCTTTAGGGCTCTACATCTACACAGTGGTCTTTGATGTATCTAAATCCATTCAGCACAACTTCTGGGTATAGTTCTGGTGTGTGGATCTTGTTAGAAATTGAGTGTAAAGGTAGGTCCCCGTTCTTGCTTGCCACGATGGTCCCAGCATTGGGAAAAGTCTGAGCTGAGCTGCTATCAGTACCAGGGCCCTCAGGCACAGATCTGTAGTTTTCCAGTGTCAAACTCACACTGGAGATGACTGGGCTTTGGGCCATCTTCAACGTCTTCTTTGACCTGGACAATTTGTAGCCGAAGATGAGCGAGAAAACTATTGTATCCAAGAGAAACTCAAGCATTTCAACCACGGACAATACAGAAGACCCAAACCATAGGCTCCACTGGCTTCCCATGTTGGACAAGAGTAGATTCAACTGTGAACAGGAAAAGCAGAAATGATTACAATTCGAATATTCACGGTTTAACTCAAGAAGCCTGAAATTATTGTGTTTCGCCAGCTGGTGAGTCAGCCTCAGATGGCAGAACGCAGAACACTGTGGGCTCGCTAGCTCCAGGCTTCAGCTCCTTAAAATTGTCTTTAATGCGGGGGGGGGGAACATTTCTGGATAAATGCACAAAAAACCCCCCAACTATTCCTTCTTATTGCATCCCATGCTGGTAACAAAATTATCAAGTCAACATACTGGAAGAACAGACTCCAGAGAGCAAACACAACACCAGCAACAGCAGTGGAAGCAGCATGTTTCCCTCACTGCCTTGCCACTTCTTCCTGGGTTGGGAACAGAGGCTTGTGTGACAGGGCTGGACTGTGACTGCAAATTCATTAGACAAGGGATGAAGCACCTTTAGATACTAAGATATTCTCGTGATGGCCAACTCATCTCAGTCTCAGAACAGGGGGCAAAGGCTGATTGCTGCCCACTGCAGCACGTGGTTTTAAATCCCCATATGTTCCCATAGCTATCTCCAAAGCCCCAGAAGTGATGTGATGCTCACTTTGCAAGGTCCTTTCACCCTTGTAATTCAACCTATTGCAACACCCATGCCTACCCCCAGTGTAAATGCTCTGGGTTGGATTCTGCAAACCCATGGGCAATGAATAGCAAGACATGTCCAATTACCACACCACACTACATATGCACACAGAAACGAGGTGTTAACATCAAGTATCAGCTGTACAGAGTGGCAGTAAATGATAAGGCCTTTGCAGCCCTACCTCCTTCCCTGGGTTGTGGATGGAGAGTGGGCAAGTCTGAAAAGACATTAGCCTGTAGCAGGTTCAAAATCCTCTCTGCAAGGCAGGCACTAGATGGTATCAAATCTCATGCTTCAGAGCTGATCTGATCCCATGGCATGGTTAGGAATAGGAAGCAGTCCTCTCTATGCCCCAATGCAGCCCTGCATAATTGGCTAGACATTCCCAGGGTGTTAGCTGCATTTCCTTACTAGGTTCTGATCTTGGCCATTGCCAGGAGCAGGGATGATGATTAAAGCCATGAGCTGGTCCAGTGCAACTTACTGTGAGTAATGGAGACTCATTCACAGACTGATAGTTCAGTTGCTGGTAGAAGATATTCACCTTGGCGATATCTTTCCTGCAGAGGAGAGTGGAGGTAATTAGCAGAAGCGAGATCCCTACATGGCAGTCTACCCATTGCAGGAGCTTCAGGTGCTGATGGTATGTGGATCTCTCCTCTTCTCTGCCTATGGCCCAGCGTCTAGATTTCTGGGGGCAGAAATGTCATAGCCTAACTAGTTTTGGGGCTCAATATAAGCACACGAACCTTACTACATATAGCAGATTAGACAAGCTGATCTAATGTTGCCTTCTAAGCTTAAACTCTGTGAAACCAAGGGACTCTATGAAACCATTTAGCATTGACATTTAATTTTCTTTTAATAGAGAAACCTTGCTGTGTCAGGGCACTGTTTGTGCCTGCCACTTTAAGGGCCTGAGCCGAGCAGCCGGCAGGTGCCTGATTAGGGCAGCCTTTTTAGATTCAGGGCTACCTATATAAGAAGGGCATTTTGCTGCTGGCAGAGCAGGCAACAACATTGCTTGGCTGTGAGGCTGTATGGAGCAATAGGAGGTAAGGGCAGGAGTTGCAGGGGATGGCTAGGAGGGTCCTGGTTTTATATATATACACACACACACATATATAGTGCTTCCCCTGGAAGGGGCCAGAGTATGCTTAGACCCAGTTGGGTAATTGGCTGGCCACTACCCTGGTGAGGGTCATGGGAGAGGCCCAACAGATGGTATAAACTGAAGGAAGACACCAGGCCTGATCCAGTCCTCGTGAAGTCAGTGAGAGTCTTTCCAATGGACATCAGTGGGCTTTTGGTCAGGTCCCCAATGCCTATCAATGCCATGTTTTGTAGCTAGATCATTTGTCTGGACAACTAGGATGTCAGAATGAGTGTCTCTATTGGTGTGCACACAGGCATACTCTACATGCACTGGTGTTTTCAATATTTCCAGTGACAGGGAAACATTTAGCTTGGGCTGTCTTTAATACACGTCCATCACTATGGGATGGAAAGAGTATCACTCCATGAAAACAAACTAGTTCAGGGGCTGTCAATCACTCGGCTATCCTTGGATGAACATCACACCCCACCATCCTCTGTTAGTTACTAACCTGTTGCTAGTAGAGTTGTATCCTTTCTGTTGACTCAGAGCCTGGCGGATCCAGTCCTGAAACACAATATTTCTATATTAATGGTCACTTCCTCTCTTGGAACTGGCACCAGATTATCGCAGCTAGTTAATTATAGAACTTGAGGCATAACAATCCACATTCCCTTGATCCTGTAGAGGAGGTACAGTAATACTACTTTCATTGGGTGTGCTTAATATTCTATAGGGCAAAATTTCACATGCAGAAAAATGACCATAGTTAAATTTGAAGACCAGCACAGCAGGATCTCAAATCAGTTCCTCCTCTGAAAACCGAGAAATAGCCAGATGTATGTAGCCAATGTTCTTAAATGGTGATTTTCGGATGACCACCATGAAGGCAAGTTATTCTTTAAAACCAGTGCACCATTGATGTATAAATATGACGGGCAATGGTTGATCCTCTACGCTGCTTGGTGTTCCATATGGCAGTCCCTAGGGTATGTGTTTTAATACCCAGGTGACATTAAAATAAGAGAAACAGGAGAATGTCATCCAGAAAGTCCTGAGGCTCCCATGACAGTCTCTCATCCCCCCCATGAACAATAATGGGATAGGAGGTTATGCACAACTTCGTTTTACAAATGGGGAACTGAGGCACGGAGTTGAAGTGACTTGCCCAAGACTTGTAACAGAACTAAAACTTAGAGAGACTTGGAGATTTGGGCTATTAATGCCTTATCTACAAGGCTGTTCTTGAGTATCCAGCATCCTAGCTAGGATGGTTTACTTCAACCCAATTTTTCCATCTTAGTTTTGCACAAGACCCTTCAGCCTCCCATCCTTTGAAACCGGTCTCATGGGCCAGTAACCTACATGACCACAGCAAAGACGGCTTCCCCTCCAAACAACACTGTACTGAAGCAGACATTACCTCTGAATTTGGTGATGGCCATTTAGCAGTCCCTGCAGATACCTTGTACCATGATTCGCTGTTAAGGTGAAACAAAAAATGATGGTCATGATGGTTCCAGTATTTAAAAATGAATGAATAAAAAAAACCTTAACACCCTCAAATCTTTCCCAACAGAAGTTCTTGAGACTCTGGATGCAAGCATGAGAACAGGACAATTTAATTTTGACAAATGCTAAATTTGCTGAAAAATGGAGTTCTGGGAGGGACCATAAGTAACCATTTGAAAAATTGGATTAAATTTGGTGAATGACTTGGGCTGAAAAAAATAGGAGGCAAATTTAAGAATCCCCCAAACAGTTTATTTAAACTTTTCAATTCAAAAGGGCATTTTTACATTTAAAATCTGGCCCATATTCAAACACAATAAAGGTTAAAAACCAGTCAACTAATCCCAAAATTACAGACAGCATTTTGTTTCGGGGAGAACAAAATGTTTCTGGTTAACCCACAGTAAACCATTTCTAAGTTGGTTTGTTTCACGGGGGGGGGGAATCTGGTTTGATGTCATCCAAAGCAACTTTTTTTTTTTTTTTATTTCTCTTTTTTGCTACCAAAATGAAAATCCCATGACTTGCTTGGCTCCAAGTATGTATGCATGAGTGTTTCCTATGTATACCAGAGAACATGAAATTTGGTAGCCCTGAAGCAGCAGCATTTTCACAGCAGGCTTAAATGGGTCTTGATATGGACCTTCATCAAGCTAATTTTGTGGCTTCTATCCCTATATTATGGACTGACCCTGTATGCTGTCACCTGCTAGCCACTCTAAATGAAGCCACCAAGAGGTAGATAGATGTCCAAGCAAATGAGAACGATGGACTAGACAATGCACATGCAAGTCTCAAAGCTGAGCTAGCTACACCCCTGTTGGAGCCCTTCCTCTTCTATGGGCTTAGCAATGTGTCCTCTGCGCTAGTGACTCACCGGCATGGTTTGGGGCACTTGCTGAAACAGCTGAGGTGGTGATCCGCGAGCCGGTTGTACAGCTGGTAGAAGCAGTGACCTGGAGGAGGAAATGAAAAGGGGCATGCTCAGACAGACGGCTCCCCCAGGAAACGCACTCCCCAAACCCCATCGTTTCACCCTCCTAAGCACACAATGTTCTCGCTCGAAGCGGGAGAGAGTGTCCTGCTCTCTGCCTCCCACTGTGGAACGGGTGCAGATGGCTCAGGATTTCATTCAAGAAACTTCAGCAAGAGCCACTTGGAGAGGCATCAATCAGAAAAGGAGAGTGTCCTCCTACAGATAGCAACTGCCTTATACAAATGTTATTACTTAAAGTGGCGATGTAAAATTGTGAAGGAGCAGGTTGGGCTCTGGCATGCCCTTTTTTTTTAAACTCTTAATCTCTGCAGAAAGTGGTGTTTAATGGCATCGAGATACTCCCCTACCATCATCGTGTGTGTGGATAGGAGAGTAGTAAAGCACTGGAACAGGCTACCCAAACAGGTTGTAGTCTCCATGCTTAGAGGCTGTTAAGGTCCTGGTAGCCAAAGCCTTGGCTGGGATGATCTAGTTGGGGATAGTCCTGCTTTGAGCAGAGGGTTGGACTAGATGACCTCCTCAAGTCCCTTCCAGCCCAAATTTTCCATGATTGCAGTTTAGTAGGGTTTGGGCACAAGAATAAATGATACTAGTCTCTTTGGAAATGGGGCTGCCCACCAAAAGGCTTTTGCAAAGGGTTTTTCCTGCCCTTTGGGCAGGGGGCTGGACTCGATGATCTTCCGAGGTCCCTTCCAGCCCTGATGTCTATGAAATCTATGAAATGTAGAAAAATGTTTATTAGACTAAACTCCTCTTTTCTCCTCTGAGGTAAACAGCATCAATAGTTATGATGATAAGCTAGTGAATTATTTCACTGGCCTACTTCTAACCAATTTTCTCCAGGCATCTCCCAAATACATGGTAGAAGAGGCATCAGTTCAGAAGTCAATTAACAACCTGTTCTTGCAAGCCATGTCTAGGATGGCATTTCCGGTGCCCTTACCCCATGCGGGATGCTTGTTGTAGTTACAATATTCGGCATCAGGAGGCAGTGGGTAGTAATAGTATCCACAGCCACAACGTTGAATCATGATGTTTTGGAAGCAAGAATGCACACAAGCCTGAAAAAAGCAGAACATCGAGTAAGTGTGAGACCTGGTGTCCTACTTTTTGCCCGGTAATGTGTGAGAAGACTTCTTCCTTGCCAAAATGCAGTGGCTGCAACCATGGCCTGATGGGGAAAGGGTTTTCACAAGCTCTCAATTTAATGTTTCAAATATTCAAAGGCTGGATAGGTGCCAAAACCAGAAGAAAACAAACTTCTGGGGGCACAGGCACACCAGTTCTGGAACTGGAAGAGACCCACGGTCCACCTAACTTGGCATCTACCTGTCTCCAATTCAGTCTAGTATGACAAGCAAGAGAAAACTCCGGTGTCCTGAACTCAGTGTCCCCTGGCCAATACACTAAATTGTAATGCTCAATACTGCGTGTGTGTAAGCATCTTCAGAAGGGTCATAACCAATGTATTAGTCACTGTGCTGCTAGCATCTAACTCATTGCTTTGGAAAGCATGCAAGAGATTATCTGAGTGTGACTGATGCTATGAGAAATCAAACCCTCTGCTTTGAAATTACCTGCAGCGTGTAGGAACTCTTGTACAGGAGCTTGACATTCACATCGTCTCCATTAACTGTGCATTTCCCATAATTCCCACCCAAGCGATGTACCTCATCCTGTGGACATGCAGAAAAAGAGCCTCATATGATTGGGAAGCATCAATCAAATTCAAGCAGATGCGTAAACAGTTCAAAAGGCATGTTAGGACTAAACAAATAGACCACAAAGACCAGGGAGCAAATAAAATAAAAATAAAGAAGAGACACCAGAAGCTATATTTAGAGGTCAGGCTGAGTTAAACCCTGCAAAGGGAATTAAAACAAACAGCAAAGCTATTTTGGCCACACAAATAAATAGAGAACAAGGGAAGAAGTGGGGCTGGTACATAGAGATGATGGGGAAGAGATTAAAGATCACCGGGGGTAGCCCAAAAACTAAATGAATAACTTGCTCCTGTGTCTACCAAAGGGAATTGGACATGGGAGCTGAACATGGGGGTAAAAAGGCAGGATGGTTAATTCCATGAGGCTACTAAAATAGAAGCAAGTGTCAAGGAGTTCAATGCACTTGTGTTTGGGGGGAAACGGGAGAAAGATCATTTCCATCCCAGAATTTTGAAAGAGCTAGCACGTGAAATTGTAGATACAATAGCAAGGATGTTTAATAAATCTACAAAATCATGAGTAATACTATATTATTGGAGAACAGCAAATTTGGTACTTTATATTTAAGAAGGTGAATTCATACAATTTGGGCAACTACAAGTCTCCTCGTTTGACTTTAGTGGGGAGCAAGTCTTTGAAGAAATTTTGAAAGACATAGAGGGAAATAGGGAATGGGATAACGCACGACTGTGTTTACTAAAGTAGATTAAACCACACTAAACTTATATCTTTCCTTTAATAAGCTATCTGATTTTTAAGATAAGAAGAAAAACAAGATCTAATCTAGTTGAGCTCCATTAAACATTTGATATAGTGCCACATGGGAAATTATTAACCTGGAGAAGGTGGGGATTAGTACGAACATTGTGAGGTTGGCAAAAGCTAGCTAATGGATTATGGTGAACGGGGAAGAGTTGGGCCATAGTGAGGCCATCCCTTTGCTCATAACCTGCCATTATCACCTGAAAAAGGAACTGAACGGATGCTGATGAGCAAGGTCAGCACACCTGTTGGATCCCTATGGTAGTCGCGATCCCTGGTCTGATGTCAAACCCTTCATGCTCGAGGAACGGCGTCTGATTGTGGTTGTGGATCATCACTTTCACACCAGCCACTGTTGACAGCAGGGCTATGTGATCCTTCTGCTCTGCTTTTAGGATTAGAGAAAGTCCTAGAAACAAAAGGAAAGGAAAGCCTTCATTAAACCTTGACTTTCAACCACAACTCCTTACACCGAGGCTGGGAATTAACATAATCTCTCATACTCCCAACATAGCTAGAGAAGTTATACGGGTTGTGCTCTCAGAACAGAGCTTGGTGCAAACTTGGCTAGCATCCATGCCAAAAAGGATGTGCAATCCCTTTTCTGTGGAGTGATCTTTGCTTGGTCTTTCCTCCCTGCCCCTTCACCCAACCACATACCATATGCAACGCCAGGTTTTGTTGCTTCCCAAAAGGGATTTGTTCCGTCTTTGTTAAAAGTGTAGCAGCTTCCATAGACCGGGTGGTGAAAATGATCATAGTCACTGCAAAGAGGAAACACAAATACGAATCATTATGAGCGGAAAAAATCTCCACTGTATTATGTGTATGGTGGTAGTGTCGCAAGGGTCCAGCTAAACTGGACTCCCCTCTCTCCCCCCACTTTGCAAACATAATAAAAAGATGACTCTTGGCCCAAACAGCTTACAATGCAGATAGAGTTACTGCCTTTCTATATTACTTTCATACTCATAAGGTAGTTTGATGCTAATTGATTATGAGCAAACAGAGCACTCATAAGTAACAGGGATACTTCAGTCTGCATCTTATAATTAAGTACATGAATATTGTTAAGAACACTTCAAATGGTGATAACCAATCTTGTATTTCTAGGGCACTTGTCATCAGAAGATCTCCAAACCTTGACAATGCTTGGAAAGTATCATGCCCGGGGTCAGAAGGGGAAACTGAGTCACACGAGGATCGACTTGCACGGTATAACACAGTGAGTGGCAAAAACAAGAATAGAACTGAGGAGTCCTGACTTCTTTTTTCGTTGCTGTGACTTCGGACATGCTGCTTTCAAAGGTCAGTATTGATTAGGCATGTTTAGCTGAAACTTAAACCAATGCTTTAAAGCAGTGGTTTTCAACCTGTGGCCCATGGACCCCCGGAGGTCTGCAGACTATGTCTAAGGGGCTCACAAAAGCTGACTATGATCAATCAGAAGTATGTGAATACCCACACTTACAATTCAAAGGGGTCTGCACCCCCACTGAATTTTTTTTAGGGATTCATAAATTAAAAAAAGTTTGTAAACGACTTCTTTAAAGGTTTAGGCTTCCTTAAATATCCTTCTGTATCCTTCTTTTGCCATAAAGATGTGCCAAGTAACGGTGCCTTGGATGATACCTTGCAGAGCAATGCTGAGTAACGATGCTATTTAGGGTATCTTTGATCTCATGCAGTGTAGCTGTATATGGCATTTTTCATATGTGCAAAGAAGCTTCAGCTGGGTTGCAAGCATTGGCTGTATTGTAATTGTGACTTTGGATCAAAATCAAATCAACTTATTACTACCAAGCCTGAGTTTCAGCCCTTGAGCTCTGGTCCTGTACAAGGTACAAGTGCTTCGACAGCATTTAGGCAAACATTTCCTGGCTCTTTACCATGTTTGTACACAATGTTTTGCAGCTCAAGCACATTTGCTTAGTGGAATTGGGCTGAAGTGAGTGCATGCTAGCATCTGCCTCTTTGGTTGCATGAAAGGAACAGTAAGGAAATATATCTAGCATGGCAGAGGACACAAGTAGGGGACCATACAACTATCCCCCTTCCCTGACTGGCCCAGGGCCACAGGACAATTTTAGGGAGATTCTGGTTTGGATTTATGCCATTCTAGGCTTTGTGCTGGGTTGTGTTCCTTTACCGTTAACATAGCCCATCCAGTTCACAATTTAAACATCTTTATTTCAGGGTCCCAGCACTGTCTAATAGTGATACCACCCAAATGAACATCAGGCAACCTGGCCTCTGCTTCTGACAGCCCCTGATTTGCTGTGTGGCCTTGCTGAATTCACTGAAGCTCTTTGTGCCTCTCTGTTCCCTCACTCTAAAACGGGGACAAGATTGCAAACCCCTTTGGCAAATCACTTAGAAAGCCTTAGGTGTAAGGTACAACTAGTCAATGCCTGAGGCACCTCTGTATAAATCATAGAGAAAATCAAGGTTGGAAGGGACCTCGGGAGATCGCATCTAATGCAACCCCCTGCTCAAAGCAAGACTATCCCCAACTAGATCATCCCAGCCAAGGCTTGGTCTAGCCAGGTCTTAAAATCTTCCAGGGATGGAGAGTCCATCACCACTCTGGGTAATCTGTTCCAGTGCTTCACCACCCTCCTAGTGAGAGAGGTTAGATATTAGGAAAAACTAACTGCCCTTCCTGCAACTTGTGACCATTGCTCCTTCTTCTGTCATCTGCCTCCCTGAGAACAGCCCAGCTCCAACCTGTTCCAAGCCCCACTTCAGGTAGTTGAAGGCTGCTATTAAATCCCCCTCAGTCTCCTCTTCTGCAAACTAAATAAGTCCAGTTCCCTCAGTCCTTCTTCAGAAGTCATGTGTCCCAGCCCCCAAACCACTTCATCACCCTCCGCTGGACTTGCTCCAATTTGTCCACATCTTTTCAGTAGTGGGGAGTTCAAAACTGAAGTCAGTATTCCAGATGTGACTTCACCAGTGCAGAATAGAGGGGAATAATCACTTTCCTTGATCTGCTGGCAACACTCCTACTAATGCAGCCCAGTTGACTTCTTGGCAACACAGGCACACTGCTGGCTCATATTCAGCTTATTGTCCACTGTCACCCCCAGGTCCTTTTCTGCAGAGGTGCTGCCCAGCCAGTCAGTCCCCAGCCTGTCCCAGTGCATGGGATTGTTCTGTCCTAAGAGCAGGACTTTGCACTTCCCCTTTTTGAATGTGTCTGCTCCCCTAAAACTGTGCCCTGTGTAAACACTTTAACATAAGATTTCATAAAGAAGCAGGGGGTAGTGGGTTAAACACTGTTAAGCTTTTAGCTCATTGGCCAGGGATTTTCTTCTCTGCCTCAAGCCTGAAATGTGATTTCAGTACGCTCCATACTCCGGGACGTACGCCTCTTGTTCTGCCGAGGAACACGCATATCGCCCCACATAGAAATGCCGAGTTGCTCCTGGGTGAAGGCAGGAGAAGTTATTTTTACCAGGCATGGATAGATTTACATTAGTTGTTCTGGATTATCCTTGCTTTGCTTTGCAGCCCTTCAATTCAAGCATCAGCAGAGGTCACATGGCACAGGGAAAAGAGTCCCCGTTACTGTAACCTTCACATGTACAGGGATTATATTCATTTTATGCCACATTTGGGAGGTAAGCTGATGGAACGGGAGACCCGGTGTCTCACAAGCCAAATGCTTCCAGGGTGATGGTACAGTCCAGTCCATACAGTGCCACCCACAGCCCATGGAAGGCAACATTGGCAATGGAAATCACATTGCTTTTCCAAAACCGTGCAGCAAAAGTGCCCTTCAGAGTGCTGATCTGTTCCCAAGGGTGGCTCTATGCCTGGCCAGACAAAACTGCCCACGTGACAGACATTGACACTGAGGCTCCGTCTGCTTGGGCTCCATACCAGCTGCATTCTGGTTGCTCATTCATGATAAAAACCATTCATTGGTATTGTGGCCCTGTTCCGCATCAAAAAAATGACTGCTATCTTCATTAACAAGGAAGTTCCAGCTTGAACTAATTGGAATCCACCTGCCTTCGGTTTCTTTTTATACTTGAGCCCCCTAATAGTCTGGGGCTTAAGGGGCACGGTTTGAGACACACCACTGCTGCATTCCCAAGTAGCAGGGCCAACCCTTTCTTCATCAGGCCGTTCTAGCCGGCTGAAAAACTGCCCTGCTGTTTCTGCTCCACTGAAGCACACCTTTCATAAGTGCGCTTGTGCCTCCCCAATTGCATCTTGATGATCTGGGGGGAGATCAGACTTGGAGTTGCATTGATGCAGCTTTTGCAACCCACAACTTTCCAACACAAGCAGAAACTGGATCTTCTCCGACTCCAACAGCATGTGATGGCAAGAGGAGAACTTGTCCCAGCCAGTTTTAATTAAAGTAGCAGGCATTTGCTCCTGTTTTGGACATTGCTGGTTTTGCTCTGACATCAACTGCGCCCTTCGCGGTGCTGCAGAAGAATATTTAAGCTTGTTTCCAGGGTTTTTTTACTACAGGTCACGAAGGACTAGCCCAAATCCACTGAGACAGAAAATAAGGATGATTCTGCATTGTCTTAATGCTAAAGGAAGGGGACTTGAACTGCTGCTGAATACACCAAATATGATCCTTCCCTTTTTCTACTTTGCTCTCTTCTTTCATCAATGCATTTATTAGCTGCAGCAAAATAAATATTCATCCACTCTATGTGCTGTTCATCAAGGAGAAGGCACAGAGTCCTCCAAACACACTCTAAATAGTGCCAATCAAAAGGATTAATTCCCACAATTTACTACCACCACCAATGCTAGCTTTCCATTTTATACCGCTGTATCAAGGGCCTGGCCTTTTCCGCTGAGGTGTCTCACTGTCAGGTATCTTAACCAGATGAAAGGGTAATGTGCAGTTTTCCTGTAAAGCAGATAATTTAACTAGTTGCAGCTGAGTTTTTAAAAGTGGGCCGGAGACTCTTGAGCACAGAGGAGGTTCTGCAAGGGAAAAGTCAGGATTAGCTAAGCTGAGATCTGTCTCATTGCTGTGATGAGTTATCGCAGTACAGCCAGTCCCAAGGAAGGGTTGTATTTGGACTGTCCACTGAGTTAGATCCTTAGTTGGGTTTATCCTTAGTGATCCTTAGTGATGTCAACCCAACCTAGTTGGGTTGACGTCAGCGGAGCAATGCCAATTTGCAATAGCTAAGGATCTGCCCTGGAGCGTGTGCAGTTTTTAGGAGGAAGAAGACAACACCCACTATGTGCACATGCTTTTATCCACGAATCAGAAGAGCATGCGATAGGCATTTGTTCCTGTTGCTACACAACCCTATTGAAAGAGAGGTGTGTACTAAGATTCACATTTTCAATGAACAGGCTTTGCCCAGAGAGCACAAGGCAGATTGATGGGGAATTGGGACTGCAATTGAGGAGCTGGCTTCCAACTCTGTGCTCTGCCCACTGGACCAGTTTAAACCATGAGAAGACAATCCTCTGCTGTAGCCAGCAGGCCAGCACCATCCTCTCTCTTGCTTGTGCTATCTTTTAACGTGGTGAAACTTCTCTGCTCAACTCAGCCTCTCTGTTTCTACCTGCCTTGTGCGGCTCCGGCTTATTAACAGAGCCAGATGAACACAGCAACATCAAGGCAGCTGATTCATGGTGGTAATTACAAAGCGTGCACGTGGAGGGATGTTAGGTGCAAGAATCAGCAAGGACTTGCATCAACTTCCAAAGAGAGCCAAAGCTATGACTGGTTCCCCAGGCAGGGAAAGACCTTTTGACCCTCCTGCCTAAAACTGTCAGTGTGTGGGTTGCAAAGCTCCCCTCTGCTGAGGACACTAGGAAGAGATACTGCCTTCATCTGTACCTCAGGACAACCTTTACCAGCCATTCGGCAGTCATGGGAATTGCTGCCTTGGGTCCTTTTGCTACACCCAGACCAAGTTCCTTGTCTCTACAGAGCTGTGCATTCAAACCTGGCTCGTGGACGGTCACAAGCGACCCAAGTTAAAGCCTTTTGTAGGTGTGGGGGGCATGCTTTTCAAATCATGCTCTCGCCCAGGTGAGTCTGCTGGCAGCAGCTGGCCCGCAAGCGGCATGCTCCTGCATGGCTCGGCTCTGCCATCAGAAACGTTTCAAGGCAGGTGCGTGGGGAGGTGGAGCGACCCTACACTTGTATGAGGTGGCACCTGCTTCCTTCTTTACACCCAGATCGCTACAGGAGGAAGGACTGAAAAGATTATGACCGTCCTGCCTGCTTGCCCCTTTGCAGCCCTCCCCAGGTAGGAGGAGTGCAAGGGGCTCTCTCCAGTTGCTTGTCTCGGTGAAGCAGCCACTTTCTCCTCCTCCTTTGCTCTGACCAACGTATACCAACGGTCACAGGGGATCTTACTGTAGCCCATTACACCGCGGAGGAGTCTTAGCACCCATGCAGGACCCCTGGCTTCTCTTCTTAAAGACAACTTGGCCAGCAATACTGCAAAGGACCTTTTATCAGCAGGAATTTGTCATCAAGAGAGCTGACTCTGTATCACTAACAACTGCCCTTGCTGGGGCAAGGGGTTGCACCAAGGTGTCCAGCTCACTAGAGTTACATAGGTTTTTCCTTTTTCCCTTTCTTTAATGACATCTAAGAGAAGAACTAGGGGTGAACCCCCCCCCACGAGAGATGAACCCAGGTTAGCACCGTGTGCAGGAAACCCAGGCTGCAGAGGACAGACAAACCAGGGAGACTGGACTCCCTGCGGTTTATACTAACTATTGCCAGAACCTGGAGGATCTCGAAGTGCTTTACAAACTGATTTTAAAAATCTGCAAAGGGAGGTGGGTGCTATTATCCCCTCATTTTTACAAATGAACAAGCCCCAGAGAACACAGATCCCAGGCCTGGGATTTTCAGAAGAGTCAAAATCCCAATTCCCAGCCTGAGTAGTTTGCTCAAGGTCACAGAGGGAGCTAGGAGTGTAATCCAGGCTTCCTGGCATCCAGCCCTGTGCTTTAAGCCTCCCTCTTCACCACATTTCCAAGATAAGCCCTCACTTATTCTGGCAGCCCATCATGACAGATGCCAGACTTCTTTCAGCCATAAAATCGGCTTCACCCTTGCAAGCTCTGGCATAATTGCAAGCCGCTTGGCCTTTGCTAATTCACCATTGGGAGCTCTTCAAGGATTTTACCTGTTTCTACAGGGCTCCCCATCATACTGGCAGGAGTAGACCAGGTCTTCTATCTGATCTTCGTGAGCAGTAATGTTGATTATCACTGGGAGCTGAGACATGATATTCATGTAGTGAAACTTGTACCACTCGAGAATGGCGTCCACCCCAGATGAGTAGGTCTTGTCAAAACAGTTCTCACCTGTAGCGTTGCACTGGAGAGGAAAGAGGAGGAGAGGAAATGAGGCTCCAGGTGTGCAAGGTGAGGGTGGGAGGGGAGTTATAGCTGTGGGGCACAACATCTGTCCTGTCCAAAGATGAGCCCCGGGGAAGGTCCAGGGTATTGAGTGTATACACACTTTGGGCACATGATGGGACCACCTCAGATATGTTCCCAATTACTGTAATTACTCCTTGGACAGAAAAGGGATGGAAGTATTCCTCTCGGTTACCCTGACAAAAGAAAGGCTAAACTCAGTGGAGGGGCTCTATAACCAGTGAAGCACTGGCCAAGTCCTGGAAACCTCTCTTTTCTTACCCGGCGTAAAACCATACTGACTGCCATGGAAGTTGGCTTGAGTACAGAGCTGCAGAACTGGTTATGAGAATAACAAGTAAAAACACGATCTGGGCACTTCACACCACGTCATCCTCCTTTCATCATAGTTTTTGCTTTTTGTCTAGAGAAGGGCTCTAAAGATCAGCTCTGGGCATCCCCTTACTTTTTTATGGACAAAATAATTCGTGCTGCTACTGTTTTCTCCGCCAGAGTCACGTGTTAGTAAAGGCTTAAGGTGGGGAAGGGATCTTCAATGGACACTGTTGTTTGACTTCAGATATTTTTCTTTGGACATTTATTGGACAGTTCAGCCACGTTTATTGGCGCACAGGTTGTGCGGTGTGGCCAACAAGGTGCCGAAGCTTTGTTACACTTACCAACCTAAAGCCCACCATGGAAATGTTCTTCTTGGACACAGGATCAATGACATACGTCCTCACCAGTGGGATGTTGCGATTCAGCTGAAAATCAGCAGGACCGAAGTTGTCAGACTCCTTTCTAGCCAAGTCCTTCACTTTGATGATTTTTTCCTCACCGTGGAACATGTTTGCTGTGGCTGAGCTGCCATACAAACTGGCAATGGTCTCCACGGCCAAGAAGTCCAGTTCAGCCAAATTATCACTGACTGTGGCAAACCTACAAGGCACAAGTAAACGGGAGGCTTGTTACCCAGGTTACAGGTAACCTTGTGGATAGGCTACCGATAAAAGAGGCAAAACCAGGTTGACAGTCCACTCTTGTATTTGCTTGCACCTTAAAACATGAAAATAAGCGTTTTATCCCCAAGTCTGTTTGGCTACACACAACAGCACAACAGATTTTTACCTATACTGGCTGGGGGACTAATGAGGTGGGGAAGAGGGTGGCGCACAGATTGGCAGCAGGTCTTTAATTTGCTGTGTTCTCCAAATTTCCCTCCAGCCTATGTCCAATGTTTATAGATGGCCTGTTCTAATATTTTAATAAATGATCTCTGATTGGTTTTATTCAAAGTCTTTGCTTCACTGAAACTTTTGGAACTGGACTGAACTAGATCTCTTGTGGACTTGGAAGGTGCTAATTAGTTGGGATTGATATTCTTGAGAAAGTGGGAGTGTATTTTTTTATTTCCTTTCCTTCCCCAAAGTGGAATGCTGTTTTTGTTTCTTTACCTTACTTCATGGTCTTTCCCCACAGGGCTGTTTTTATTTTTACACATTATCTAGGCATTTTAACAAAAAATATACCTCTTATAGCAAAAGAATATCTAATACATTTGGCTACATTAATCACTACTATTTTAAGATAAAGCTATGATACAGTATGTATAGAGTATAGGTACTCCTCACTTAATGTCATCCTGGTTAATGTTGTTTGACGTCGCTGATCTATTAGAGAACGTACTTGTTTAAAGTCGTGCAATGTTCGGTTATAACATTGTTTGGCCGCTGCCTGCTAGTAGGTAACTACCGTGACGTAATCGGATTCGCTTAACATCGTTTCGGTTAAAGTCGCATTTTCCAAGAATGTAACTCCGACATTCAGCAAGGAGTAGCTGTATTTAATGTATGGCCTTTCTTTATCTCCTTTCAGGCCTTGTGCTTTGTTTAATTGTGTTTGATGGTTTCTTTTGCTTGCTGACCAAATTAGTTGTCACATCTGCAAAGGTTTACACTATGGTTACTCAGAAACAGGCTTTGGGCCGTATGCTTAGCAACACTTTTGCAGCCCCTTGAAAATGGCTAAGGCTGGCAATAGTCTGCAGTGCCCTTTTTCCTTCAGTTAAAAAAGCACATCTGTAGGAACGCCAATATACACACAATCCCTGGAAGGGACTTCAGAGCCACTGAATCCAGCCCCTATTTTCCGTGTCCAAAATGGCATGGCTTTCTTTTAAAGCTGGAAACGATGTTTAATCTCCCGTCCTATTTAGCCTATGGTACCTCTGTACTGAACCAATCATTCCAACAAATGAATGCTCTTACTTCCAAAATGTAGGCTCTTAAATTGAATCCCCAGAATTTGCAGCCATTCTGGCCTTAGCTGCACAAACAGGCATTTCTGAAAGCAAGCTGCTGGTAGGTAATTCTTATAGGCAAGTTAAATAATTGCTGACTAAATCATTTGATAAGCACTGAATAAAAATTTAGGCTCCATCCTGTTAGCCCACTTGTACAAAGGTTCCCATGGAAGACAATGTGATTATGCCCATCCCTAAATTCCCACACCTAGATATTAGAAAGGCTCAAGGATTCAGCTTGCAATTAAACAGCATGTAGTTTCTCACTCCAGTGGCCTGTAGTTCAGATGTGAATGGCTTTGGACGAGATGTGTAGTTTAAGGCAAGAACACTTTTACCAATGTAGAAAATCTGTCAAGTCCAAGAAGATACTATGGAAAGCTCCCTTACACCTGGAAGGAAAAAGATAATCCATGACTATGCACCTGCTAGTACTCATTCCCAAACCGAGGCCAGAGTTTAACCATCCTGCAGATAAAGATGTTGTACCCTCAGGATCCCAACTGGATCATCCTCAACTCAGGAGAAAAAAGAGTTATCAGACCTTTCACTGCAACAGTACTGGAGCTGTGGCAGCCCTCGGTAAATGCCAGCCTACCTGTATGGGTTGAGATTGCAGAGAGTAATGGCTGGGAACATCTTGGGCTCTGAGTGCATTGACATGGTTGTCACAACAGGATAGGTCCAGTACTGGCTGAATAGGAGTGCAAATTGCCAGTACAACATCCCAAAGCTGGCGAGGAAGAGCAAGGTCCAGAAGGCTGTTTTCATCTTGTTGCTGTCTGAGCACACCAGACGAATGGTGCCGTGGATGGTGGTGTTCTTGCAGAAGAACTCGAACATGTCCCTGTAGGAGTCATAGAACTCAATAAGGCCTTCCTCCTTCTCCTCCTCCTCTCTCGTCAAGTCCTGGTCCATCCTCTCAGGCTGTTTCAGGTTTAAAAAAAAAGCAAAACAAGCAAATAAATAAAATTATCCTCATTTGTTCTTAAGAATGAAGAGGTATGACCCATCTCTTTACATGGGGCATAGTGTAGGCAATGGGTTTCACCACTGTCTAATGTGGAACATCTCTGTTTCCAGAACTCAGATATCAGGAAATAGCAGCGCTGTTGGAGGTTTTTGGTGCTGCCATGCAAATGGACTACCCAAGTAGTTTTAACTTGCTACTGGCATTTCAGCGAGGTTATCAGGAACATCTGCAAAGTCTCTTAGCATGGATGTGTGTGGTTAGAATGATTAATGTGTATAATACTAACATAAGGGCTTCGGGAGAAAAATGGTGAATACCTTTTCCCCTTCTGTCATATTAATAATTAAAAAAATCAAGGTCTCCCATGTACAAACCAGGGTTAACACAAAAGGAAGGGAGGAAATTCCATTGTTCCAATGAATATTAGTTGGTCAATGTGTAACTATGAAATGCCATATACATTTATGGGACTATATAACAAATGATGAGTAATATGAACATTAGAGCATCTATTGATTTAAGATTACATCTGACCTTATTTTTTGCTGAATGCAAATGCTCCTGGTCCCCAAAATCAATAAAACCAGGAAGAGGTCAGTCTCATCTAGTGACTTTGGTTGTATTAATGTAGGGCTGGATATAATCCCAGTGGAACTTCTTTTCTACCACCTGTTTTTTTTATTTAAAAAATATTTTAGAGTCAATTTAATGCTGGAAAAGTGCTAGACTGATAGGAATGGAGAAAAAAATTCCTTGGTTTACAAACAGAACAAGGGCAACATGTCTTTATTCTGGACTGGAAGGCGGCTCAACCTCTGGTGATAAGAGAGGAGTTTAGTCACCATAAATAATTTAGTCCTTGGCTTCTCTGAGGAAGTTGCCTATAAGGGGAATAGTCAATCAATACTAGGAATGGGGGAGTCTTTTCTCTCCAATCTAAAATAAAGTAACTTTCAATCCCAACCAGGGAGACTCAATTTGAACTTGTGAGTTATATCCCATTAGCAACTGCAGCCACTCTTGAGGCAGAACATGGCACCTGTTTCTCAGCACAGTAGCAGACCCAAGCTCTTTAGAAAAGTGACAAAAAAACCAAACCATTTTGTTGAGAAACTACAGAGAAAATTTTCCTTATCAAAATATAATGAACCCATTTAGAGTTTGGCCATGACATTGAAGCTAACAGTTTACTTCTAGAAAAGATTCCTTGTTGCATTTACAAAAACTGGTATGTCCTTAATAGCATACCATTGTTGGCTTTTCTATAACGCTCATCCAGAGAGATCAGAATACTTTACCCCCTGTTTTACAGATGGGTAAGTTGAGGCACAGGGAAGACAATGGTGTGCCCAAGGTCACACAACAGACAGTGGCAAAGCTAGGAATAAAATGCTGACCTTTGGGACCCCATTCTGGTTCATTAGCCATGCACATTCATCTCTGACCCCCATCCTACCAAACACATTCAAAAAACCGCTGGCTGCTCACTTAAAAATGTGGTCATTCCAGGGCTCTTGGAACCAGATCAGAGTATTATTCTAATACCAACCTAGAGGAATGAAAGCTATTTATTGAATCACCTGCATCAACTCCTGTAGCATCCAACTTTCCAATGTTACAACACCCCTCCCTGAATCACCATCAACGGTGCTATTGAAAGAAGGGTTTGATGAAGGTTATGCTTAGCATAGACTTGGCTATTTTATACAAAATGATAAACACACCCACTGACGTGCAGATAGAAGGAATATTTTGCAAGGAAAAATGACTGCTGAATGCTTTTTGTTGCTGCTCAGTGCCGTGCCTATAAACAACCTTCATCCAACAAAATACATTGAGAAACGTCCTAATGGAGGTGTTCTTATCTTAGGAGGCTTCAACTTGAAGTGGCGTCTTAACTCAAGATTGCATGAGCAATGAAGATGCCTAAAAGTCTTCTAAGTGATTTCAACAACAGGATCAATGCACAAGCAGTTCAGAGCACAACGAGCTCCTACTGCAGCTGAAGAGTAGAGCATTAAGAAACAGAGAATTTGATTGAAAAGGTAGGTTTGAACAGTCTATTAGTAGACAACTTAAAAAGTGTCACCCCGGCTATCTTCAAGCTTTTTTATTCTCCAGGAAGACCCTAAAGGAAAGTGGAAGTGTCTTACCAAATGTTCTCGAAATGCATAAGAACAAAAAGCAAGCAAGCAAGCAAGCAAGCAATAAACTCCCCCCCAAACAAAAATGTTCAAACAGAAATGGAAAACCTGGTTTTCTTTACCTTCCCATCGCCATTAAAGGACTGAAATGGGCTTTGCTCTAACTTCTTAAACAACCTTACCTTTGGGCAAGCTGGAAAGTTCTAGCCAAAAAGAATGTAATAAAGCAACTACAAAGAAGGAGGAAAAATGCAGAGGAGGGGAATTAGCATGAAGATGGCAATTCCACTTTTTTTGCTACAGGCAAGCACTTTGTTCTGTGCTCCATTTGGATAATGTATCTCTCTCACATCTACAGGTATAAAAATGCACCCAGCTGCTGCACTATCTTCCAAAGAACGCAGCGGCTACAAAGCCTTATCTACTGACATCACGACAGAAAGTATAATCGTTACAAAATAGCACATACAGCTCTTTGCAACAAAAAAAAAGTCACATGGCAAAGATCTGGGAATATTTCATAGACATTAGGGCTAGAAGGGACCTCGGGAGATCATCGAGTCCAGCCCCCTACCCAAAGGGGGTTGTATGCTTTTACCAGTCCTGGTAAAATAGTTTCCCGAGCTTTGATACTTAACTTTGTTTTTAACTCCCCTCAGATTCAACCCTTCTTCCCCCTTGTTATTTATATTATTTTAAAATAAATGAAGGCAGCCACATAGCATTAAAGATGTAATTAATTTGGGAAACATTACAAGGCAGTTGAAGGAAGTCCTGCACATGATGCATATTTTCAGTAGTACAGAAAAGTTTTACTTGCTCAATGCATACAATTCTCGTGCATTGAGAATTTAATTATAATTAAATTATAATTAAATATAATTTTACAGTCTGTGTTGTTCTAATACGTGTTTAAACTCAAATGAGGTAAACACACACTACAAATGCAAACCTAAAACATAGCCCACGTATCCTTCTGTTTAACAAACTCACTTCTTACATGCATCATTAAGAACAATGATTTTCAAGGTGAAATCCCTAACAGGTGATCACTGATTATGATGCTTACTTTGCTTTTAAAGATACATTTATATGGCTGGTGACTTAAAAACATTTAAATGTGAATTTAAAAAAATGAATGAAAACACCCAAATTCACCCGCAGTGCCAGAAGCTTTCACTACACATGCACAAACACACATGCACATACAGAGGCTGATCCATTGCCTATTATTTCTCCATTTTTTCCCAGGTTACCCTACCCGTAGAACTAGTTAACGCAGCCGTTGTAGTTGGCAACCTTGGAGTCTGTTTAATAAAGCATGATAAATAACTGTCAGTCTTAACAACGGCAACCATCAAAAATGCCAAACTTGGAAGAAGCTCTCAGTTAGTTATAGGAAGAAACCCTGTTCTTTGGAAGTTAAAAATTGTGCTGCAGTGGCAGACAGATATATGCCCATGTCCTCTTATGACCACTATATTATATCAACTCAGTGATCAAACATACCCTGAAAGCATGTGTATATTATGCCATTGATCCAAACAGAAAATCATAGACTTTTTTGCCTTTCAATTACTATATGATACCTTTATACATTTAAAATATTACAACTAAGTGCCAAAGCCTTCCTTACTGTACCTTTGTAGGAGCTCTGTCTCTGTAGAGCTGTATTGGGAGTGGACAACAGATTGCACCTCCAACTTTGTCCTAAACAGAAGGGCAAGTCGTGGTCCAGAGATTTCGGGCTCTCTTTTATAACTGAGCATAAACTGGGAGCTATCCAGCTTATGTAGATAAAGCTGATGACATCAAAAGGGGCTGATACTTCTGAGGAAAGAGTCAATGGAAACTATTTACATTATGATCCAAGGAATAGGAAGCAAATTAATTGGACAAGCCAACTGGGAGCTGTCCAGGTTATGTAGATGAAGCTGATGATGTCAAAAGGGGCTGGTACTTCAGAGGATGATGACAATTATTTAAATACTTATCCAAGGAGTAGCAAGTGAATGAACTGGATCGGTAAGCAAACACCCAAGTTATCCCGGACCTAAAGAATACTACATATGCCTCTTACGGTTTGCATTCACTTTTACAGATGTTCCTTACAACTACTCATTGATTTATTTGTAACAGGGATGGCGGAGGCTGGAAAGCTCCCTGCTCAAGAAGACCCTATCAAGGATTGTCCTTTTCTCCTCTTTCTCCTATGGCCCACTTCAACCATGCAACCTGCTCTGGCCTTAGGGATCATAGGAGGGAGGGAGCATCCCAGCAGCTGAGCGGGATGAATTTCACCCTTAATAACCAATCAAGGGCTTAAGATTTTGATCTGGATGTTGGGTTTCATGGGGGTTTTTTGCGTTAGTCATTGGGGTTTTTAAATGCTAATGGATTTTTTTTCTCCTTTAAGACTAGTGAAATATTTCTCTGCTGTGTGGGCACTATATCAACAATGTCATTAATGTCACAAATAGGGGGAAAAGGTCATTCACAATTTGAGCCTACTAGTCAAGATGCAACCATTTTAATGAACGCCCGTACTTTTCTGACCCTTCCCCCTTAAGCTCCATTTCTACAATGAAGGGTCTTTTACAGGGTGCTTAATGCAGAGACAGACTCAACTGTCCTGAATGCATTTATGTTGTGAAAAGCTCACAGCGGTGTTACAAGCCTGCAGGATACTTGGAGCTTAAGTCTGAAAGGGCTTGTCAAGGAAGCAAATTAAAGCATAAAGTGCTGCTTATGAAATGTTATGTTCTCTGGTAGTGAGTAATAAGTAGTGCAAAGAGTTGCAGGTTTGGCCTGCAAAGCTTAATCTGCCCATCCATTCTCCGGTGTTTGGATTTGCTGATGCCACGGTCCTGTTTCAAAAGTCGAACCAAACTAACAAAAACCTGGGAAAATTCTGTCAAATTTGGAAAGGACGCAATTTGGGTGGGTCCAGATGTTTCCTTTGGGTTTTGATCTGTTCCATTTTGTTTGGAGGGTTTTGGGCCTTTTTGTGGTTCTTAGAAAAACCTATAATTTTGCTTAGAAAAGTAAATGCAAAATGAAGAGTGGCAAAACTATCAGTTCTGAAAATGTCGAAGCAAGGCAGTGTAATATTAACTCATTGTTTAATGCAATCAGATTTCAAAATCAATGTTTAAAAATGTTTGATTTTGAATACAATGTGTGTGTATGTATGTTTTCATCAACATCAAACAGTTTTAAATACATTGATTTTGAAATCTGATTTCATTAAACAATGAGTTAATGTTACACTGCCTTGCTTTGACACTCTGATGAGTTAATATACGTTTGCTTTTGGGGGGATGTCTTGGCCACTGTAAGAGTCCAGCTCCCTTGCACTGTCTAGGCTTCTCATGAAATAACTCATAGTATCAAAAATGCTATTCCAACATATGCATGCATTCAATGTTTTTGGAGGGTTTCCCCATGAGTGCTGCTGTCTTGCTCATAACATTGTTTTAAAAAAATGCACATTGGCGGCTCTTATTTTGGAAAGGCAACCTAGATCAGCTCCAGTATACTGGGGTGGTTGACAGGTACATGTCTACCCCTGCTGCAAATCACAGGACTTTCTGGAGAAATCCTTTAGCTGGCATGAATCAACCAGTCCCAGGGAAGTCATGGGTCGTGGAAGACCATCTGAGAACCCGTCACCCATCCTGCTCTTTATTCTGTATGCATTGTGCTAGCGTAACCGCAATGAGAAACTGCTGAAGGTGATGCATTTTGCACAGTAAACATGCACAAGGGAGACTCTTCTTTTCGCTGCTTTGTTTTGGCCGCAATACTCCCTGTAGTGAGGTTTTGGCTCTGTCGCAGCATCTGACCTGTAAACTTCAGAGCTAGCTAGGACACTTGCCTGCACAAAAGCAAAGAGTGGAACAGGTTGCTGGTTGTAGCCGTGTTGGTCTAAGGACATAGGCAAAAAAGGTTCTTTGGGTAGATGCGATATCTTTTCTCCAACTACCCAGTCGGTCTAATAAAAGATATCACATCTACCCAAAGAACCTTGCCTGCCAAGAGCAGAACAGTGTATGCAGACAGTGCTGCCCCTTGAGCAAGGGGCTGTTTCCCCACTGCTCAAATACCACCCAGTGTCACGATGGAAGGCGACCAAGCCAGTTAGGTTGTTAAAACAACTTAGAGTCTCTTTAAACATCTGGGGACAAATTATGGACGTGCTGTGGATTTCTGGAGTGCCATCAGGATGTGGCAGTTGCCAAAGACTGGGCAAGGAGGGTTCATTAGTGCAGCTTGCAGCGTGGCATGCCCATGCAGGTGGTATCCGGGGACTAGAGAAAGCCTCTCAATCCCTGCGCGGTGGCTACTGGACTGCATATTGGTAAGTGGCACTGTATCAGAGCAGCCTCCAGACTCTTTTCAGTGCCTCCTTACCCTCTCTTTAGGAACCCATCCGCCTCCCAGATGGCTAAAACTCGGCCTTCATTTGGTCAGATGGAAACCCCCCAGGACAAAGCAAAGGAACCAGCTCAGTTTGCTTTCATAACATTCAAGCCTTGGCACTGCAGCATTGCCAAAAGTTAAGGGAATCATTGTATCCTCCCTCTTGCTTTACACTAGCCTTGATTATCATATGTAGTCATCACTGGCTGGCTTGTAAATATAGTTCTGATCCTAATAAAAGCTAGCTGAAGCATAATTACTTGGGTAAAACCATAGCGTAAGGAGGAAGCAGCATTGGATATGTAGTCCTGTGAATACTGGTGCGGACTTGGACCTTGTAATGACACAGCAAAGAAGTACGAAGAAAACACTGCATGGCCATGGAGGCTACCCTTAATGGTGAGGACCCCTCTGCCAATAATAGCTATCTATATTAGGGAAATATGCCCCTGAGTTTTCATTGCTCAACCCCTAACTTTCCTTTCTAGCTGCTGTATATCAAACAGGAGGTGGCTCTGCCCTCCCCAAAGGAAATTATTCTTCTCGTGTTCCCAGTTTAGCCACATTTGATCGGACACAGCCAAATAATCTTGAGCTTACCGGATATTTCATTTAGGTAGTCTTAATTGTCATTCGCTGTCAGTGGCCAGCTGGAGCTTAAAGAAGTCACCAGGGAGTCACAGAAATGGAAACTGGAAACGGTCTTGCCAAACCAGGATACTTTTTTACAGCTCCTTGCTAGTGTTTTGTCCAGCTGGGTCTCAAGTGTCCAAATAAAATATTACAGTGATTAGCACCTTTGAAGAATGGAGCTGTGGCAGGGCTGAAAAAGCAGATGAGATGTTTTCTTCCATGAAGCATGTTGGGCTTGTCCCTGCCGCTCGGTGAAATCAATGTGGACTTCTGCTGTCAACTTAAATGAGACCGGGCTTGGGGCCATCGTTGTGCTCCCCCCATCTGTCATGATCTTCCAGGCGTCACAAAGCCTAGAACAAGGCATGAGATGGTGCTCGCACAGTCCAAAACCACGTTCGCCAGCTTTTCTTGCTGCCACGTCATGCTGCAAACTCCTCTGTTGGCTGCCCGCTGGCCCCATGAGATCTCATTCAACAATTTCCCCTGCTTTTGCTCCTCCCTGTTAAGCCTTTGTTTCATATTATTTCTTCCCAAATTACCTAACATTTAACCCCAAGGAGTTTTCTTCAGTGGAAAGTCTTAGAGCAGATCTCAAGTCTTCCCCTGATCATTTTAGCCCCATGAAATAATCCTCGGTCTCATCTTGTGCTTCCGTGCGACCGCAGTTTTGTTCTCCAAAATGCCCTGCTATTTGCTCTCTGCAGTTTTCCCAGTGTCTCCTCTCTTTCTCTTCAGGAGGCAGCATATCCCAATAGGTTTGCCCCATGCTAGATTTCCTCCCTTTGATTTGCCTTTGTGCAAATTCCCTTCAAAGCATTTGCTTCTCAGCTCCTAATGGGCCTGTTCCTCTTCCTCCACCGAGGTTGGAAACATTGGGAAGGCAGCTACGATATTTCCGCTCTGCTCTTGCCAGCTGGTTACTCCAAGGTGGAATCCAGCCAGCCATGCCCCACGCTGTCAGAGTTTCTCTCTGTTAATGTTAGTTCGAGCCCCTCGCTCTTCTTTTTTTTTCCCCCGTGAGAGAAAAGAGACTCATGCTTCTTCTACTGGTTGCCTTTCTGTTCTTGGAGAAAAAAGAGCATTGCCTAGGCGCGCTGCTGAGAAAGCAAAGACAATCTGCCCGGAAGAAGCTTTCAGGCATTGCACAACCTCCGCATTGTGCTGCCTTTGATCCTTCTCCCACTCTCCCGATGGATGTTTTCCAGCTGCTTTCCTCAGCTGTGGGAATTTCTCAGCCCTGAAATCCTCTGCACCCCAGCATTTCCCCTCGCTGAACTCCACTACTTGGTGCTTGGGCTCCCTGAGAATCGGCTCGGGGCACGTCTATGTTGAAATCGCTGTGAGTCACTGCCATGGCTTCGGTAGAGCATTGGAGATAACCTTTCCCAAGCCAGCTCAGGTGCTGGTAGCTGCCGAGCTGGGGCAGCACTCAGCTTGGGCTGCAGAGCCTGTAACCACTCAAGTGGCTTGTCTGTGCTGAGCTCGGAGGCTGTGGACTGGTTATACTTCTTTTGGGATGTGAGCTAGCTCAGATAAATCAATACTGCACTGCAGTCCCAGCAGTGTGGACATGCCTATAGTCACAAAGTGTTTGACATGGCTTCAACTATCACCCCTAGTTATCAGCGATAGGTTGCAAACCCTGCCCTTTAACTTGGCCTCGGCGCAAAGGTTTACATTGAAGAAATGCAGCCATAGGCAAGCAATACCCTAGTGAAGCCCAGCTTGCTGGCCGCTCATCTCTGCTCACTCACCTCTCTGATGTCTGCAGCTGCTCCTGTCAGTCCCATGGGACAATATCTATTATTTGCTCCTTTCCTGTTCACTACTTTCCAGAGTCATTTCATCACTGGCTTTTATAGTTGCCTCAGCTCCACCTACACTAATGTACCTGCCGTCGCCACCTCCCAGGACAAAGACAGTCCCAGCCCTGGTGGAGTACTGCCAATTAACTTGTGTCCAGTCTCACTGGATATCTATCTGTACATGCCGGACTATTTATGGCTGCTATTCTACTTTTAGGGGATGCCAATACTGTTATAGGGTCTGACAGAGTTAGAAGAGCACTGAACATGCTCCTTAGGTCTGTGGCCAGCCAGGCCCAGCTTGCCATTTCTGAGTCACAGGCGGTAGGCTACTTCCTAACGAACGGCTCTGGGGAGGGAGGCATAAATCTATCCCAACAGCTCCTGTCTCTCACAGTTGGTAGAGTTAGGTAGCAGAGCTCAGTGCAACAACTGATGGTGATTCACTCAGATTCATCGGGCCAATGTTACCAAATAACCAGTGCCTTGGTTAGGAGCCAAAGCAGGCATCACATCACCAAGAGGAAAAGATATGACTGTACAGGTACCATGGGGGAGAGGAATGAAGAAGCCGGGAACAAAAGGTGAAAGGTCAGAACACACTAATTAGCAAAACACTAATTGACTCTATTACATAAAGGTGTTTGTTGTCCGCAGTAGCACCGCCGAGTGATGCGTGAAACATGATGGGTGTGACCTGCTCCATCAGAAGGTTAAACTCCCATCAGAGATGGGAATCCACAAGATTCCTGTCCTACGTAAAGCTTATCCCATCACAGGGTGTACCCTCTGTATCTGGGGCTGGCATTGTTACGTCACAGAGGACAGTAGCAAAGCATTGTATATTTTAGCAGACTAGGGGGCCTCAACCATATGTTAAAAGCATACTTGTAGTCATCCATTTAATTCAGACAAATTCATTGTGGCTGACCAGATATCTTGAATCAAAGAAGTCACTTTGGAACCTGGACCCCTGTTTAAAACTAAAAGAATACATCAAATCAGTCCAAAAACTGATACACAGACTGATGCAAAGGGCTTGATACTAGAGCTGTGTGAATAATGTGCAGAATGCATGTGAAGACGCATTCAGTTTCCAAAGGGGTGTTTGGTCCAACCATATCTTTTCCCCTTATTATTTGCATGCATGGGATTTAGTCTGGGGACTGGATTCAAAGGTCTGAAAGGTCCCTTCCAACTTTATAGTCCTATGTTCTCTGGGATGTTTTGGGGCTGGTTATGTAGGTGATTAGCTGGGTATTCATGTGGAAACAAAAGGGCCTGCCATTAATCATTTGCTAGTTTTTCTCATACTTAAAAAATGCTTTATTAATCAGGCATGCAGGAAAAAAACCAGCACGTGTCTTGGGAGACCCATCCCACCTCATAAGTAAGTAGTAGTGAGTAATCCAACTGAATAGCTGAGGAGCAACTTGACTTTATCTGTATAGCCTACTTGATGAGCATGAGAAAGAAAGAAAGATCCTAGGTATCTCACTCACCCCAAGTCACCCAAGCTGGGACTTGAACTCAGATCTCCCATGTGGTAAGCAGAAACACTGCCACACAGCCGCAGAAGGATCAGAACTAGAGAGCTGGTGTGGCCTGATGATGTTGTCACTTTGCATTTCCTCAATCAATGCAATACAGAACCAATAGAAAAAAGAGGTAGGGACCTCACAGCTCTCTGAACCGGCAAATATAGGGACTGAGTATTGGTTCTAGAATGGGTATTTTCGTTACCAAATAAGAAGACATTTCAATGACATTTTGTCTGAGGAGATGTATAAGTGAGTAAAATGGGATTTGACAATGATAGATTTTTCCTTGTCTATAAGAGTTACATGAGCAACAAGGAAGGTGGGGCGGGGGAATGGATGACAAAACACTTGATGGCAAACAAAAGGGACCCTGGCAGAGTCCACTGCATGAATGGCAGCATGGTCTAACGAAATAGCCAAGGATCAAAAGCCTTACAAATTCTGGAGCTCTAAATCCTTCCTTACCATGTAAAGTTTGCTACCACATCACCTTTCTGCCTTTATAACCCCATCTCTAAAATGAGTACAACGATGCTTACTTTGCAGGGGTGTTGAGGATTAATTATCTGGAATGTCTACAGAATGCTTTGAAATACATGGCCATAAGCTAACAGACAGCAGATTTAGTCTGGATGTTAGGAGGAACTTCTTCACAGTTCGAGTGGCCAAGGTCTGGAACGGGCTCCCAAGGGAGGTGGTGCTCTCCCCTACCCTGGGGGTCTTCAAGAGGAGGTTAGATAAGCATCTAGCTGGGGTCATCTGAACCCAGCACTCTTTCCTGCCTATGCAGGGGGTCGGACTCGATGATCTATTGAGGGCCCTTCCGACCCTAACATCTATGAATCTATGAAATGCTACAGAATACAATTGTAAAGTGCAATAGAAGTATCATGATTTTGATATTGCTGGAAATTGTGTGCAAGTGAGGATCTGCCATGATACTCACTTCATATAAATGGGTAGTTTTGCAAGATGTTGCTAGATGTCTTCAGTTATCTACAGATTGTCTGCATTCCCTGCTGCAAATTAATGGACCATAGAATTCTGCCTCCATTAATCAGCTGGCTAAAGACTGCTTAGTCCTTTTGATATTAACACATCACGCTTTTCCTATTTTCCGCAAAAGCCTCTCTTGGACAAATCTGAAGGGTCTGGCACTCTATATTTTTCAGTCTCATGGATTCTTTTCAAATGCCATTTTTAGAAATGATATGCCTGACTCTCCTCCCACTTCCACTGTTATTAATCAGGGGTGACTCCCTTTCATTCATGTGAATAAGACCCTGGGCCTAATTCCACACCAGGGCCATTTGGCACTGCACGAGTAGTGTGAAAATACCTTTATAATAGGCACCAATGGGAATTATGTGAAAGCCCCTTGCATTGCTGAAGTAGGGACTTAATGCAGGTGAGAGCCCTGTGAGCTTGCCTGTCTCACCCATGCCATCTTCATTTCTCCCTGCTTGCACTACAAAAATTTACCTTTATAGAGGCCCATATGCCTTTCTAAACCCTGAGTTCAGGATATTCCTCTCACCACAACCTTGAAATAATGTCCATCTTCTTCAAAGACCAGTGGTTTTCAACCTTTTTTTCATTTGTGAACCCCTAAACAATTTTGAATGGAGGTGCAAGACCCCTTTGGAAATTTTGAATGGAGGTGCAGACCCCTTTGAACTATAAGTGTAGGTAGTCGCATACTTTTGATTGATCCTAGTCATCTTTTGCAGACCCCTTAGACATAGTCTGTGGTGGGGTTTGCAGAGCGCAGGTTGAAAACTGCTGCCTTGCACTATGGTTCTTTCATGATGTCTGTAAAGTTTCAGCACCTCCCAGAACCTGTGCCATCACCTGGGGTGTCATATACATCTGAACTGCTTTGTCTGTGGCAGCATAAGATCCCTTGAAGCAGGGACTGTGTGTCCTCTTATGTTCTTGTAGTCCCTAACACTCTGTTGGCATCCAGGACATTGCCATTTGGTCTAGCAGGTGCATAGACAATAGTGGCTGAGAGTGCTGTGGGATAGGAAGGGATCGCAACTCTAGCCACTCTGCATTGTGTGGTGGCTGCCTCATCTCCCTCCAGTTGAACCCAGTTGTCATGGGGAGATGCATTCCTCACCTCTCTCCAACCAAACTGGATTCTCCTGGAGAGCCAAGGGCTCGATGTCCCAGCTTTACCCGTGGTGTCAGTAACCCTAGGTACTTATGATCAGCATAGACTAGTCAGAAAACAGTTCCATCGACTCAAGTTTCCACCCCACTCGCGAGTATTAAAGCTCATTCTTGATTTGTTAACGTGTTTTGCATGGCATTAATATTAATATTAGCTTCCTCAAACTTGTTCAGCAATTGCACCATCCGGTTTCACTTCTGTGCTCCCAATTTCATTTTATCTTTCATCTGCAGGCAACTATCTTCACCCTGTGTAATAAATGTTAGGTCATCTTTTTAAGGAAGTAGCCAGTCATTGCACATCAATGATCTCCAGCCTGTGAATCATCAGGGTCCTCTGTGTTTGAACTATCTGCTGACTACATGGTGTGGTTTCCCACTTGTGTCACCTGGTAGTGCTTCTTCTCCCTCATTGGGCGGTTCCAAAACAGGAGAGCAACTAATAATGGGTTTCTATTGCAAACAAATGAACGAACCTTCATGCTAACACTGATAACAGTTCTTAAGTTCCACAATTTTTATGGCTGCCTAGAAGTCAACTGCATCCTTATAAGCAACAAATATTTTAATTCAGCTCTTAATATTTAGTTTGGACATTGCGTTGCACTTTTGGCAAATCTGTTTTGTGGTTTATCTATGCCTGTGTACCTGTCGTATCTTTTATATGTAAGCTTTTTTTGGACAAGATCTGGATTCTGTCCCCAGTAAGTTCACTATTCAAATGCTATTGTGATGGGTTGGGTAGCAGTACACATGAAATCTATAGATAGGGTGCTCCTCCAAAGCCAGAATATGAAAAGGAAATACAAATGATATGACTATGTAAAAGCAAGCCAAGCTGGATGCTATTATGTCTTAAATGATTTAAGAATCAGGGGTTTTATTTCATTTCTTAAATTATGTGACCAGTTCTGCTCATTAGGGCTGTGCCAAGCTTCGGTCCCTGATTCGGCAGAGGTTTGGCCCAATTTGGTGGCTGAATCTCCGAATCCAAATCGAATCAGAGGACCCTTTAATCTCTCCAAATCGAATCGGAACCCTCCGAATCGATTCGGAGAGAGTCGGAAAGATTCGGATATAGCCACAACTTTAAATGTGTTTTCTACATACCTCTAGGTACCAGGCGGCTCATGAGTGCTGCAATGCTGAGGCAGCAGCTAACTACTCATGTTAGGACAGTAAACATTGCATGAAAAAAAAGAGCCACAGTTGCTCAGTAGAGTGTAAAATGTAACATCTCAGAAATAGATAAAAGTGGAAATCTGGGATAAGAAAACCACAGGGCACTGGTAATGGGGTGAAACAGTCTCTTATGCACTTCATCAGTTCAAATTTATGGAAGACAAGTAACGAAAGTAACTTGATGCCATCAGTGGTTCACATGAAATGAATGTAGTAGCCTTTGCCCAGTCCTCCCCATGAAATGGTATCCACACATCATAAAAGCAAACATTGCACCAATGAACAACACTGCTGAGACCTCAGCAGGGACACAATGAGCTGTGAAGGCTGAAATCCTTTTTCATCACTGGAGACCGTTCCTTCCATTCAACGTGGCGAGGCATTTCTGAAAGAAGCCTGCAGAGTTGCTCACTGTACTTGGCTAATTTGATGTCTAAACAGAGGACCTAAAGCCTGTAGGTGTGTCCACCCAACACCTTCCCCGGTGTCTTTTACACTCAGTTTTAAAAGACAGGATTAGAAGGAAAGGATTTGAACACAAAAGCTTGTCCTGAGACTGCAAATAAACTTACTTGCAGACAAACACCCAGGGGGATCCACATGGAGATAACCTAATTCTTAAAGTGTTAAACAGTAATGAAATCATGGCCATTACAATGCTCTTGATGGCATATGCCTATATGCCATGTCAACAGTGTAGCAATGCTCTATTACAGTGTACAGTAGGTGTCAACAAAAGTGTAATCACAGAAATATTGAATAACAAAGAGAGGTATGTGAAGAGTCAATGAAGGAAGGAACGTGTGGTCTACTTGAGTATAGGAGATGGAGTCACCCATCACCCTCACCCAACTGGAATTTCTGCCTTCTCAAACATTCGCCTTCATACATTGCAAGTGAGATCAAGCCTAGTTTTCTGGACACACTGCTCTCATTTAATGTCTAACAATTATTGCAAACTATCCAGGTGAACAGACTGATTTCTCAGCTCCTCATAAAGCAGGGCAGCACCCTGCAAAAGTACAGGGACGGAGGGTTTGTTCCACCATATCACACCCTCCTTCAATCTGTCAGGTCCAGGGTGATCTCTGTCTGCAGCTGGAGCTGCAGAGAAAAATGAAGAAAACCTGTAATGGAACAAGCCAATTGTTCAACGCTTGGTGGAAATGTTCCTTGTGATCCCTGCCAATGTTCAAGTTGACACTGGGAAGCATGCCCATGGTGATTTCAGCCTTCAAGGTGAAAGGCCGATTTCTCAGCATCTGGGAGACATCTTTGTAGGGTCTCCAAGGGGTGGAGAAGATGAATTCTTAAGTGCCAGGGATGAAATCACATAATGCATTATAGATCACTACCTTGAATTAAAACTGAAAGTGAAAAGAAAATTAATGCGTTTTGGGAAAAGGATTAGGGTTATATGATGTGTTTCTTTGTGAATGCGTGCATATGTAGTAATGGCTAACCCAAATGATTTATTTTTCTTGTAAATACAACTCTCCCAGCAATGGTTTCTTTTCTGTTGTTACTGTCGTTCCTCAGGCTTTCTGAGGTGTTTTCTTCCTGACTCATCACAATTTGGAACAGCCTGATATTATCCATTGCACTTTTTGTCTTATTATACTGTAATCTCCTCACATATGGTATTTTATTGTCTTGCATGCACTTGTAATGCCATAGAAATGGCAGTAATAACAATAAGCATATTCAGTTTGGTGTACCTTAACTTTTTTGGAGCAGTAGACTATGCAGTCATGAGTATGAGTAACTCAGTAGGTAGTGCTTGAGTAAATAGATAGTGTTCGAATGGAAGCACGTATGTAGCTAGGAGCTGCCTTAGCATTTCAGACAATTGGTCAAGGTAGTTAGGTCCCTGCCTCCAACCAGTGACTGATACGTGGTGATTAGGCAGGCATCAATGAATTAAATAAATATGTGGACAATTGAGCAATATAGTAAGTGGGTAGGACTATTTCTTCTTGGTTTTATAAGTGCTTAGCCTATCCTCAAAAGCACGAAATTCCACTACCCGTACCTATTCTTGGCTCTAGCTGCTGTTTTGTACCTGCAGTATTAGTGGGAGTGGGCATTTGGTTGTGAAGCGCCCAGGTTGAGCATTCTGAAAACAAAGATGTACCTCAGTCTTGACTGCTACTCAGTTCACGGCTATTTAGGCAAATTCGTTTGCAATGGTTTGCCTCTGGTTGTCACCTTGAGATGTTTCTTCTCCCTTTTGGGGCTAGGCTTCCCCCAGCAACAAATCTGACCCTTTCAAGCAGTGGCACGAGCAATCCTCAGGACTCACATTCTCTAAGGCTAGGGACAGACATTCAAAAAGTCTGAGCCTGAATTGATTCAATCTTTGAAGGTTAGTCTAACGTGGCTGGGCTAAAGTGGTTTGTAACCATACAGATATCCCCACTGGACTGAGGAAATTCAGGCACATGTCTGCAGTGGCTCAGGCTAGAAGCCAGGGGTGCTAGAGAAGCCCTCCCTCCCCTTTCACAATGCTGAGCTGAGGGGGGCATAGCAGGACTCTCTGATTAGGGAGGGGTTCCCCCCCCCTTAATAACTGAGCATTTATCAGCTCTGTTATCAGCATTTAACACCCCATCAGAAAACAAAGCCTCTCTAACTAATGTTCATGCTTTTTTTAAACAACTTTTTCCAAGGAAGGAAACATTCCAGGGAGGGACATTACCAGCTACCTGCTGATTAGCTCCAAAAAGCCTTAAGCAGATTTGCCTTTGTCCCCTCTGCCTTACACAGACACCGCTCAGCATTTGCTAGCAGACCATCTGCTGGCTACGGTCCATGCTGTGGGAGAGAGGAGGGAGGGATCCCTGCCTGAGCAGCAAGCAGCAAGGGGACAGGTAGGGATTCAGGGGAAGCCAGGCAGATGCTGCTGTGCCTGCAAGTCTCTGTTGGAGCTCCAGTGAGGGAGCAGAGGGGAGGGGCCAGCCCAGCTTTCTGGAGCAGAGTGCCCAGTCCAGCCCAGAGAGCATGCTGGGATGCTGGGAGACTCTGATTTAACTTAAACCAGGAAGGCATCTGGGGTAGAAATTGCATAAACTGATTTGACTCAAATCAGTTAAGTCTGCTGCTACATTCAACCAGGTTTATCTCAAACCAGTTTTAGCCATTTTCATACTGGTTTATGTGCACTGAATGTCTGTTCTGTTACAGGTTTAAACCAGTTTCTGATCACTTAAACCAGTTTGTGTGTAATGGCTGACCCTAGCCTAAGTCTTGCGAGCTGCTCTTTTGAGCTTGCAAAACTCAGTTCAGTGCACACGCTTTAAAGAGCAAGCTGCAACAACATGAGTGTACAAAGAGCAGGGGCTGATTCGTTTTCACTATAGCTATTCACAACTGGGTCTCCTCTAAAATCCCCCGCTCCTTGTAATGTCTGCCCTACTGCAGAAAAGATAGCTTTCAGGTATGCACAGGTATCTGTTCATTTGCATCTGAGTAAGTGAATGCACAGCAAAACAGCTGATTATTTGCGTTCATCTTCACAATCCTCTTTCTTCACAGCCCAGGTGCAACAAAACATTTAACACTTGTGTAACTTGAAGCACATGAAGGGTCCTACCGATTTCTCATTTCCTAGTACCTTGAACCATCATGTGTTGCAACCAGCTTTGTGCATTTCCTCTTTGTTAAAGGAAAACAGCTCTCCAGCTGATGCTATTACCAGACTGAGAAATGAATGAGTGAGTTGACCCAGAATCAAACAGCAGGAACAGAAACTAGGTCAATATTTTTATTTGTCTTTCCAGCAGCCTGTTAAACCCAATGTCCACATTGTAATTCAAAAGATGTTACCCATTTTATTTTCTTTCCTCGTTGAACCTTTCCAGTCCTTTACACCCACCTTAGTCCACAGTCACTGAAAGAAAATAGGTTCCCAAGGGAATAAGGGTCAAGCAGAAGGTGACCTGTGATCACTGTGACAAGCAGGAAGCCAAGCATTTTTCATCATATTGTCGATGTGAGGTCCCCAGACCTTATGTTGGCAGGGGAATTGGTATGGCCTATTTACTAAAACCTACTCATTGCCATTTGCTAGGGACTAAGTGAATCTGAAGGAAGAAAAGTTGGTTGGAGTCCTCTGATCTATGCCCCCGTCACTGCTGGAGGTGTCTCTAATGTCATTAAAGTTTCATCCAGTCTACTTTAAATGCGTCTTGCCATCAGCTTCCATCACTCCCCAGGGAGAAAAAAAATCAGTGCTCAAGCACGTTATGCAAAATGAACAGATCTTTATCCTCTGAGGACTGGGAAGGCTTACCGCCTTCCTCAACATTGCAGTGTACACGATGGAAACGGTTGATCTTGAGCGGTGTGACAGATCCAGGAAAACGATGAAGAATGCCTAGAGCTAGGGGAAACTCTTTGGTAAGAATTCAGTCATGTCTGGTCTCCTTGGGTTTGAATCTCTTGAGTTGCACCAGATCTTGAAACATGATCCTATTGCCTCTCAAGTCAAAAAGGCAGATTTCTTTCTGGAAGAAAAGCAGAATGCAGTATCTAGAACTATACTCAGGCTGCTAAATTCAGGCTTCAGCGTGACGGACAAGACCTTTGTGCCTCTTGGTTCAGGTACCATGATGACATTGCACTGATGGACAAGAGGAACACCTGACTCCAGGGCAACACAGGCAACTGACCCCGATATCAACAGCCCTGCTACCACGGCCCTTTATAATGTTGTAGGATGTAGTACTGCCTGACGCTACTGAACGAGTCAATGTGGGACCAGAGCTGCTGGGGCTGGTAGTGCTCTTGGCTGACACTATTACTTGCAGAAAAATTACTCTACTCTTCCCTTTGGCAGAATGAAGTGCCATGCACGTGAAGCTGCATCTCGACATGCTCATTTCTGGGACTTGGAAAGGGTTTCCTTGCATCACATTTGCCAGACAATGCAAGAGGGTGGATGAGGAGTCATTTTTGCCTGCAAGTCCCGTGTCCGTCCCCCCCCTCCCCCCGAACTTTTTTTTTTCCCTTCCCTTCTGCAGAAGAAATCCCTTTACCTTCCCTCATGTGCTAACATGCACATGATAAGCCATCTCTGTACAAAACCATCATGTGACTGGGGAGTAACAGAAGATCATTATCAGTCCGCATGATGAAACCTGAATTTAGAGAGCTTTGCAAATCTCTCTTCTCCAGTAATGCCTGCCTGCCAGTCAGTTCGGTGTATCAGGGCTCCCAGTGAACAAATGACCGGGATGGGCATAGAGGACTTTTGTGCCCGTTGATGACAAACCCACGTGTCTGGGGGATCAAGACCAGGTCTTTTATGCCTCTGTTTAATGGGGCAGCTGTCAGGAATCCAAGCCACAGTAGTCTCAGACACAAGCCATCTCCCAGCAGCCTCACGCAAGAGATTTTTAAAGCCACAGGCAAATGTGATAAAAGTTTTGAGACCATTTTACTATCAGCTACAGGATTAAATGGGCATGCAAACATACCGCATTCATTCCCCAACCACTGATGCAAAGCAGAAACTGCAATCTTGGTTACCTCCCTTTTACCCATTGTTCTGATTGCCACCAGTAGTAAATCACCACGCTCAACGCAGAAATCCCCTGACCAGTGACAGAAGGGTGAGTTTCAGCCACAAATGTAAGCAAAACCAGCGTGATGATGACACTTGCCAGATATGTAAGGATAAAAATGCATCTCAATAAAACAAAACAGGGTGAGACACTTCTCCAGCTTCCATGCTATATGCTCGCATGCAGGGGGATGGTTTGAAGACATTGCTTCCCTGACTGACATACAGGAAGGAAAAATTGCTCTTGCAACGATACAAACTGCATGGTTTAGGAGGGTCAACAAGCTTACCTATCTAGCCATCTCCAGTTCCTGTGATAGTTAAGACTGGCACAGAAATTACATGTGGACTTTGTAACTAAGGCCCTTTTCATCATAAGGACCTTTATGAAATCTGTTTTCATGCCTCTCTTTTACACATGCCCAATTTACTTCCTTTTATTGACTATGGAAGGATAAAAGAAAAAAAACCCTCATGTATGACTTCTGTTTGCTGCTTCTAAATGATCCGTCATAAGGTACATTCAATTTATGTTCTCATAGGTCTGGAAGAGAAGGTCCAGTCTGAGTATGCAAGAACCTAAAATCACAGTCCGGGAGATGACTATTTCCTGTTCATGGCTTTGGATGCTAGTGCCAAAAGCGGGATCCTGATCTGTGGGGTGGGGTTGTAGGGAGAAAGTAAAACACTTTCATTTGCCTTCTGGAATATAAATGAGATTAGAGAACCTTAAGGCTCATTTAGAAGCAGCCAGCTCTTGGTATCAGATCTGACATCTCAAAGAAAAACAAGTTTTGCAAAGCTTCTGCCTGTATTGAAGGGCAACATCTTCTCAAGGTGGCAAGCCTTTAGTCCTACGAGTTCAAAAAGTAGAAAAAGCTCCCCAGAAGAAAAAGTCTCTCTTTCTCATGACTAGTAAATGGATTCTATAATATAGTATGGTTTTGCAAACATGTATTGAAAGAGATTCATGCGACCTGCTTAACGAGCTCCAGAAGTCCTTCCCACCAGCCTGATTTATATAAGTTCAGACTGCCATACAATTGGGAATTGGTGTCCCCGATTACCACTTTCTTTATGACTTTCCAGCACTTGCTGTGCTCAAGTAACAACTTGATGGATTCCCCGCTGGCTTTTTGACTTGCTACAGCAAAGTGCAATTTGACAAGGCACATATTTTTCAGCAATGAAGCTAACGGGCCATTAAACACCTTACTAAGGTTTATGACAGAGTCTCCATCACTGGGAACTTTTAAATCAAGTTTGGTTATTTTGTGATAAAGGTCAATCAGGAATTATTTCAGGGAAGTCCAGTGACCTGTGCCATGCCAGGGGATTGGCAAAATGATCACAATTTTTCTTTCTTGTTTTGTTGATGAAGAAGAGCCATAGTCTTGAAGCACTACACAGGATCTCAAAGTGGTGCAGTTAAAAGGCTTTGGTTATCTCCCTGTGACAGATGGGGAAAATGCAGTCCAACAGAGGTGAAACATTAGTAGTGAGAGAACCAGGAAGAGAAACAAAGTCTCCTGGCTCAGTTCTTGTGGAGGAAACATGGAAACGAATTGGCTGATCCGCTTTCAAAGAAAAATGGGACTGGAAAGGACCTTCTAGAAGACCCCTCTGCTCGCAGCAGGATTGCCCCTCTCTAAACCATCCCAGACAAATGTTTAAGCTGCACGGAAAAACTCTTCATTGCTGAAGATGGCACAAGGTAATCTGTCCCAGCGCTCAACTACCCTCATCAATAGAGTGCACCTCCCGTTCTCCAAGTGAAACCTCCCTTGTTGCCAATTAAAATCATTACTTCTCCTTTCTTTCCCAGTCATCTGAAAGAACAGCTAACTGTTCTCCTCTTTAAAACAAACTTTTCTTGTATTTGAAAACTATTACCAAATCTCCTTTCACTCTCATCTCCAGACTAAATAAACCCACTTCTCCACAGTTCTTACGATGTTGCATTTTCTAAAGCTCTTATCTTTGGAGCAAGTCCGCAACAATTTGGAAACACCATTCTTAAAGCCCAGTGCCAAACATTGCTACTACAAAGGTCCTTTTCCAAATAATTAGCAATTAGAGACTGATTAAGCCGTATATGCTCACTGTAATGGCAATTATTAACCCCTTTTTGCAGAGGAGGAGAGATATAGGCTCAACAATGCTTCTAACATTATTTTATTATGAGGTTATGATGCCCACCAATGCAATTCCAGGAAGCGTGGGAACTTCTCCGTGAAAGGCAGTAAGACAGTTTGGTATAGAAGTGCTGTGCATTACTGGCAATTGACCTCTGTGTGCATTGGGGTGGGGAGGGTTTCAAATGCCTATGATAGTATTTTCCAAATCTTGTGGGTTTATGCCTCACCACCCTTTGCATACAACCCTACTTCCCCTGCCACAGCAAATGCCGGCAAAGGGAATCAGTGGTGGTGGCTGAACTAGGGAGCATGAGAATCAGCAGCAAGTGGAGGCAGTGCAGTGATTGCAATATGGGGGTGCATGAGAAAACTGGGGGTGAGAGAAGTGCCATCAGCGGCTGAAATACAAGGGAGCACAAGAAAATAGGTAATGAGGAAAGTGGCAATGGCTGATGTTTGCAGAGGTGCAAGAGTGACTTAAGTAGGTGGGCATGGCCGGTTGCTGCCATGCTTTACACCCCCTTCCCCTCTATGAATCATTCACATTCCTAGGGAGGTAGACCTCAGAGTTTGGGAAACTCTGGCTTATGACACACGTTTAAATAGATGCCCATCACTGTCACCCACTGATCTCCTGTCTTCTCTCTCTTTGTTTCAGCACAGAGAGAACTGAGGATAAAGGGGAACTGAAGTCTTCAGAAAGGCTTTGAGGGAAACTAAACAAAACCTGTTAGATTCCTCATTTGAAGCCTGAAATAGTCTTTCTTGGGTACAAATCCAGGCTATAGCTACAAAGAATGACACTGAAATTTAAAAAAAGGAAATTTCCCTTTGGTGTGCAATGGGACTATCAGGCTGAAATACAGCAAAGCACTCTGCTCAATAAAAGTAGCAATGCTCAGAGCAAAAGCATAATGCTACTCCCTTGGAGATGGCAAAATAAAAATAGCACCTCGCACAACTACAGATATCTCTCAGCCAAGGATTTGCAAAGGCTAAGCCAGCCTGACTATGCTTCAGTGGATAGTTAAAGGATACCAACTCCCCTTCCTGAAATGCAGCCCCTTTGGTGCTAGGAAGCAGCAAGCTGTTTTCAAGCAAACAATGTTGCTCACCGTAGACCTGGAAGTGACACATCCTGTGTGTATTTGAATCTGCTCATAAATTTAGGGAGGCAGAACCAATTATCTGAGCTGGAATCTGGCCAGGGGCATGATTACCCAGGCTAGTATCAATAGTGTCTTGAGACTTTTTTGAAGGCAAGGGATGAATTTCTGACCCTAATGTCAGAGTGCTAGCCAGGGCTGGGGAAGACCCCTGCTTTAACCCCTGCTCTGGCACAAACAACCTGTGTGGCTTTGGGCAAGTCAATCTTTTTCCATGCTTTGGCATCCAAACTGTAGTATGGAAATATCAGCACTGCTCTGCCACCACACCAGGGGTGTCATGAGGATAAGTGCATTAAAGATAGGGAGAGGCAAGGCTTTCGTAGGCTGATGCCTTTTACTGAGCCAACTATGTAGTTGGGATAAAGTTTTTGAATGCCGCAGACATGCTTCATCAGGTCTCTGATCACAGGAACTGGGCACAGCATCTTAAAGATAGTGAAGCGCTCAGATAGTAGAGTGAGGCGGGTCACCTAAGTACGTGGGATAGTATAAGTCAGATATATTTCTTTGAGAGGCAGCCTCCAGCTTTTGCACCTGCAAATAAATGAGACCACATGGAACAACACATGGACATCTGACTTCAAGAAGCGAGGGCACATTCAAGTGCATGGACAAGAACCATGCATTCATATTTACAGCCCCCAAACTGCAGCCGGAGCTTAAAGACCCTTTAGAAAACCCAGGCCCCAGTATGATCAGGATACAAGTCTACAGCTCATCTGAAAGGCATCTCCTCTAGCATAAAAAAGGCCCTGCCAATGCTGAGTTTGTAGGGCACCAATAACAGTCAGGCTAATTAAACAGTGCCAGTTTGTCTCTCTTTGACCTGCAATAACATCATGCCAAGGTTATTGGTCAGCCTGGCACTTCTTCCTTGACAACCTCTCTGAGGTTCATCCTTCCCTCCTGGTTCCTTCTGCCACCCCCTAGCCTGCTGCCTGGATCACTGTGCTCTCCTCACCTCCTCCTCTTCCTCTGCCAGTCCATCCACAATGCTCTTGCCAGAATCATTGTCCTCTCTCACCACTCAACTTATTTCTTCCCATTTCTCCAGTCCCATCCCATGATCCCCACTTCCATCCTGTGTTGCATTCAGGCTCCTTACCTTCTCATCCATGCCTCTGTTCAGCTCCACCCTCACCTATATGGGCTTCCTTGTCTCAGCCTACACCACTGGCTGCATCCTATGAGCCACTCAAAGCTCCTGTTTCCTCAATCCCCTGGCAGGTTTTGCTCACACTTGATCTTGATCTCTCTTGATGCCACTTCTTAAGGGCACTGAGCAGCTTCTCAGCACCTTTGGCCTGTGAGGGCCCTAATCCTTAGGGCTACGGAGAGCCGACTTCTACACGTGAGCTGTCAAAGCACAGTAACGCTGTGTGTGGATTGATTTGGGACTAAAGCTAGTCCCACATCAGTCCACACACACAGTGTTACTATGCACAGGGCGTCTATACATGCAGTACTGTGCAGTAACTTGGGCATAAAGTTGATACCTGCATGATGCAGGTATCAACTTTATGCCCAAGTCAGCATAAGTTGCCATAGTTACTGTGCAGTACAGATGTGCATGTGTAGATGCACATCTGTACTGCACAGTAATTTTTTGGGTACTGCGCAGTAACCTAAATTACTAAGTAAATGTGCATGTGTAGATGCACCCATTGGATTTATATTTATACAGTGCCAGTTACCATGGGGAGTAAGCAGCCAAATACTAGGAGCTAAATCCTTGTCCTTGACAACAGCAAGACAAAAAAAGGCTAGAAAAGGCAGTGGAACTGGCCAAGTTGGACTTTCCCTTGGTGTGCAGAATCCCAGCTAGTTTACCAGCCAGCGTCACAGTTAACAGTGGACCCATATGACGGGTTGTCTAGGATAGAAGAGAAGAACTTGAACCTCTGCTACCTGAGTTAAAAAGACCCAGCCCCATGAAGCAAAGACTATAGCAGAATCACCAGCTTTGCAGACCACCCATCCAGCTTGAAAGGAGGGCAGAGCACCACGCGGAGAGGGTATTGATTGCACAATGCGACTCCATGCCACGTTCTCCCAACCCCTGCCATGCCTTATGTGTTGGTGACTTGGCTGGGGACTGCTGTGTTGCAATGGCTTCAGCTAATAAACCAGCCCCTTCGGGTGAGCTATGGCAGGTTACAGGGCTGGTGAAGAAATGACCTGAGGACAAAGACACAAGTGGCCCTTTTGTGCTTCCCTCCATGCATGCATTGGACCAGGCAAGGGTGAAGCATAAGGACTTTGAGTTTTAGCATCCTCCTCATCCTCCCAGCACAACCCCTGGTCCACCCAGGCAGGGCTGTTTTCTGAAGGCCCTCTTTCTCTGTGGTCAGCACGATGGCTCAGCTCACAGGGAGGGTGAATCAACACATAGCTCTGAAGGGAGAGAAAGGGAAAGAATATTTCTGGGCATTTACTTCGGGCCATATCCTGCACATGCACATGTGTGTAGGTTCATGTCAGCAAATAACGTCCATTGATGATTAACTCAAGCATCAGGGATAATGAGAACAAAGAGGCAAGCTGCCTTCTTCCTGGTTACCCACGTATGCAGGACAAGGAAAAGCAGTGGCAACAGGCAATTATTTTTTTTTTTTAGTGAAAGAGGTTTGTTTCAGGGAGGTCAGCTTCCTCTGGAAAAATACTGTCTCTGTGACACATGGAGAAGTCTTTGAATTCTGCCTCGCTTACTGAAGTGAGTTTCTTTAAGTGTCGCTCAGGTAGGTCTACTGATGAGCTGATACAATGTTGGGGGTGGAAGGAAATATTACTTCTGCTAACCTCATTAAACTGCCCAAGCTGCCCAACTTGTTCCAAAGCACTGGAAGCTCGATATTCTTCAGCTCTGAAATGTTTTAATCCCACAATTTCATGGAGCTTTGAGTGCATCTAGAGACATACACTGAGCTTTTCTCCCCATGCTAGAAAAGCAGAGAGACAGTTTTGCAGGTTGTCCCAGACCCTCCTGTGAATTGAACAAAGCCCAGAGCTCTGGAAATCTTGCCTCTTCGTTACATGTATCCGACTTGAAAAGTTGCGGTGCTGCTAAATAATTAGTCATAAACCAGAATGCAAATTTTTTTTAAGACTGGAAAGTACGAGAGAGGGAGAGAATTACACTTTTTCAAAACTGATACAAAAGGTCTATGTTCTCTCAAACTTCACACTGTTGGCAAGGCAACGGGTTACTAAAACCATGAAGCGATGAGTTAAAATTAATAAACCTGTGCTGTTAGCTCCCACATGTTTCTGTCATCTTATTATCTTTAAGTATGTGACAGATTGCAAAAATTTTCCTATGCTCTGGAAAAAAACCCTACAGTGCAGACTTATTTTAAAAAACAGCTTGAAGTGTTGATTTTTCTTTACATTGGATTCCAGACATGCTGTACATTACATAAAAATGCAGAAGAGACGCTATCAAAATCAGGCTCTTGTTAAAAAATGCCCTGTGCATCCTTCCAGAAATGCCCTTTGTTTGGTGAGAGTTTCACAATGCCATGCTAAGTAGCCAGGTGGAGCTCCTAAATGGACCTGGACGTCCATCTTACCATCTTGTAATTCAGGTTTCATCCACAGACTTGAATTGTGCTCCTGAGAGCATTAATGTGAATGCCTTCCCTGCCATGGCATCAAAGCACAATTTGTGGAGGGGGGGGGAAACTCCAACCAAACAAGCCACTTGCTCAACTAAATTGTTCTCTTTTAAATTAGCCCAACCTCCAATAAGGTTCATGGATAAACTCTGTTGATGAACAAACACTTGAACAAAAATGATTGACTGCACTCCTGTAGCTCCGTAGGATCAGCTCTAGCAGAACAATAGAGAAAGCAAATTCAACAGCCTCTGCTTTATGAACCTTGCTTCCAGGTCTTGGGCTGAGTATATAGGGATAAGCAATAAAAGTTGATCTCCATTGTGATGGTCTAGCACAGGGGTGGGCAACCCCTGGCATGGGTGTCACTTGAAGGCATTTTGCTTGGCACACATGCCTCTAGGTGGATGGTGGGGAAGAGGCCAGGGCTACACAGCAACAGCAAGGATTGGGCCCCTTTTGGCTCTCCCATCATCCACCCTTGGCGCACCAACATCTTCCAAGTTGAAGTTGTGGATGTGTTCGGCACTCTGCCCAAAAATGTTGCTGACCCCTGGTCTAGCACCTACAGAAAGAAGCTTCTCTGTCTTGTAACTCCTGTGTGATCTAGATCAGGGACTCGCATCACTTGCCAAGTGACTTCAACCTTTATAATAATAGTGTACAAGTACACAAATGAGACATGCAGACACACACACAAACAGTATCCTCCTAGATCCTCATCAATTCTCTACATTCAAAGAGTTCCAGACGTTCCTAAGTCCTCCATTATCTGCCCCTTAAATGCCAAGAGACATATATACTTACCATTTAATTGGTGCATTCAATGATTTTGACCACATTAACACCCAGGAGCGGACATCTGAGAATCCTAGGGATTTCCCCTGCCTGGATTTAAAACAGCCATCCCAGAAATGACCATGAGAGCCTAAAAACTAATTCCAAAGGAGAAGCAATTCCAGAGCGGCGTGATTCATCTGCATTTTGGAAAACAACTGGGAAGAAACACTGAAATTACCATGAGACAAAACTCATTATACACTATCATTAGTGTTTAGCTTAACATACCGGAAAGGTGAGTGGAACATTAACTACAGCATACTTATAATACGCATGAAATACATTGAGTTAGGGAACATTAGTATGGGAAGAGCTAAAATAATCCTTCAGTATTATGGGCACTTTGCTACAGACCCCTCTGGTTTTTCTCCATACTTAGATGCTTATATAGAAATTCCTGTGTAAGAAATATGGGGAAAAATATAGTACAATGGGAAACAGTACAGTGTAGTTGTCCTCAGGTATCAAAACAGGTACATAGTAAATCATATGAGCTGTCATTGGGAATGTATTAGTTGAATATACCTAGGTTAAAAGACCATACAGCAGCATTAACGTGACTTATATTTATAGAGCGCCCTTTATCCTGAAGCATTATAACAACAGCTTATGATGAAAAGGTCATTCTAGTCTGAAGATTTCTAAAGCATTCTATAAATTGGGAGTTAAAGTGAAGACGGGTGAGTGTCATGGTGTCGAAATTGAAATGGTGGGGAATATTTTGACAAACTGGTTTCCAAATGAACTGTATCACCCCATGAACTCTGAAGCTGTTCACTAGAAATGTTTTAAGAAATGTTTCAGCTCCAAAGTCACTGGAGAAAGTGCTCAAGGTCTCAGCATGGATAGTTTCAATTTAAAAAAAAAAAGGATTTCCCAGCACAACATTGAAATTAAAGCTCGGCATAAAAGAAAAAAAAATGAAATCTAAACTTTTTGCAAAACATTGAAACAAAACATTTTGCTCAAATCTAAACCAATTTTTTTTTTCAGTGTGCTGGTTTGGGGGAAACATTAGAGGTGTTAACTTTCCATCCTGGTCTAGGATGTGAACATTTTTGGAAACCTCCTGAGGGTGGGAAAACCACTGTATATTTATTTCTGGGGTCCTGGCAGTGCAACCCAGCCCACCTCTCCCTTCAGCCCTCTAAATCCAAGTGTTTCTTCCACTTGCTGCTGCACAGCAGTCACTTGGCATCGACAATACTATCCAGAAGTGCTGTTGGCGTGAAGCACCGTATCACGACTTCTCTTGAAATTACAGGGAACCTGCATGTACATGCTGGAGTTAGTTTTGTTTTTTTTTAAGAACCCATTATGTTTTGCAATCCCTACCTTGTAACACAACATGGGAGTTTAATGAGCACAAGCCAGCCAAACTTTGGTTCTCCAACATGTTGTGACATATTCTGAGAAATCATTGGCGCTTCCTGGATTTCCTGGGAAATCCCCAACTAGCTTGTGCCTGCACCTGACCTAGCATAGCCCAGGATTGCAGATGAAATCAGCTGAGATCACACCGTGAAGATGGCCAGCCAACGACAAACCTTCTGTCTACCTTAGGAATACAACTGATGGCAGGCTAAGGAGTCTCTGTTAATCTCTTCTTCGGGTCGTTTCATTATCCAAATCTACTCATTATCGAAACAGTGGATTTCTGAAACAATAACGTGGTTTAACCTTTTCACAGTTCCTTGGCAAATCTTGGTAAGAGTATCATTGCCATTTACTGAGTCAGACCTAGGTCCACCTTGCCCAGTATCTTGTGTCACACTGGCAGAGAGTGGATGCTGAAAGGTGGTGGGACCAGGGTTTTTTCCCACTGTCCATCTCCCATTTCCAGCCTCCAACATTTGAGGTCCAGGAAGTTTTGATTTAGAGGCTGCACCCCTGGCTCCTGTGTTCAATAGCTAATGCTATATCTTTCCTCCAAGAATTTGGCCAATCTCTTTTTGAATTTGGCTATATTGTCAGCTTCCGCAACATCTGGTGGCAATGAGTTCTACACTTTAATTACATATGATGTGAAGAAGAAATTCCCTTTGTTAGTTTTAAAATTAGTTTCATTTTATGACCCCAATTTCTTGGGGATGCTGTATATTAAACTAGCAACTAAATTGTTGCTTTAACGTCTCTCCCAATTTCTTGAATTGTGAGAGATGTTAAATAATAAATCCCTATTTACTTCCTCTTTGCCATTTAGTGTTTTGTAAACTCTGCTCATGTCCCTTTGCAGGCATGTCTTTTAAACTGAATAGGCCTAACCTTTTTAGTCTCTCCTCACATGCAAGCCCCTCCATAATCATCCCTGATGCCCTTCTCTGGACCTTCCCTAGTTCTTCTACATCTTTTTTGAGGTGTGGGGAGTGGACCAAACCTGGGCACGGCATTCAAGGTGTGGATGCACCATAGATTTATAAAGGGATATAATATTGCTTTCCATTTTGTGTATAATTCTCTTCTTAATAATCCCTAGCATTTCATTTGCCTTTTTGTTGGCTGCTGAGCACAAAGCTGATGTTTTTAGCAAATGGTACGCAATGACTCTTTTCTATGCGATAACATCTAATGCAGAGCCCATCATGAGTTATTTTTGCCCATGCCCATCACTTTGCAGTTGTCTACGCTGAATTTCAGCTGTCATTTAGTTGCCCATTAGCTCAGCAGTGCCAGATCCTTCTGTACGTAGTTTTTCTCAGTCCGCCTTGGTCTCTAGCTCACTCTCAACACATTTTAGTGAGAAGGTTGAACACAATCGAACGGGAATGCAACCATATCTATGTACCACCACTGCTCCCTGTTGGACAGAATTATGTACGTCAGCCTGACTACTGCTACAAATATTAGTTGATATGGAAGATACCTGTGATTTTTGGAACAGATAAAATAATAATAATAATAAAAAAGATTCCAGCCCTCGTTCTGCTCACAAAATCCTGCATGATAATGAATCCACTGCAAATTCTTTGGGCAACTGATTCACTTTTGCTTCCATCTCCTAGTCCTATTTTAGTCAAACAAGTCCTTGTTTTAGTCAAACAAGGTTATCTAGTAGAGAATCATAGAAAATTGAAGACTCTGTAAGAATCACAGCCTTAAGGTCATGGGTTTTTTTTCTACCAATTTTGACCCCAAATGTGTACGGCATGATGGCCACAACTTGATCACCACACGCTAGAGAAAGACACAGTGCAATGTATGATTTTGGAGGCAATGGCTTGACCAAAAAAAAAAAAAAAATCCTAAATGAAAATTTGGTCCCTTGAATTCATTTTCTAAAATGTTATCTGTGGAACAGAAAGAACTGCAAAAACAGCCAGGAGGAGACAGCTTACCAGAACCTGAAATCGTAACAGCGTATGTGGGCGACACTGAAATGTTAATCCTTTCTCAGAACATTAGCCAAAGTGGTGAAAGATACCAATGACTTTATTCTACATGCTCACGTAGATTTGATGCTTAGGAAGTGGGCCAGACACAGCGGAGGCAGACCCTACACAGTGCACTCCACTTAACAGCATGGGCTTTTGTCAGTCTCAAGGCTATGCACTTACCCAAACTCATTGTAATACCTGGGCTATGTTTCTTGCACCTCATTAAAGCTCCCTTACCTATTTTCTTGGACTACCTGATGCATCTAATAGCTGCCATGAAACTCATGGGACTGAATTAGGTCCCAGTTGATTTAGAAGTCTTGATATTGAGTTTCCTACTCAGTTTAATCTAATATACAGTTAAATATGGGCTACAAAATAGACAGTGGGGCAAAGAGTTAGCAGGCATTTGCTACAATGCAAGCAACAACAACCTAAAAGACTGATATTGTATCATGCAACTATCCAGTATGCACAGAAGTACTGGATCATTATATTTCTAATGCACCTTTAAATCTGACCTGCATCAAACTCTTATTGCTTGATCCTATGAAGCCTACTGCTAGGTGATTTCTAGGGTTTTCAGGAGCAAGTGCTCTTAAACCTGAAGTGATTTCATGTGTGAACAAATGGTAACATAGGAGATGGAATGAAATTAAGTTTTGTTATATCTGTTATATCTATAACCAAAGATTTGGTTTTAAAACAAATACCAATTGTAACCTGTGCCCTGCCTCCTCCTTCCTCCCCCCCCCCCCCTTGATAATATATAATTAGGCAATATTAGCAGGAGATATGTTGATTACAATTAGTAATGGATAGGGACTGGTAGGTGAAAACAGCAATTAAGAGACAGATCTGAGATATACTTTAGTAAAAACACATTGAGATGTTCAATCCATTCTCTGAAAATAACATCAGCAAGAAGTCCTGTTAGGAAGCTTATATGATCTTGCAGTTACTCTCACATAGCTTCATGTTGCCCATTCTGCTCCTATGTTGCATGCCTTTCTCAATTTCTACTTTCCTCCTGTTTCTCACTCCAGTAAGGCTCTTGAGGCAAGGAATCTGCTTTCGTGTCTGTACAGAGGATGGTGATTATATCATACAAATACTAACGTGTTTCAAGGAAGGATGTATTTGTTAGATGCAATGTTCGATAAGGAGTAAGTTGGAGAGAAGAAGGGCCAACATTGGAATGGCGTGTCAAAGGTACTGAATTAGACCAGGAAAGATATTTTAATGAACTACTCTCTTCCACAAAGTGGGATACATGTAGTAAGGCTTTGGCATACGAATGTATGCGGCCACATACACAGCATTTATGGAAAAGAGAATTGCATGAACTCATTACTACATTAGAGGACAGACGGCAAACAGACAGACTCAGCACCTTCTCAATGACAAGCGTTAGTATCAGAAACAATTCTTAACACTGGAATTTTTGCTGCGGAAAAAACCTGACTTAGCAACGTTTGGAAAACATTCAAAGTGTCATGGCTCCTTGTTTTTTCATACGTGATGGGTCAGTTTCTCCTGTCATCTACTTACTATCAGTGCCCTCCCTCATCTTTGTTCTTTTAAAGTCTTGTCACCCACGTGGCAGTGGGCATCCAAGGGCATTAGCTTCCTCTCTGAGAGTAATTGATACGTTGCAATATAGGTCATAGATAGCAGGCCTGGGAAAAAAAGTCTAGGGCTGAGGACCACGTGGAAAGCAAGAGCGCAGGAGCATGTCCAAGCTTGTCAACAGTTTATTCACACGTATTTTCCAAAGAACTGTAACACTGCGGTACAACCCTGTTTGGTAGTAATAGGAAGCTTAAAATGATGCAAGTCAACTTCTGCAAAACAGCTAAGGAGGAGCATTTATATGAAATAGTACCGAACAGCAAGGAACAAAGAAACTTGCTCATGCTTTCCAAAGAACAGAGGCAAATAGCTTCTCTAACATAAACAGCGATCTGAGAACATGTAGGATTTTTATCTCCCTGCCCTCGATGACATTATGTGTCACTATGGGAGATGTGGTGTGTTTGGTCATTAAGCCTCAAAATGTTAGAGCTACGTGCTGTTACTTATTATATAACATCTCAGAAAGAAACATTTAACATTGCTCATTAGAGATAAGCTGATTTGATGAAACTCAAGATCTATTGGAGCCTAAGGGGCGTTCTATCATAGATTTCAGTGGAATGAGGGTTTCGCACAAAGCGTCTCTCATGAAACAATCTCAATGAAGCAAATCCAAGAAGAAAAATGGTTTATTTTTGTTCTGATTACTAATGTTCTCCGTGTGCCATCTGAGTTCAGGGCAGTCACCTTCCCAACTTGCAACTGATGTTTCTTTCATTTTTGGAATTGCTCCTTTTTTTTTAAAGCACAAACAACCCTCCCCCCCACAAAAAAGCAACAACCCCCAAACAAACAAAACCCTAAACCCCAACCCCTCCTTCTTATGGCCCGTTCCCACTTTACCCTGGATGTTTCTTAGGATTTCCTTCTTTATGCAAAGAGGAAATGCCTGAATATAGTTCACTGATTTATTGTGGCATTTTCTTCAAGCTTAACCTGATCTTTAGATCATCCAAATCATGCCAAGTAAGGACACTTTAACCACCAGCTCCATAACACGGCTGATTTGGGAAATCTGCATCAACACATCCGCCATGCAAGGGAATAGGTGGCCTAATAAAAATAGACTTAAGTAACTGTGCCTTTTCTTTCCTAGCGCATGAATGGGTGTTGCATATATTTTCAGGGGAAATGCAGATGGAATCTATCTGGTCTTGAAGAACCCAAACCTCTTCGCTTCAGCGTGTCACGCAGCCTCTTCACCAAGGCATACAGGAGACAAATGGCAAGGACTGAACACCCCTTTTATTTGAGAACACGCAAGAGCGGGAGGGAAACAAAACCGACCCCCCCACAAGACCCGTTTCCACTGGAACATTTTCTGTGATGCATCTTTCAAGCGCTTCCAGTCTGAACCGGGTTTCCGCTTCGCTGGGGGCAGCTCCGTGCGGTACCCCAATGCAGGCTTCGCCTTCAAAAGCTGGTCGGACTTCATCCCAAACCCTGCAGCTGGTCAATAAAAGATATCACCTCCCCCCCACCCCCCAAAAAAGCCCTCAAATGCAGAAAAATCCAAAACCCCAAAACAAAAAACCAAATCCAAAACCCCAAAACAAAAAAAACCACTACCTCAAAAAACAAACACAACACCCCAAAAAACAAAAATCCCCCAAACAAACCCAGAAAATAAAAAGACCCCAAACCCCTCTAAAAGCCCCAAACCCTGGCCCGCTTCCTAAGCATCAGAGCAGGGCAGGGAGCAGCAGGACACACACGTGAAGGCTCCAGCAGACATCACGCATGCGCCCCTCTGAACGTGGAAGCGGAAGTCAGCTGAGCCAAAAGCGGAAGTAGCTTGAAGGGGGCAGGGCCAACCGTCACCTTTCCTGTCGGAAGGCGGAAACGCTGCGTTCCTGCCCTCCCCCTACCCTGGCGGAAGTGAGCGCGGGTTGGACCCCGCGCCCCCTCGTCTCCTTCCGGTTTCCGGGAGGAGACACCGGGCCCGGCCCCGCCTTCCTGGGCAGCCATCTTGGATGGTAGCGACGGCGCCGAGGGGGCCCCGCAGTCGCCGCTCGCCCCTCCCCAGGCCCGGAGCGGCCCGGCCCGCGGCCCAGCGCGGAGAGGTGAGCGGGGCCGTGCGCGGGGGCCGGCTCGGGCGCCCCGCCTGTACCGCGCGGCCTGACCATACGGCGCCGCTGCCCGCGCTCCCAGGCCTCGCAGCGTCTCGGCAGCTCCTTCCCCGCGTCGCCGTGGCTGGGGGCCGGCGGCCGGGCGGCGCGGGCCGGGGCTGAGGGACGCGCGCGGGCCTGGTTTCGGCACCGCGGAAATCCGTTAATTAAAGAAAAAGGACCCAATTTACTCGGAGGATCTCGTCTTCTGCCTCAGCCGGGCGAGGAGGAGGAGGAGGACGCCCTCCATAGGTTGCGCTTCGAGCCGAGCTTCATCTTTAAAAAGCAAAGCGGGAAAGCGCTGGTGCATTGGGAAAGGAAAGCCGCGGTTTTAGGCCGAGGGTTTTTCTCTCCCGGGCGAACGGGGAAAAAACGGGATTGTTACTTTTCACATGTGTTTTTTATTGTCATTTCTGGCTCTGCCGTCACTCGCGGTCTGTAACGCCTCTGAGCACGGTTTGCAAGGCGCGGCGGTGTGATTTAGTTTGTACCGGGCGGCGCTTACCCTCTACGACTCCATCGGCGCGTCGAAGGGCTGGAAGGCACCGTCGGGTCCAGCCCCCTGCGCTAGGCAGGGAAGACAACTTGAAGGGCTGGTGGGAGGATGGGGAAAAGGGAGGGAATTTGGGGGGGGTTTGTCCCCTTAGTTTTGGGGAAAAAAAAAAAAAGCAAATCATTGGAAAAAGGTGCGGAGGGTTTAATCTATTAACGTCAGGCCGCGTGTGGCAGGTCTGGTACCGTGTTCAGCCTCGCTTTTCGTATCTGTGTCGATATGTGTAATGTGGAACAGACGAGTCCAGTGGTATTTGGTGGGATTTTAGACTTCGTTGCACGCGCAAAACGCTCCTGCCCAGCCCAGCGGGCGAGCGCGCGTTTGCGTTCGTGAGCCGCGGTCGCCGCTGCTGTCGTTCTTACCCCGCGATCGTTCCTGTTTCTTCCTAGATGAGCAACAATACTAATAAGAGAGCACCAACCACAGCAACGCAGAGACTTAAACAGGACTACCTTCGAATTAAAAAAGATCCAGTGCCTTATATTTGTGCTGAACCTCTCCCATCAAATATCCTTGAATGGTAAGAATCGGAGCAGATTAGTCTTCAGACAAGCATGGAGAGACCCAGGCCATCCAGGTCGTCGAGTCTGACGCTCCCTCCCTTCCCCTCGCTCTTCATTTTGTGTTGGCATTTTCTTTGGTGAGAGAGGTGTGAGCACCTACTCTGGACCCCTCTCAGAGTCAATTGGACATTTATCTTGCTGGGATCCTGTGACCCCTACTGACTTCCTGCCCCTGGGGCGGGGGACTGGACTCCATAATCTTCCGCGGTCCCTTCCAGTCCTAATGTCTATGAAATCAATGAGAGGTGGTAAAAGGGGGAGGTGTTTTACATATGAAGCTGCTTAACTAAAGGAGTAAACACATGCGTGATTTGCTTTGTTTTCCTTTGGAAACTTGATGGCTCTCAGTGGGCTGGATTTGCTCCTCTAAAGCAAACTTCTTTTGCTTCCTTTAGGCACTATGTTGTACGAGGACCTGAAATGACTCCGTATGAAGGTGAATATTAGCTCGTGGCCAAAGCGCACACGTACTGCTTGTGGCTATAACGGTTGTTATACATCTGTATCTGTCTGCGGACTAAAAAGTGCCTCTCCGTGCAATGATTTGCTTCACTTTTTAAACTAACCTTGGCCCGTGACTTTCATGATGCCTCTTGAGATGCGATAGTATTAGCGTTATCCTCTAATGATTTCTGTTGTATCAAGTGTTTCTAACAAAGACAGCAGTTTGTATGTTTGAGGGTGTTAGGATGATTAGTTTTGATGTTTTCATTTTACATATGCACCAAACACCTTTACATTTTATTTTATGCTTTATAACTGTTTCAGAAAAAAATGTTTCTGAGTACAAAACAAATCATTGATGTTTTTCTTTATGTAACGCAGGTGGCTATTATCATGGGAAACTAATTTTCCCCAGAGAATTTCCCTTTAAACCTCCTAGTATTTATATGATAACTCCTAATGGAAGGTTTAAGTGTAATACAAGGTAAGGATTTTTTTCTAACACTTGTGCCATTAACACCTTTTTAAAACATGTTTAAATGTGTAAACTGTTCCTCTTTATTAACAGCAAGGAATTAAATGCATTGGTTGTTTTGTTTTTGAAGGTTATGTCTTTCAATCACTGATTTCCATCCTGATACATGGAATCCAGCTTGGTCAGTCTCCACAATCTTGACAGGCCTCCTTAGTTTTATGGTGGAAAAGGGCCCCACATTGGGGAGCATAGAAACCTCAGAGTTCACAGTAAGCACTTAATGATATTATGTTGGGGGTTTTTTTCAGGTCAGTGTGTGTTGTTCATGGACCGATGGTTAGAGCAGAAGCCTGGGAACCATTAGTTCTGGGTTCTAAAGCTAGCTGTACCATTGTCTGGTCATAAAGGAGGGGGGCAGAAGAGAGGTTGTTTAAAAGAACCTAGGGTCAAGGATCACAGGTGGAAAATGCATGCAATGCCTCAGTGCCGAAATTTCTGGCTGCAAAGTTAAATGTTTCAAATTGGCTATTTTTTTACATTAATAGGTGGATGGAAATTCAGTGGTATCTTGAATAAGTGAGCCTCAGATTGCAGGGAGGGATGTTTATAAAGTGTTTTTCTCTTGCACCCTGGATTCTCTGTAAAATGTAGCTACAGCCTGTATTAGCATATTGCTGAGAGCGCCTCCCCAAAATGGCATAGTTGGGTAGATGCAAACTATGGACAAACATTCAGATTAAAATAAGGAGTCCTGAAGAGTTGGGTTTAGAATGCCATTAGTGGTAAATCCATATTCAGAAATATTAGAAACTTAGTAGGTTAGTGCCTTGCAATATTCTCACTTGAAATAACCCGGTGCTTTAAGGTTTAAAGTAATGTGTTTTGAAATTTTTATTTCCAAGCTGATATTTTCTCCTTTGTTGCCTTGACAGAAAAGACAACTTGCTGCACAGAGCTTAGCGTTTAATTTAAAAGATAAAGTCTTCTGTGAGCTGTTCCCTGAAGTGGTGGAGGTAAGAAGGTTCATTTGACTTGCCTCATTTTTATACCCTGTGTTATACATAAGCATGCAGATAGTGCAAATTAACTGGCCAAAGGCTTGCAGGAGACTAGTAAATCTTGTGGTCTACCTGCTTAGGCCTGAAGATTAGTGCCACTTTCCTTTTACTCCCCAGCTTATTGGGCATACCTTTCGCAGAGCTCCAGCCTTGTGAATATCCTGGTGTCCAGTTTGTCCTCTTCAGGGATGTGTGAATGGTGAAGCAAATGGACCCAGACTTTGTACAGGCTTCCTAAAACAAACATTCTTTAATTTTAGGGAGCATAAGATATTTAAATTTACATGGATCAAGGTAAAAATGATGATGAAATACCTACATACTATATGGCATTTGATTAGTCCTCTTGAATCAAAGTCTCTCTCTCTTTTCCCTCCTTTCTCTCTCTGGTTAACTTCCTTTAACTTTTCTTGGTCATGCACTGAACCCTGCCCCACCCATTTGTTCCTCTTTTCTCCTCTGTCTCCAACTCCCCTTATCTGAATCTGTAAATGGCATTACTGAAACACAGTTCCTTTGTTTGGCTTTTGGAGAAAATAAATTCCCTCAACTTCCCCAGAAATATTGGGGAAAAAACTTGTTTCCCTGGGTTTCATCACCTGCATTGCTGTTGGGCGGTGTCCTGTAACTTTTGAGAGGGAGAGGGGTTGTGACACTTGCTAGTGTAGTTGAGGGCTGGAGTTATCCATCAAATTCATAATCTCAAATGGAATTCATAAATTGTACATAGATAGTCTCCCAGTCATCAGCCGAATTACTGCCCGTTGATGCAGATGCTGGAGAAGTGGGAAAATATGCAGGAAGCCCTTTTTTTTTTACTGTGCTCATACCAGAGTGTTTCAGAGCATAAAATGAGGCCAGCTAATGCTATTAGCAGCACTCATAGTGCTGGAGGGAATATTTGTGAGCCGTAGTAGTAATCAGTGAATTAGTAGCTCTAGGACCTTCATAATAGTTTTTGAAGCAGCACATCAAAGGGATCCTGACTTCAGAAATGGTTTACCTGTGGTTTCTATTACATCCATATTCATTCAGACCTAGAGTTGGTAGGATTTTGACAGGTAGCTGTCTGAACTCATGGCCTGCCCTATTTAGCTCTGTTCTCTCTACTGAAGAAAACAATGGATCTGTTCCTCTCCAGGGGTCAAAATTCTAAAATTGTCTCTGTGGGTATTGTGATAGCTTGGTTGTCCCAGACTCATATACTTTTGGAGCGTACATAAGTATTTTAACACATATATATATATAAATAAAATGTTATATATAACAAATATATATATTATTTTACCCGAGTACGTAGCCCTGAGACAAGGATCTCAGGATTTTGATTTCTTCCATTTTAATCTTTTGAGAATTGCTGGTTTATTCATCATTTTTAAGAGGTACCTAAGTGCACTTTCCCACTCAGGGGTCTATACAGTGAAATTCATCCCATTTAAAAAAAAAAAAAAATTAATATCAGCATTTGACCTGGTGCTCAGCCAATGTACTGCTGAATGCTAAAAGCCAGATATACTTTTTGTAAATGGCTCGTCAGGTGTTGTAGTTACTGTCTACAAACACTTACGGTTTAAGATGTAGGTTTCTAGGGTTGTGCAAAAGGATTTAATGCAGTTGTATTAAAAAGCAGATTTGGATTAAATGTTTTTCCAGAGTTGTCAGCAGCCAAGCTCCTTAGACTAAAGTCATTTCAAGGATATATATTGAAATGGGACACTTTCTGCCCGAATCGGTTCTTTGCGATGATTAGACTTTAGTAACACACAAGGAATCTTTCAGAACCTTTCATCTACTTCATTTACATTGGTCCTTTTATTTATGTATTTATTTTCATTCCAGGAAATCAAACAAAAACAGAAAGCACAAGAAGAGCTCAATAATAGACCTCCAACCCTCCCGCTACCAGATGTTGTCCCCGATGGGGAAGCACACTATGGTCAAAACGGGATACCACTTCTTAATGGGCATGTACCACTGGCAGCTGCCAATCATCCAGATCTCCAACAGGCCAACCGTAACCATGGACTCTTAGGAGGAGCTTTGGCGAACTTGTTTGTTATAGTTGGTTTTGCAGCCTTTGCCTACACAGTCAAGTATGTACTGAGAAGCATAGCGCAAGAATGAGGAACATTACAGAAATCCAAGACCAAATTAGTGGTAGTTGCAGAATGAGTGGGACTCTTTGGGCATCAGACTTTGACACTGGGATAAATATTTGTGCTACCAGGATGCAGGTAAAATACTGGTTGGCTCATGGGTTTAGTTTGAAGCACGTGCAGTTTGTCAGAAAGGGAAAAAAAAAAGATGTTCTGCTCTCAATTCCTGTTGTCCTCACTACAGTTCGGTAGTGACTCACTGGCAAGTCAAAGCATTATTGATGAGAAGTGGCATTTTTAGTGCTTTGATTTTTATAGCACTTACCCATTCTCTTTTCAGAAATTAAAAACCTTTTAAGGAAATAAGGCTTTTTATGAGATTGAACAATTTTTAAAATGATATTTGAAGACACATCATATGTTCTACATGAAACTTAGCTGAGAATTTCATTGCAAAGGGTCAGGGTGTATACATTTGGAATGAGTAAAATGCAAGTTTCCTCACTCTATTTTGGAAGGGCCTGGTTTATTGTGAACATCTGTGCTACAGAAAGTAGCTGGTACATTTTATAAAATAGAATGGACATCATTGCATATCTAGTCGATACTAGTGATTAGATTAATTGGAAAGGAACGCTGAGCGTGTTGGTTAAATGTGTTTTCAAAATCGTCACAGTAAAATTTAAGAAGGTTCAATTTGGGCAAAGGGAAGCGCAATTGCCAGCCTTTAAAGGCTGTTGGCCAGCAAAAAGCATTAATTAGTCTTGGTGTTTTTTGCATTTATTTAGTAAAAATTATGGTTTTTACATTTTGGAAGTTCTTGTCATTTAAGTGAAACAAGCTATTTTATTTTTGACCACAAGGTGCCACTGTTCGGTTTAAGATTAGTCTGCAAAGAATGAAGAGTTTGTTACATTTTCAGAAGAAACATCTCTGGATTTCTTGTATTTGGGTGTTTTTGGTAAGTGAAATGGTATTACCCGGAGGCTGTAAAGAGGCTGACTACCAAACCAGGTTCTTACAAGACAAGTGGATTCTTCTGAAAGGCCACTCACTACAGTAGACTTGTACTCCATACATGCAGTCAGCACTGCTTACCTTGATTGACCCTATTTTCAAACTCCATTACCAAAAAAAAACTTAACTGCAAGAGGCTTTTTGTTTTGTCTGAATTTTATCCTTTTTTTGCTTCTATTACATTAGTTTTGCTATTCCCCCATCAGCTGACTAACAGTTAAATTCCATCGGATGGTAATGAGGTTATGATTATATGAATATGCACTAAAACTACTAGTGTAGTTTGACAATTTGAAATGTTACTTTTACAGCTCATACCTTCTCTTTCCCTTATGACTTAATCCTAAAGCTTTGACTTATCACAGAGACAAACTTCCTGTGCCTTTGAGAATTGGCAGTGGCCACCAAGCGAATGAAATACTTGCTCGTTGTTATGATATCATAAAGACTGTAATAGGTGTTGGCAGGGTAAAAATCTCTGCACTGAACTGCATTTTTTTGTTAAATTTTCTAGAGAGCCCAATAAATGTTACCTCATGTATTTAAGAATGTGGGTTTTTTTTTTCTGGGCTGTTTTATTTTCCTTTATTGGTTATTGATGTTTGGTCTCTGCTTCTGCTTGGTACTTTGAAATAACCATTGAATTAGGGGCGGGGCGGGAAATAATGGTAAACCCATGAGCCATGTAGCATAGATAATCAGTATATATGTGCTGTGATCAGTTTTCTGGACTAGGTATGGATTAGCAGAACTAACACAAATAGCTCCATACTAAAGGAATCTTAAAGCAGACCTTAATGTGAGTTGGGGCGGGGGGAGGAGGGAGTGTGGGAAGGTATTGTTTTAAGACATGTATTTATAAACTTTTTGGAAAAAAATTGAATCTTGTTTTTGATCAAACTTTTATTTATAATTGGTTTTTAATTTGCCTCTTGTATGTGCTTAAACTGCTCCTGTTAAGAGAAGCGCCAGTTGTACCTGTGTCTAGAAATGATTTTGTTCTGTCAGTCTTGGAAACGTGTTATGTCTTTTCTGCAGTGATGGAGATTTTAAGATTGTTTTACGGGCTGTTTTTTTTGTGGGGTTTTTTTTTCTCTCCCCCCAAAGCATACAGGTCTGTAGCAATGGTTGAGCTGCCTCTTTAAATCTTAATATCACCAAACCCCGCTTGAGACATTCTTAGTATGCTGCCTTTGCTACTATTGTCATTCACTACAGGCAGACATGTAAGGAGCCTGCTATGCAGAATGGGGTATTTTTCTTCTCTCATGGAACCTTGTTGGGCCTCAGGAATGAAGACCAAGGCTAGGAAAACGTGGCTGTCGTACTTGTGAGCCATCTGTGAATACATCTAATTGAGGTGAAAGGATTAATAAAATCAAGAGGATGTTGCTTTTCAAAAAAACAAAACAAAACAGTACTTTTATTGCGTGGCAGGAAGTTGGCCCCATAGTCCGCTGTGGACATCTGAAGGCAGAGTATCTTAAAAGGAAAAAAAAAAAAAGTGCCTCAATTGGGAGTGCAAAATTGATACTAGTTACAAAACCCTGAATATGCTGCATTTTTTGATGATTTAGAGGTTTTTTTGTTTTTGTTTTGCTTTTTGAAACAGAGCTCGTCTTCCACCAGTGATTTTTCTCTTTGACATCCTGGAGACTGAGAATGAGTTGGTGGTGATTTCAGGTGCTATTTGGGAAAAAATAGGAGCTGAAGCTGATTTGCTGCCCCCTCCTTGTCCCCCTCCCCATCTTTTTATACATGTCCTTTGCTGTTATGCCTTTGGTAGCAGAGTACTTATCCCTTGCAGTGTAGGTTTATTAAACAACATTTATTACAATATGCAGTTTCTGATCTTTGATTTTGTTACCAAAGTCAGTAGATGAAATAAATTTTGCCATGCAAAAATGCGATATCACGCCCCGAGGCAGTATGTTATCTCGATGACACAATAAAAATGAAAGCTGTCCTTTAGTGTGTTATGCTGGTATCTTTGCCCTTCACTTCTGTGTTGCATTTCCATAGAGTAAGACTGTCATGTGCAGCTGGTGGGTTGGATTTACCACTCGCTTGGAACATCGCATCTTGACTAGCCTTCTAAAAAATACAATTTTTTCGTTTTTGAATGACGGTTTTTAGATCTGTATATAGTTAATGTTTTCCCCTGATCTCCAGTTGACGTCACTTTAAGCATGTTTTGAGGAGTAGAAATGACTGCATTGTAAAGTTATCCATTCATAATAAAAGGAAAAATAAAACTCGTGGTAGAATGCATATTTTCTATGAGACCAGTTTCTGGGAAAGGGAATTTTGGGAGAAGTCCTAAGCTGGAATGGTGGGATGGACAGAATGTACAGAGACAAGCCCGGCGTTACTCAAGAAATAGGTAGTGACAATAACGGCTCCGATCCGAATATAGCATCAAAGCCTAGTTTCTTTTAAATGGCTACTTTTCAAGAAGCAAAGAATTTTAAAATGATACGGCGAGACTTTAAAATGGAGATTGTTTCCATACAGGCTGTTGAGGTACACTACCAGAAAACAGAATTCAAAATGCTTAGCAGCTACTGTAGCTGAATGACTTACCTTCTGTCAAGTCATGGGCATAGTTGGGCTCTCAAATGGTTCATTTGTTATTACTCTCTTTCCTCCATGAGATGCAGTTAATCAGTTCTTAAATACCAATTGCACAAGCCAGCAATGGCAGCTCCAGCTTTTGAGTGCCCCCAGTGCAATTGGCCTTGTACAAGGTGTGCAAAGAAAGAAGTCTCACTTACACTAGGCAATGGAGAAATAGCATTTCAGCTCTGCTTCCAGGTAAGTCCTTAGACTGGTTAAAAAAAAAAAAAAAAAGTGCACTCTCCAAGTCTGGAAAATAACTTGAGACCCATTCTGCCTGAAGGGGTCTTGGCTCTGCTACGAACTAATCCATCAATGTCATTTCATCACTGCAACATAGCTGTTGCTGTGATTGGAGTGCAGCACCCAACCAAATATACCTCTGTCCTTTTGGTCTGAGAAGCGAGTAGAAACCTTCATCAACTGTCCTCATAAATAAGTGCGTCCTGATTTGACTTCCTTTGAGGCGGGGAGAGGCAAAGGTTTAAGACTCTGAATTCGGTAGCCCCTGATCACTGTTACACTCGGATAAACACATCATAAAACTGATATTCTCTTCTGAACCAAAAGCGAATGGATATTTCAACTGATGGACTTGGCATAGTGTAAAATAGGATAATAGTATCCTGTCATTTACTTGCTCATCTTCATTTCACTGTTTTTAGAGTTTGTCATTTTTCTAATAATAGATTCAGAGGCTTCTTTCTGTTACTCTAGTGAAATGAGTGGACCTCCATGCAAGTCATGTGCCCCAGTTTCCATTATATAATAGTATTTTCTTCATAATCAGGATATCTGCATTTCTAATTTTCACTTGGATCCAAACTAGGCTTGGAAAGACTGCAGAGCAGTATAGCTGTGTAGTATTGAACCCTTAGTAGGGGATCTCTTTTGAACCTGACTATTTAGAAAGTTAGATGCACCCATCATTGTTTTAAATTGCCCCAAACAAGGGTCCATAACCTACTTTTTTTTTCCTTTCTTTTCTGTATTGGTGGCATATGTAAAATAGTGCATCTGTGTACTATTAAGAGAAGCCCTTTTGCATAAACTTTTATAATGAAATGAGTATACTCAGGTAACTACCCATGTAAAAGTCATGGCTTTAATAAGATAGACCTCTCATTCTTCATCAAAGCCACAGGCACCTTCCACAGCCAAATCTATAAGAGGAAATACTCTTTTTTCCATGAGGGCTTGTAAGGTTTGCCAGTAGGCAGCACTGGTGAACCATGCCAGCTAGTACATTATACAGGAAACTTCACATACCCAGAAGACCCAGGAGAGAGAAGGTGGAGATGTGAAAGACTAGTTCTCACCTTGACTTTGTGCATAGAGGAGGAAACCCCAAAGGTTAAGGAACCAGCATGCTATGAGCTGTTTCTTTTTCCAAGGAAAACCTCAGCAACTTAAAAACTTAGGTTTAATTCGGTCACACTGGGAAATCCATCCGTTTCAGGGAGCAGGAGGTAGCCTTTTACCCCTTTGAATTGCTTTCGCCTGTTGGCATCTAGGTGTAACCTTTCCATAACAAAGCAATTTGTAGGGGAAAGGCAGAATCCCCCCCACCAAAAAAGCCATGCACTAGATGCTAAAACGTCCTTTTTGCTACAGAATTTTCAAAGTATTTTTTTAAATGTGTGATCTTTAGGTGATTGGAGCTGATTTATTTGGCAATATCATGGTTTAATGAGCAAATATGTGGATTTAGGCAGGACATTAAAAATAGTTTCCTTCTCTCCCCCCTATTGTGATACCCTTACAATTTGTTTAGTGCTTCAATGAAATTAATATAAAAGCCTCAACTGGAGTTGGACTGGGCCCAGAATAAGTTACATTTCCACACTGAGCTACCCTTACCTGCTATGCAACTGCATATCTAGCACGCATGTTGACCTTGAGTTGGGAGAAATTTCATGGCATAGTTGGTAAACTGAAAGGACCGGGCTATTTTTCAGTCTCAAAAAATACATGGTGTCAGAATCTTGGCCCTTTACTCCCTGCCAACAATCCTTTATTTATTGGTTTATTTTTGAACAGCTTGTTTTTTAATTACTTGAGACAAAAAAACCCCCTTGATTGCTATTTGGCTTTCCCTGCCGCTCGGTGAAACGGCTCAAAATGTGCTAACTGATTCTGTTTGTTTCAGACTTCGGGGAAAGGAATCGGAGTCCCTTTACTGAGATCCAGTTGGCATCCTTTCGTCTGGTGAGATCTTTTCGTCCTGCACCTCAGACAATGTTTTTGGGGGTTTTTTTTAGACTGTTGTAACACTTCAAAAGACAGGGGAATTGTGGGAGAAACCCTCGAGGAATGGTAACGTCAAATATTACAAGCCCAAAGCTTGCCTGTAGACATAGATGGGATATTGTTCATTTAGAGTGGTGGTGCTCAGTCGCAAGGTGGCACTGCAACATCATCTAGGTGTCAAGTGTGCGACCGAACCAGACTGCTGGAAACTCCCAACTGCTTGGTGTGGTTAGGAACGTATAGACAAAGGCTCCATGCAGAGAGTCTGAAATATTATTGGCATACCCTGCTGTGCTGAAGTATGTTGCAAAACACAAAGAGAGCAGCACAAGCCTTCCTCCCTCCTCCCATTGCAAGCTGCTGTTTGTTTCTAGCTGTCTGGGATTTATTTTGTGAAGCTGGTTTGAATAGGTAACCACCTGAATTGTGGTTGGGTTTAAATAATGGCACATGGGCATGTGTAAATCAAAGACTTGGTCATTTAGGGTTCCACCAGACACACAGCCTGCAGAGAACAACACAGCCAGGCAGTTGCAGCAGTGGATAGAAATAAATGCTTGTGGGTTCCCGAGTGCTTTGGCATCCAAAAATTGTGAACTTTGGCACTGGTGCCTAAGTGTCTTTCCCTAAATCTGCAATGGGCAATGCTGGAGAGGCTCCAACCCTCTGCAGACCTTCTGAGATTTGGATCTTGCTATCCTTGCTGTCCTCAGACAAGATAAAGATTCATCTTGGAAGCCAAGGTAAATCACAGAGATCATGACTTATTCTGTGACTCCAGGGTGCGTGGGCGAGGGGTGTGATGTAGTGGTCAGAGCACAAGCACCGCAGGTTTATATATGAATCAAATCCAGGTCAAAAAATCTACCTCTCAACTAGGTTCTGTGGCTCAAAGTCAGTAATTACCTTGCCTAGCAATTCAGTTCCCTTTATATTCCGTGGTTGCTTGCCAGCTCTATTTGGATATGCTGTTTTACAGCATCTGCAGTTGTGCGATATTGGCTTGGCTTGTTCCAAATCCTCGGCATTTTGAAGTGCCGCAAAGGAATGGCTGGGCGCTGGGAGCCAGGACATTTGGCTCTGATCCCATAAGTCCCAAGGGAACGAAAGGTGGCTTGCTTGACTTCTGGATGTTGCTTTCTTCCAGCGTAGCCTGACTTTAATGCTGCCGGGCTTGCAGAGTATGATGAAGCTTCATGTTTGAGTGCTTTGAGATCTTTGGATGGAAGGTGTGAGATGGTGCACAAGGGGCCGTTTTGGTTTCAGGCTGGCATGGTGCTGCTTTGAGTGTGACAGGGACACCGACACGCTATCCTGTCTCCATGCTCGGGCAAGGCTCAAGTATCTTGGAGCAGCTGGGCTGCAGCGATGCCGTGTGGATAGGCCTTGCCGGGAGATGCAATGCTGAGCATGCCTCTCCTCAACAGCTCAAAGGCTGTGTTTGGGGCCATGGGAGTTGTACCTTTTCCGCTGACCCACTAGTCTGAGCTCATTGCGGAGGGGTCTCTGGATTGGGGTAACGCCTGCCCATGATTTGGCAGGGTGGCAGGGATTTCCACACGAGCCCTGCACCGGCCTCAGCATTTGGCTTTTCGGATGGGAAAGGGGATGTTGCATGACTCGGGCTGTCTGCACCAGCAGACAAAAACGCCGTCGCCCCACTCCAGCCTCGAGAATGTCATTTCTTGCCATGGTGTGTGGATCTGTCAGGGCTGTTTAGCTGCAATATGACAGATTGTCCTATTAATGTGTCATCAAGTGCACTTTTACAAATTCATGGCTTGTCTACAACTAACCTGAAAAGGGGCTTAAGTATGAGAAGGCGCCAAAGAAAGTTAAATATTATTAAGAAATAAAGACTGCCACATAGTTTTGATGGAATGTGAGCTGGGGGGGTTGTTAGCTGTTTTGATGGGCTGTTAACTGTTTAGTTTCTCTAGTTTTATTTTTTTTTTCTTTTCCCCCAAGATCTGGTTCTGTGCTTCTGCGACTGACTCGCGCTGACTTTTTTTTTTCCCCCTGGGATGTCGTTTTACCAGTCCATACTTTGGGGTTTTTTTCATTGGAAACATGGATGTAATGATCCTATCCCAGCATGATTCTTTAAGATCTGCTGATGGGTTGTGCTGCAGGCGTGCTGAGTATTTACTACTTGGGAGATAAGTAACAAAAAAAGAAAATAAAGTGGGGGGACTCATTCCTGGGAACACATTGGTATAATGAACAGAGGAGAGGGTCGATGTTGGGGCACCCTGAGCTCATCAGAGATTGCGGCTGTCTCACTGTGCCAAGCTGCACTCCTCAACTTCTCTGTGCCTCAGTTTCCCCGTCTATAAAAACAAGTCTGTTTTTCCCTGTCTCATGAGTCGGTGAGGATGAAAACCCCTAAGCTAAATGCTTTTAGGATTTCCCCCAGGACGTGACAAGAAGACAACTTAGCCCCACACTGAATCTGAGGTGGTCTAGAAATTTTTTAATTATTTATTTTGCATAAGGCAAAGCAGAGTAAAAGACAAGCCCCGATGCCTGGATGGGTGTCGTGTTGCTGTGTGCCTATTTCAAGCCACATACTTCTAAACTTGCCCCATTTTCCTGTGTAGATTTGCAAACTTCCCTAAAAAGTGCTAATTCCCCTGAGAAAATGAAAGGGAGGTGGTGGGGAATGGGGCTGGGGGGTGCTGATTATAATATCTCTCCGGTACAAGGGCCAGGTCCACTTATCAGTGAGTCTCTAATAGGAATGTGAAGAGAATAGGCTTGACAGCTCATTAGAATATGATCCCTCCCCCTTTTTTTTTTTTCTTTCTTCAAGTTGATGGAAACTCTTTCAGGAAAGAAGTACTTATTTGCTGAGGTAGAGCAAAGGCTGAGGAGGGCTTTGCCAATTTGCAGCTAGAGAACGGAGCAAAGGGAAAAATTAGAGATGATCAACACTTAGAGAGAGAAAGGGAAAGGTACCTGAAATACTTTTGCACGGGGAGGAAAGGAACTAGGATGAGAGAGGCACAAGACTCCACATCCCCTGACAGCTGTTTACAACCCCGGGACTGACTGCTCATCCTGCCAGACATAGGGCTAGACTTAGGACAACTTGGATCCTAGCGGACCTGGGCGTCTTCGCCGTTTCTTTGCTTCTCTCTGCTTTACCTTGTATTGTGTGAGAGAGGATGTTTCTTTCCTCCAAAGACTGAGCACCTCCAGCTTCCCCTCAAGACGAGCAGCGACAACAGCCTTGGGTTTTCATCTTCCAGCATCTATGAAGGCAGAGACAAGTGACGGGAGCTTCTCGTAGAGGAAGAGGGGCCACCCCTGAGCGGACGATGGATGGAGCCCATCGAGTCACTCTTTGAATTGTGCGGCAGGGTTCAATGACACAAGGCAAAATCTCCCATTGAAAAGGAACAAACCCACAAGCCCCCAAATGGGCTTACGTGTTTTCAGCACCGGCCTGAGCTACCTGTCTCCTGAATCACTGGACTTCTTCTAGGTTTCGTAGCCAAGCAAGCTTCAACCGAGTCTGAAGACTTGTCGGGGCGGGGGGTAAAATTTAAAGACAGATTGGAGGGGGAATTTCCAGGACCTCTTGTATTGATGATCAACCTAAAAAGCTGAACAGACTTCCTTCCCTTTCCCTTTGCCTTCTTCAACTGCTGCTGTGGATCCGAGTTTGCAAACCCACCTATCGATGTCATTTCAATGCATCCAACTTGAAGAGAGCTCTCTCCAGAAACAGGCGCGTTGGTGCACGCTGATACTTTGACATTGCCTACCAGAGTGGCTCACCTTCAGCAGCAATACTTTTTCTTTTTAGAGATAAGTCTGTATTTATTATTTCTTTCTGCTCCTTTCATCCAGCCAGCTGCCCCCCCCCCCCCCAAAATGAGGAGCTGGATCTGGGTATTCGTGGCTATGTTACTCTGCCAACAGCTGTCTCTTTTTAGAGTGATGGCAGCAAAAAAAGAAAGGAAGAAAATGAAAGAACCTAATCAGTATACAGAGCCCTTCAATGCCACCCTGTCCAACAGTGAAGAACTGCACGGGCAATCTAAGGTATGTCTTCAGCTACGAGAATAGTGACCCTATCTGTCGTCAGTGCACTGTGTACAATAGTCTCTAGCTGTAATGTAATGTCAGACTGTTTTTTTTCCCCCTTTGAACGGCCAGTCTTAACAAATTCCCTTCCACTTGCAAGCGAGAGATGTTACAATCTTCTTGCTCTGGCGGGACTCCAAGCTTCCCCAGAAATGACTGGAATACAATAGACAGTGATGACGACTTGCTTTATAATGTGCTCTTATTCATATGCCCATCCCTGCAGGGTCTGAGCTATGAAAGCATCCTGTTTACTAGGAATTCTTAAGTGTGCAAATTACTTTTGCCCCCCCAAAAAAGGTAGCTTAATGAGGGAAATATGACTGTGTAGTCTTGAGGCAAGTATCATGGTTTCAGTAATGATGCTGGAATATTAGTGAGTCTGTTGCACACACACATCTGTTGATTATGGACCACGCTGTCAAAGCTGGCTTGGACAATACAGAGGTATCAGCACCTGAGTATGCCTAAACCTTTTCCGCACCAATGGCTGCATGTGTTGGGAATTACAGGTCAGAAAAAAACCTAGCGGAGAGATGTGATCTATAGCGGGGGAAAGAGCATGTGTGACATATGTCAGTGCCTGCTTGTGCTCTTTTACCAGGTGTAGCAAGTGAACTCTTCAGGGTAGGATCTCTCTAGTCTGGTGTCAGGGAGAATCGTTCCAGCTTGAAGTTTGCAAAAAGCTGCAAATCAGTTGTCTGGAGCCCTTAAAATAAAGCCACTGAAGACTCCCATTGTGTGCATCTGGGATGGGGAGGGTGGAGCAAATTTATAAATTGCTGCTGGGATTACAAGCTGGAAAGAATGAAAGAGGACTGAGTGCCGCAGCGAGACAGGATGAGTAACCTCCTCCATCACACGGTCCCTTTTTGGCCGTTTCTCACACACGAAAATGTCCCTCATTTCAAATGTAGATGACCTCTAAAATGCGACGTCTTTGATCATGGGCATTGGGGACGGCAGTCGCTATAGCAATGGAGGAACAAACCTGTCAAAAATTGGGGCACGGCCGGGAAGGCAAATTAGAACAATTGGGCTGACATTCTCAATCTCCCATTCAAAGCCATTGTGAGAGTAATTGGTTAAGGTTGGGCAAGTCTGGGAATCTGTCCTCTATATTAAAAAGCTGGTGGCTGCTCTTAAATGATCATTAAGGGGAGTGTAGGCAGCATCTCTTCTGTTAACCTTGTGCTGTTTGCGGGCTTTATCATTACAGACTGTGTTACTGGGCACATTCTTGAGGGGCTCAGGCTTCTGATCTCAGTCACATTTCCCTGTTGCCTCTTTAAACATTTCATTCTCCTTCTGCACGTTGAGCCAAATCCATCCCAGACGTAGCTGCTGCAGTCCATCTAGGAACGAATATGGCCCAGTGAGCAATTCATCTGGCCTCATTGGCACCTGTCCTTATTTCAATGCCAGCAGAAAAAAAAAATCTAGTCCAGGTTTAAATGACCATATTATTGCTAGAAGAAGTCGCTTTGCTGTTTAAGGGCAGTGGATGTATATAATAACATACTTCAGAAGCTGCAGCTTCCCCCACGTTGAATTGCTTTGCCTTGCAAAATGCACAGCAAACATTTGACTACTCAAAGAGGCTGATCGTTCAGTGAAAACCGTTTCTGTCAAGTAAAGGGAGGGGATCAACCCAACTCTAGACGCAAACACTTTTGAGCGCTGGGGATGTTTGAGATCCAGTTCCAAATTTTGCATCTTGAGCTGATTCTTCTAGGAATGCTTCTAAATATATCACGGATGACAGGCCATGGATGAGTGTGTGTTGTATTTTATATTTATATAGCACTTTTCAAGCCAAGGGGTTTTATCCAAATTATAAATGTACAGCACCATGGAGCTGCAACTGTCTCTGGGGTGGACAGCGGCCATTGAACAGTGTACACCACAACAAGCACTTTGGTCGAGCACCGCAAGGAAGGCAATTAAGTTGCCATGGGTCCAATAAAGGGCTGGAGTTTTTAAGGTCTCCTTTGAGAAATCCCAAGGCAACGGATTCACTCAATTTTATGCATCCACTTGTATCATTGACCCTATCATATTCTGAATGTGTGGTTTTACATTGCTGCGGGGGTTTATACCTGATCTTGAGGCTGCAAACTGCTTTGCAAGCTAGAGATAAGTATGTCCACCTCTTACTGAATGAAATGTGTTTAAGTTAATGAGCGTGAATTCAGCAGCCAAGCACAATTTGATCTATTTTTATGCATGAGCAGCTTGGTGTGGTTAGAAGTAAGTGTCTATTAGATTAAAATGTTTTAAAAATAGGGTTAAATCACCAATGCATTCGTTCAAATCTGCCTATGTGGTCTGATGGTTGCCTGGGAGTGGCTGATCACAAAGGAGATGTTACTTTTAATGGAGGATTTACATATATGCTGCCCCCTCTTCCTCTCCCCTCAGCCATGAAAGTGTGGAGATCGCCTGCATCTCCCTCCCACTCACTAGACTACGTCAAAATGAAGAAACGAGCCCCTTGTGCTTCCTTTTGGTTTAGAACGATTGAGTGTTGAAAGAAAACTGCTTTAAACGTCTTATAAATATAAAATACCAGATGTGACAGAGGAGTAGCCAGAAATTAGTGGTTTGTACATTACCCGTAATTCGTATCTTACAGCGAATAGTAACTGACATGGTTTGAAGAGGCGATGGCCCTTCTTAGCCAATTGGAGGGAAGAGGAGATTGGGCTGCGGTGTGAAAGACTGCAGGATTTTTTTCTATGAGGTCATTCAGTAGATTGAAACTATTTTCTCTTCAGTTATCCTTCTACCTATTCTTGACGACGACGATGATGATGACATTTACATCTCATGCGGAGGGCGGAAATCAGAAATTTGTGCTTTCAGATCTTACCCGTTTAACTCCATCGCTGGCTAGAATGGCTCTCACAAAGATGGAGTTAGATTTGCTAATTTATATATCTTAAAAACCTTTCCTGCTATTCTTCCAGCCTTTTGCAATACAAATTAAGTCTTTGTCGACCCTTAAAAACTCAGCAAACAAATGGAGAATTGGTAGGCTTGTGAAATCACAAGGATCAAAACGCAATTTTTTGCATGGGGCGGACTCACTTCTACCTTTTCAAACAGGGGCTGAGTGAGCTCCCTGCTGATGTGAGCAATGTAGGAGCTACCTGGTAAGCCTCTGAGAAAAACAGAGAAGCTGAGGTTTCATAGTTTCATAGTGTCATAGTTTCAATCTCCTGTTATCTTTAAGGAAATACTATGCATCATACCTCCAATATTTTCCTCTGATTGCATCACTTTTAAAGTAGCCGGCTTTTCCAGCACACAAAGAGGGTCCTCATCTTTGGTACAAACATAGATGTTCCAAGACAAGGACAGGATAAATTGATGTTGAGGTTCTGGGGCACTTGTCTACAATTATGGTTTGGTTCCCACATCCTCCGCATGCACTGCTGCTTTTTCCTTGCTGAGCACAGCCTTGGGCGATCAAAAGGGCTGGAGAATAACTGTGTTAAACTCAGTGCTCGTTGTGAGCCAAGTCCATCCTTGTTGTTTGTCTGTTCATCTCAAGAGAGTGGGGCAACTTGGTGTGGGTGGGAGTGATGATTTACTTTCCTTTTTTTCCTCTTGAATATTTCCTTTCATGCAAAATGAGTCAAATGTTTTCAGCTATGAAGTGGTTCTAGTTTGATAAATATTCTTCTGTTGAGACACAGAAGAGGCAAGTTTCCATGGCTGCCAGTTTGACACCTGTCATGAGCATTAATCACAGAACAGTCTCAGGTCAGCATCCTCCAAGCCTGGTCTGCAGGGACCTCTTCCATCAACTGGATGGGCATTTGACCTCTGCATCTTACTTAGTCCTTTGCTTCATTGCTGAGTTTGCCACTATTACACATAGCCCTTTGGCATCGTGCTTGGACCCTTCCTGATGATGGCTGACTTGTAGATAGGGGCTGATGTTCCTGCTACATGTTGGTTAATGGAGTTGGTTGTCTTAGCTCAGGTAGATGAGGCCTGTGCCTCAAGCAACAGAGATCTCGGGTCCATTTCTTGCTGCCAATGACCCAATCAAAGGTAGGGTGTTACACCCAGGAGGACTCACCGGCATGCATTTGTCTGCCAGGGAGACTAACCTGATGATGTCTAAACAGGCATTGAACAATAACTTTTTGATCAGTGTTGATCTGGGCTAGATTTGAGTTGGCAGCCAGAAGAGGATTAATGCGCTTGATCCTATTGCCAAGCAATTAATCCTTCTCTCACCTCCCCCCGCCCCACGTTCCTCCCTCCCTCCCTACAATCTCCCAGCTCAGTTAAGGGCTTTACTTTAATGCAAGGATCTGAGCGTGTTTTTTTTCCTGCTTCCTCTTCAATTGGAAGTTGCTCTGAGAAACGCAAAATGCTCCGACCCATCCCAAGGACACAAATCTCTTCTGGTGCCGCAGCTATGTGTTAATCAGTTGAGGAGTCTTTTTATGACAAAACCCCAGTTGGGCTTTCATAGACCCAGCCACCACAAGTGCATATGGCCCGCCATTTATTGTTTGGTCTTCTGCATCTTTTTGCCAAATACTATCCATTCCAGAGCTGCTGTCCTGAGATAGGAGAGGATACCAGTTTCACGGTCAGCCTGGAATAGCGGTGTCTTCATCAGACATCAGCTAATAATTCATAAAGACTAAACAACAATTCAGTGAATGCAGTCTCTTGGTCTGCAAGCAGTTTAGAAGATTTTCTTGAATTAACATTGTCCATTTATGTTCCAAATGACTGCTGCTTGGACTGTGCAGTGTCATTTTATGTGTGCTGTCTACTAGTCCCTTTCTCCGAGCGTGGCTTCTCTGTCTGGGATGGGATCGCATCACTTGCCACTGCAGTGCAGCTGTCTATCCCCAGAGATCACTTCTGCTATCTCCTTTCCACCCTGAAAAAAATAAAGAGCCCCAGTGATTTCAAAGAGATTCAGTGTGGAGGTGAAGGCCCACTGGAGTCAGGGCAACCTTCTGAGCTACCCAATGGTATTTAAACTGGAAAGTGAAGAGTAATTCTTCTGGTGAAAGGCAGGTTTTCAACAGAAATTCCAGTTAGGATTTGGCTAGGACACAAGGCTTAACACCTCCTCTCTAGTGACAACTCCCAGGAGATCCTAAAAAACACAAGTGGTCAGGACCTTGGTTTTACATCTCATTAATAACCAAGTGTGTGTGTAACCATGAGTTATTAGTAGCTGACAAGGGATATTCCACGCTAAAAAAGAGTGACATGTCATTTTTAACTGATTCCAACCAAAATATGTTACCGGAGTTAGTCATTTGTTACTAATTATATATTGGGGCTGCTGATGCTGTCTGGTGTAAATTAGGAGCCACACTATGGATGTCCATTGCTAGGCTGCTGCAGAACTGAGTGCAAGTGAGAGAATGATAACCGGCTCCAATTTGTGTCTAGTCAAAAGTTAGTCAAAAAAAGAAAATTTGTTAAACATTCTCCAGCAGTTTAGTATAAGAGTGATGCAAAATAACAAGTGTCCAGTGATCTGGGGGCTCATAGAGGAAAGCTCAGGATGTCATAAATAGGAGGCAGAGAACAGATGTAGTTAGGACCACGTGGATCGTAGCAACTGCTCAGAGACACATAAGTTTATTGGAGAAAGCTGAAGGGGCACTGTCTCAATGCAAAATCTCTTGCTCTGCCTCCCCAAATCCTCACTTGTCCTACTAATGGTGCTGGAGATGATCAGGAGGGACAACTTTTTAAAGCTAATTTGCTAAAGTATAATGAATGCAACGTTGGTTTTCTTAATTTCTCATTTCACTCAGCCCAGACCTACGTTGGTCAGCAACATTTTGGTTCAAGAGTAAGATGGGCTTGAACCAACTCTTAGATCCCGCACCCTTGAACTTCAGAAGAGTTCAAACATTTCTCAGGCTCCAGATTCTTCTGTTTGATACTACAGTAATATCAGCAGTTTGTTGCATGACAGGAGAGTCCAGGCCAGACCCTCTGTGGTGCCTCTGGGCAGCACACGCTGTGTTCGTCTGGGAGCTGGGGAGCCAGAGGGAACCACAAGGTCTGTCTGCACTCAACAGCTCAATTACAGCCCAGCCAGTTTCTTATCTGCCATTAGAGACGTTCTGGGGCTGGAGCTTCTTGTCAGTTTTGCAAGCTGATTCTTATGTGCGAGCAAAAATGCTTGGGCTTGAAGGCAATGCTAAAATGCCAGTTCCAACATCCATTCAAAGTCAATGGAAAGAGCCAGACTGATGTCAGTGGACTTTGGATCAGGTCCACGAACCCAAGCCTGGTCTCATCAATTGATAAGAAAAACTACCCACTCCAGCCGGGCACCTCCGCAGTAAGGAACAGCAAACGCCGATAGAGGGGACCCATCTCCTGCTGTGCCGGGTGCCTGGGAGCGCGCTCAGTCCTGGCGATACCTGAGTTGGCTGCAAGCACACTCTGCTGCTGGAGCCTGCCTCTGCCAAGAAAAATAGAGAGGCTTGCATGCTTATTCCTGGGATTGCTTGTGCATGCCATAGTAATTAAATAATAATACCACAAGGATGGAACATTCATTTTAACCGTCAATCATGCTTGCTCTGGAGAGATCGGGGAGAGCCATGGCTGCCCTGCAGAGGGATTTGTAATTTAAGGAAGCCACAGGAGCGATTGTGTTGAGCTGCAAGGGGATTTCTTTGTCCTTTATTCTGCAGGGATGTGCCACTTTTTCTCTCTCTTTTCTTTTTGGTTTGCTTCTCCCAAGCTGAGCCTTGGCTGCTGCAAAGGGAGCCATCTTCACACTAAATAGGTCAGCTCTGCCCAGGGCTCTGCTGGCTCTAGCCCCCAGCCTGCCTGCTTTCCAATTATTTAAGCAGGGGGAGGGCTTTATGCCCATTTCACAGCCTAATGAAACCAAAAGGAGCCTTTGAATCAGGCCCTGGCTCCTTTGCCCAGCTCATTAGTTTTATTTGTGCAGCCCACTAGACAATATTGCTGAGTCCTCCCATATGAGCCAGCTGTTTCCATTGGGGCCCAAGGCATTTTGGTTTCCTCTCCTCTGGAATCCAGCTGTTCTCTTGCTTTATTCCCTGCTCCACCTGGGATCATTTCCACCTGCTTTGCAAGCCGCACTGTGGCTTTACCACAGACCCTCCAACCTCACTTGCTTCTGCAGGAGAACAGCACCTGCTTGGCTCAGCCACGCTGTATGAAGACACCTGCCAGTTCTTTAATAGGGAGACTTAAGCTCCCAGAAAATTCATGCATACAAGATAGCGGAGCATGACTTAGGACAAAGTGTGCCTTCGCTCGGTGTCAGGGATGAGAACCAAACACAACCTGAAACCGCAGCTCTGAACCTTTTAGCTTTTTCCTGAAATTTCAATGCAGATTTTTGACCTCTGTGCTCAGAAGAAGCTGAACCACATGTTCTGCTCCAAATGCTGCTCCAAACTTCGGGCAGGATCTGCCTCATGCCTTTGCAGCTTGGCCCCTCTGGGGTTTTTGTTCACCTCGATTTGCATAGACACATTTACTCCAACAGCTGCCGGTGAAAAGGACTTGCATCCGAAGCCTGCCAGAGGCCACCTTTTTAATGTCCTTCATCCTGTTTTATAAAGATTTCAGTCTGCCAGTCTGGAAGCAGATGAAATACGATGCGACTGAAGTGACCGATCACACACCAGATGGGGTTTTCACAAGAGCCAAAGAAACTTAAGTGTCCAATTCTCATTTTTGGAATTTTGGTATCTGAATTTCTTGGGCTACTTGGAGACTGCAACCACCACGAATAACGACTACCAAAGAGTCAAAGACAGAGCTGAAATGAATAGCTTTCTAAGACCACACAGGCTAAAATGCAGCCTGCAGCTGACTGCAGACCAAGTTGCAAAAATCAAACTCTGTTCAGGGATATTTTTGAACAGAAACAGCGGCTTAGTTTTTTTTTTAGTTCCTGTGAAATGTTACCCTTTGTTCTTGTTTTAGAGATGTTTGCTGAATCTGAGCTATTAAGGGAGTGTACCTGACAGCCATAATTCTGACACTAATTACTTAATTATAGTGGAATGTATCAACAATTTGGAAAAATGATTTGGGATACCCTCATGCTGGCTTATTCTGTAGATACCAGTTACCTGGAGGGAAGGGGCTGCCTGGATCGAGCAATTCTGGGGAGTGAATTCTGCCTGTGAGTCATGCCTGAACAGAAAATCACCTGAGATTAACTTCAAGTTTTCTGAGACTCAAGTTTAACTTCCCCCCCCTACGCTGCCAGATGCACAGAGCACTTTGGATTGCTTGCTGTCTATCCATTTGAAAACCATCTATTGACTCATGCTATTGAAAGAAAATAGTTGTGGTCATATCTATCTGTAATCAATGTATTGCTGCATTGCCCTGTGTTCGTGTGCCTGGACTCATGCTAGAGAGGGTGGGTTTTTTGGGCTGTGCATCAGGTCGGAAACGCTGGCGCTCTTTATAACTGCAATCTGGAATTCCATCAGGCTCCCTCAAACTTCTGAGGGAGATAACTTGGCTCCAGACCACTTTTGCTCTGCACACATCTTGCAGATCAGATCGTGCAGGCTGCAACCTTCTCTCTTTAAGGTGGATGCAAAAGAAAGGGTTTGCCTTGATATCCTTGGCCAAAAACTCCCGGCCTCTGCCTCCATCCTCTGCTGCTGCTGTGCAGTGTCTTGTCTTCCAGTTACCTGCCTTTCTCCACCTCAACCATGACCGCTTTCTAATTGTGAATCAACTCTCTATAAATGCATGGAGTTGACAAAGTGTTTTGGATACTTCGGACTGCTGAAGGTGCCCTATGCATGTTGGGCAGCTGCATATAATATAACTAAAATAGTGCACAGGGTGAGCAACACCAAGCTAATTGCTTTAGCTAGCTACTGCATAGTTGCTTTTGGCAACATTTGGCTTTTTCCCTGATGGAGCAAGGACACTGCCATTACCAAGATGACTATATCTATTTGTTCAACTCTCCTGTGAAATATGAACTTCCATTTCTACCCAGGAGAACTTTTACAATCTTTTCTCCGATGCCTGAAGAAGGACGTTTGTGCCCAAAAGCTTGCAATTAAAGATTTTTTTTGGCAAAAATCTAGTTGGTCTAATAAAAGATATCACCTTTACCATGAGTCCTGATTCCTTAGGTAAAGCTGGCACTTTTTGAGCAGTAGCAGTACTGCGTACATATAGCATGGCACATGTATGCAGTGCTTAGCAGATGGAGACCAAAGAGAGATTTTTAAAGCAGAATGCTTAAACTTTGAATTGCCAATAATGGCTCCTTTTCCTCTCCCTGCTTTTCCCAGTTTTCATTTTGTATCCTTCCTGAACCATGTGAGTTTGTCTGACCTGCTGCTACATAAATTGTTGCTCACTAGTTTCCAACTCAAATGGACTTTTAGTGGTCTAGGAATCTTGTCAAATACCTATTAAATTCACTGCTGTGTTTTACTGGCTTCCTGTTTGAATGTCTCAATCCATACCCGCCCCACCTTGCTTGGGGAAGCAAAACCACATGCTCCTTGGATGATTTCCAAGGTTTGACAATAGGCATTTTTTCAGATTTGATGTGTTCATTCCAGTATTTCCTCTCCCCAGCTCTTTCATTAACGAGTCTAAATTTTGAGGCATGATTCATTAAGCTCTGGGCTTGACAGTTCATTCTGACGAGGGCAGAGACAATTCGGGTTGGAGAAGGGCTTGTGTTTTCTTCTCCTCCCTGCAATGGGAATTTTGCAGCCGGATGTGTGAATGGATGGTTACCTTGATGGCTGAAGCTCAGTTGGTCTTGACGGGGCAGATAGCTGATAACAAAAGGGCCACAGGGCTTTCCGTTCTCCTTGGAGCTGAAAGTTCAGTCCCAGCTCAGATGAATAACAGCCAGCAGGTGTGATGATCTGAGGGCTGTGGCTGAAAGCCTTTGTGAGATGAACATGGGAATATTAATCCAGCTTCCAGTACGGCATGGATCCAAATTGTAAAACCCTCCAGAAAAAAGCTATGCATTCTGGATGGCCTTAGCGAGATCCAGAAATGGGATAGCAGTAGATGGTTTAACTGGTTTCAGGTATATTCAAGATGAATCCTCTTAGGTCATGACAAGGAGTTTATACTTCCCAAGGTGCATCTATTGTGTGCCCATACAGAAGGACTGCCTTCTCCATGGCTGTCTCTCTTGGTGACTTTCCCTAGCAGGTGTTTGATTTTTATTTTTTTTGTTCTTTTAATTAATGACATAGGCTAAGGGGCTCTATGTCTAAGTCTATGGCACAGTTTCCCCTCCCATCACCCTTCGTAGAACCAACTATGGCATGCCAAATCTTGCAATGAGAAGATAGATGAGCACCTTCTCAGTAGGTTCACTGTATATATATGTAGTGAGAGCATTGTTGTCCAGCAGGTCAGGAGCCTTATGTCCACAACTCTTCTAGTGCAATGTGGTATGGTCACAGCCTAGCTCATAGTGAAGTCCTGGCTCTAACTCACCACCCCCACTTGCATACTCAAGTCCAGGCAAGCTATCCTCGGCTTTTATAGCACTTCCAAAGCCATGTCAGAGTCTGTCCTATTAGGAGGGGAAGGACATTGAGATAAAAACTCAGGGGAGAGCCCAGACCAGCAGTGCATGGGAGATATACCCATTCACATGTCCATGCCATTATATTAGCTCCTTTTTTGAACTGGTGTTCTTCCTCTCCCCATAAGTGCACGTGCGTGTGTGTGTGTGCACACCTGTGCATAATGTAAAAAGAGAATGACGTGTATGACACAAACCTCATTTTCCCCATCTGGGGATAACAAATCCTATTTATGGTGGTTTTGAGAAAATTCATGTTGGCAAAGCTGATGCATGGCAACCTTACTGGTAGTCATCCTGTTAAAGAAAGTCAGACTGAACTGATAGCCTTCCTTTCTTTTCTTTGCTACTTGCATTGATATTAATGCCCAAGCCAGGTGCCTGAACAATGCTGCTGACAAGCATGGTAGCATTATTACACCAACAACACGCTCCTTTTGCACAGTTATAAATAGGAGGCGGGGAAGCGGGGAGCTGGAACAGCAATGGATAATCAAGTGCCAGCTGCTTACTACAAAGGTAGCATGAAGCATTGGCTTAGTATAGATCCTGCCAGAACAGGAAGGTTTCTCCATGACAGCAATGCATACATGTACCTGACACTTAAAACTTGGAAGACATTTTAGGCCCTGGAAATTTCATGGTCAAGCTGTCAGTCTCATGGTATTTCTTTGAATCCAGCCTTTTCACTCCTAAAGGAGTGCAGGTGGGTGAGCAGGGTGGTTGCCTGTGGGGGACAGTAGCAGGGGTTTCCCATGAATGTGTTAACTTGTCAGGCAGGTGAAGCCATAAATATTCTACTTGATCACCGGGTGGAAACTGCAAACTGGTTGCATATTTCTGACCTCCACGATCTTCTCACTGCTGCAGTTTCCCAGCCTAACAAGGAGGGCGAAGCGGCACAGCTGGCTGTATGCTGTCCCTGCTCTGCATGGTTGTTTTTTCTCTGCCTTCAATGCATCAAGGCCATCTTTGGCTCAGTGCAGTTAAGCAAAGCAAATGGGCTTGTACAACTCGAGTAGAAATAGGGGTCAAGTCACTCACTCCAGTCGTAACCTTTGGGCTTTTTATAGGTCTCATCTGACTGTTTGCCTGGCAGGTAGCCAGGCCTAGCACATATTGGTGCTTTTTAGAAAGTTTCAGGAGATCTCCTTGTGTCTTGTCTGCTAAAACTTCCCTTTGATTACAAGTGTAGCAGTAGCACCTCCTGCTTTGGGATTGGCACGTGTGGTCTGCACGTGTCTGCAGATGCATAAAGTGCATGTGCATGCACACATGCATGTAAGATATATAGATGGATGTGTTTGTGCATGCCAGCATGCATATGTTTGTGCTTGTGTGTACCACAATAGATATTTCCATATAGATACTACTGCCCAGTTAAGCAACCTTTGCTTAGGGGAGACCTGTAGGCACGAGTGAACTGTTTGGGCACAACTGGTGGCAAGGAGGAAAGCATAGTGCATGCAGAGTGTTTCCCTGGTTGCACACCTGGGCATAGCACAGAGCGGGCATAGACATGCTGCTCATATTTATATCATGGTGGCATCCTGCAGCTCCAGTGATAGCCAGGACCACACTGTGGTAGGCACTGAAGGTATCAACACTTGGGTCCAAAATTTGTTACCTTTCATTTAGTTGTGGAAATGATCAATATGTGCAAGTGGCCTTTTTGGCCTGATGCAGTTTGAATTCCTTTATCCGTGTGATGTGGATGTATGAGCTGCACCAGCTGAATGGTTAGGACAGCTGTCCAGGAAGCAGGAGATTTGGGTTTGTGGAAAACCTTCATGCAGGCGGCACTTGAACTTGTGTCTTTCTGACTCCCCAGCACAGGGATCTGACCACTAGGCAGCATGTTAGGCCTCATCCAGGCTCTTCTCCACTGTCCTTCGAAGCTGGACTGTTGGGCAGCCCAGACAAGGAGATATGTGGGACTAGGAATAAGAGAACAGATGGTGTGGGGCCCATTGAAACAGCTGATGACTTGGAAAAGGACAGGTTTCTAGCTTAGACCTTGGCTCCCGGTGGGGCAAAAAGTACCCACTGCTGTCTATGTAATGCCTGTTAAATGCAACGTGCAGTGGCTCAGCTTCAAAAGGAAAGCACTAGATATTATAGAGTTTAACTTGTAGCGCTAGCATTCTCTGGGATAGATGCTCACTCGGGTCCATGTGACTTTGCCCAGTTGCCTTACCCATTGAACTGCACGACTCTGTCCCTCTGTGGCAGTCTTTGTGTTGTGCTTGACTATTACATAATGTTGTTTACCCAACATAGCAACCCTTGCTGCAGCCTGCAAGATAGGGTCTAGTTCCTGTAGTTCAGAGCCCTGTCTTCCTATGCAGTGGATGACTGCTCTGACCTCCACAGTCGCGCTCCATGTCCTTACATGACAAAAGCTACCCTTCCACACCCCAGATCCCAATCCCAACTGATCTTCATTGGAGGCTGTGCTGGCGCTTGCCATCTCTGAAGCACATGTCCCTCGGAGGTCAGCGTGTTTTGGATGGAGGGGTCTGGTTCAGATCCGTTCTGCTGCAGAGGTTCATCTGAGAGATGCCCAGACAGTGGCGAGGGCAGGGAGCGCCAGCCTTCTGTACCCAAGGTTGGGATCTTGTCAGTGGCCAAAGAGACGCAATGACGTCCCTTCTGTGTTCTTGTTTCTCTTTAGATGCTAGAATCTCCGGACCCTCGAATCACAGATCCACGGCGCACCTGGATCTCATTCGTACACCGCCCGGATGATGGCAACACCTCCAAAAGGAGATGCAAAGGGAAAGACAAGAAATTAGTAGGTTACCACTAGACTGTGATGCCAACTACTGAATATCTATGTCCCGGGCCAAAATTTTCTCTCTTGTTGGTATTGTAGAAGGTGCTTTGTGGGTGACTTGGTGCCTTCCCACCCCAGGGAGGGCTGCATTTTCCCCTGTGCTGTGTGCATATATAGTTTGTAAAGCATCTGAGGAAACTTTATGAGAAAATGTGCTATATAAATGGAGAATGAGGTACGTGTGCATGTCTGAAGCGGTGCGTGCTTGTGCATAAAGGCTGTCTAATAAAGCGGGTGTTTTTATATTCTACTTCTGTTGACAAGTATTGAAAAAAGCAGCCATTTCTTCTACTGAGTTTTTCTCCTTAACTGATAATACTAAAGTACAAAGGTGTTTTCAGTTAAACCAAGTTCTAAGTTTCTTAAAGGCTAATAATCAGTTTAGGGCCCAAGTCACACATGGTGACCAATTTCTAGGAGTACACAGTAGGTATTTCACCTTCCTGCCCTGCCTCTGTGTTCCCTCATTGCTGTTCTCCTGAGTTGCACCTAACCCACTTTGTTCAAGATGACCATCAGGTGTCAGTGCAGATGGTGGGGTCTGATCCTCATTGCTTTCTTCTGGCTCTTTCCACAGCGTGGCCTTGTTGGACCCCCAGGACCACCAGGACCCCAGGGACCTCCAGGTGCACCGGGAGCTGAAATCACCCGGGAAGTCCTGATGCAGGAGTTTAAGGAGATACTAAAAGGTAAAAACTCTTGGAGCTACACATCTCTCTGCATCTTTCTCAGATATGGCACCTACGGCCAAGTGTCATGGCAGGAGCACCTTCATTAAGGTGCAGCAAAGTGCTTATGTTGTATGTCCTTAAATCCCATTCACTTGAGTTCACAAAGCCAGTGGGGCTCTGGGTTTATGGAGATCAGTTTGCAGGCCAGAAACTTCCAGGTTCTGGGCCTAAGTGCGTTAATCTTCTCCTTCCCTCCCACCCATGGTATTAGAGGGAAGTGTGGCTTCAGGTGCAGCTGAGCTTAGCAAAATGGCATTAACAGGATTGCCAGTGATGACATCCCATGTCGGACTCGATGGGAGTCGGATTCAATGATCTGTTGAGGTCCCTTCCGACCCTGGCATCTATGCATCTCTGAACATCATGAATCTGGCCTTGCAAAATCAAGAGACTGATTTAACAATCAAGACAAGGGTAGGAAGAGTCAATGGGGGATGTTTGCTTATCTTCTGGAGCCTGTGGGGTGCACCTGGGAACCATGTTAACATTTTTTTTCCTCTGTCCTAGGAGGAATTATTGAAAAAAAGGAAGCTGAGATTCATAGGAAGTGGACTGTCAGGGGTGGGGGAGTAGGGAACTCTACTGTGAACCGGGCTAAAATCAGGATTGTTGGCCACAGCGTGTTAAGCAAAGGCTGATGTTAGACAGAGTATGGAGATCAGCTTTCCAAAATGTGGGATCTGTTAAATTGAACTGCTCTTTTTCCAGAGGAGTGGTGGGAGGGGTAGGGTGGAGTAGAAAATGGGCTCGGTCTACTCAGACTGGCTTGATTAGGGATGCCGTGTGGTCTCTTATTATTCAAGATTTGTCTTACGGTAGTGCCTAGGAGAGTCAGTCATGGGACTGGAAGCCTACTGTCCTAGACACTGAGCAGACACTGAACAAACTGGTGGTTGTTGCCCCAAAGAGCTTGCAATTAAGATGAAAGGCAACCACAGGACACAAAGAGACAGAGAGGGAAGCAGACTGAAACAATGACCTCATGTGAGACTGCACCCGTTCTCTGACCATTATGAATTTTTTTCGTATGCATCATAGCCAAGGAGCATTTTAAGGAAGGAGTTGATAGATAACACTGCGGAGGCTTTGCACTTGTATTTGACAACTATGGGCTGCTAGTGTAAAAATTACTCTGATCTAGTTGATTTAGTTTAAGTCCAAGATGGTGGTCTATACGATTTCTTTTCTTTTCAGAAGCCATAGAACGGCGGGCATCTCTGGCAATCTCGGCCCACCCCAGCCAACTGCCCCCACTGCTGCTGTCTCTGGAGGAGATCTCGCCGCACAAACGGGTGGAGGAAGCATTTCACTGCAAACTGAAAGGGCAGGTCATTGTGGACAAGAAGACCCTGGTGGAGCTTCAAAACTTCCAGTCGGTAAGCGGGTCTCGATCTGGGCTTGCGCTGGCCTGAAGAACGGATCTTTTATATGATGGCTTTTGCTTGCAGTGCTCCCATGTAGATATGTAGATCAGGATTTCTCCTGAAAGGGTCCTAGGAGCCCATGTCTCATATGCTGGGAATATGGCACTCATTGTTGGGGAAAATGTCATCACTTTATTCCATGTGGCCTCGGTTCTTTACTCGTTGAAATTTGGGGTTTTGCCCTGACTCCAAAGGAAGTGAGAGTGGGATGACCTCAGTTCAACCTCCAGTGCCAACCTCAGTCCTAAAACTCTGCTTCAATGGGACAAGGATTTAACTCTGAATCCTTTCTGCTCCATATACTAGCAAAACCACAGGCACATAGTGCTCCCACTGGACCCCAACAAGTGCAAAACGAGCCAGAATCAGGCCAGAATGAGCTCCAGCATCTGCTGGCAGCACCAGAGAGCTAACAGCCCCGGGCCAGAAAGGACTGGGACCAGAGCGGCCTTCTGGCTCCAAACCATGGTCAGCACGGTTCTGACGGTGGCATCTTTCTTACAATTCATGCTACCAGGGCTTGTCTGCACATGTGGTTACTCTGGAATAGCCCTTCCACTTCGAATACACACATCGTCCTATTCCAGAATAACTTCCATGTGTAGACGAAATGTTGGCTCAGAGGGATCTCCAGATCCCTGGCATGAATTTGTGGCTCTCACAATTAGGAGGACCCTTTCATACTGCAGTTCTGTTTATATTGCCTTATAAAGGGTTGACAAATCACTGGTATTATAAGGGCGTTCCAGACATGCTGACCGTGTCTTTCTGATGGTTAGAAATTCTTCAGTCAAAAATGTTAGAGTTGATTATAAAATGGAGTTAAAAGGTTCAAGTGAACTTGTTATACTCTATAATATTCAGATAGTAAAAGACCTATCTAACTCCTTGCTCATCCTTTGGAGGCTGTTTGTAAATTGAATTCTAATGTTCTGTTATGGGGAAGGGGCATCTAGGTGCTAATTATCTTTGCTCTGTTGGCAAGACTTGATCTGAAGACTTCAGTGAAACAGATATGCAGCTCTACATCTTTTACAAAGTTATTTTCGGAGCCTGACTGAGGACATTTAAAATCTTTTAATTGGCAATTAGTTCTCTTGCTAATCGCCAGTAGTCCTTAGTTAGAAGTGGCTGCATTTCCCTGGCATTTGCACAAAGCCCTGTCTTGGAAAGGTCCTGTTCTGCATGCCTTACTCTGCAAAGCTGTCTTACAGCTAATGGGACCCCTCAGATCTGCAGATGTTGCTAGGGACGTTGCCTGCAGACGCCGAGCAGGGTTCTCTGCGGCAGGGAATCACTGCCTACATTGTGCCAACCTGGTTAGACGGCACTGCAGGTGCTGTCTCGGGAGCAAGTTTGTACTTGAAATGCAGGCAGGGCCAAAGAGAGAGCGCCTGAGCTCCTCGTTAGGAGGGAGAATGTGAATAAAGACATCTTGGCAATCGGTGCGTGGGCTGATGCTTCCCATGCCTTGTTATCATGCCCGTCAGTCCCTTCTAATTGCTGCCGGCCCCTGCGCTGGGGCGGGAGGGCCTGGCAGGTTACCTGAACCTCTGGGTGCCAGAACTTCATTTTAGCTTTTGGACAAGAACGACCTGGTTTTAGCTTGTGCTGGTTTTAGCAGACTGTGCTTGCTGAGGCTAGGTGCTTCTGGTGGGACAAGAGCATCCTCTCTTGGGCATCCAGGGGAAGGGATGTGAATCTTCCACCTCTGGTTCAGCCGTGCTAAATCTGAAAGGGCCTGCTAGTTGGAAGTAGGGAGGGAACCAACCTAACTCCTTTCAGCTGACTTGGGGCACGGTCCAAAGCTCACCACAATCATTGGAACAACTTCCACTGGGTTTGGGGTCAGGATTTTGTTGTCCCAAAGTGTCAAGCACTGAAGTGTGGCATCTTCACTGTCCTGACCTGCGATGTATCCCAAGAGTAGCAGGGCTTTCATTCCCCTGTGAAATCCCCTCCTTCTGGGCTAGTTATTCCCTTGCCCTACCTCCCACCCTGCCTTTCTCCCTATTGCTTTAGCTGTTCTCACAAGTGTCCTTAGCATCTGAGATTAAGTGGGCAGTTTTTCTCCCCCTCCCACTGACCTGGTCCACCATGGTCCAAGCATGCTGCTGCCTCAAGCATTTACCTCTTGGACACTCGGAGTAATGGACTTTGCACAGGGAAGCTTCGATGGGCCACTGTCTCGAGAGCGCAGTGAGATTCTGGCTTTTCTCTCTGGATTGACTGATGTCCAGGGAACATGATGGGAGCGATGCCAGACCCACCAGGGCTAAGAGGCAGCCCAGGTGCTTCTTGTGATGAGCAGACCTTGGGAGTTTTCCAAGGAAGAGTCCCGGTATCTCTGTTTGGAGGTCAAGCTAAACTTCTAGATCTGGCAGCTGAATTTTAACACTGTCTGGGAGGTCAGAGGGCTCCCTATTCATTGCAGAGGCTGCCACACAGGCTGGCTTCTTGATTTTTGTTCTACCCACTGATTTAATTCAACGAGAGTTTAACTAAATCGGTGCATAAGTTTGCCAGCTCTCAGCTTTGGGGGTCCCTATCTTAAACCTTCAGTGAAGGATTCCCAGCCCCCATCAATGGGTAGAGCATGCAGCAAGGTGGGGAGGTAACCTGTGTTTGGAGAGCAAAGGAGGGCTGGGGATTTACCTGCCTCGGGGGTGCCTGTGGAAATTGCCTGAGAGCAGGTTGCCAGTGTCTTGGGGATGTTTCCCTGCAGCAGAGGAATGATTGGGGCTAGGGTCAGGCAGGGACTCCAGCAGGGAGCTCTCGTGGCTGTTGGGCTACTGGAGTACGGTGCCCAGTGATTCCTCTCCCTTCCCAGAGCCGACACTTTGCATTATTGACTTCCACTCACAGAAGAATAACAAAGGGCATGAAGAAACAGGAATGTTTTACCAGCGATAATTTACTGGTGCCTGAAATTACTTTCCACATTCAGCCGGTGGTTTTCGAATTAAGTTGCTGCTGTTAATTTAATTGCTGCAAGGAGACAGGAATGGAGGAACTCCCAGGCACTGTTCTGCTTATGCACGTGGGGCCTGGTTTTCTTGTGCCTTAGAGAGGTGTAAATCATGAATAACACAGTCAATGCCTGGCAGTATATTGGTATCAAGTTAGACAATGATCTTCCTCTCTTTTGACTCCTGCTACCTTTATCTTGTAGACTACAGCTGACAAAAGTTTGTAGCAGGGATGGCACTATACACACATGCACCCACATGCACACTGTGTGTGTGTGTGTGTGTTCATGTGCTTATTATACATTATTGCAATGGGGGCCAACCTTTTTAGCAGACATGCCACTGATTTCATTCAATGAGAATTTGACTAGATCAATGCACAAGTTTGTCAGCTCTCAGCTTTGGGGGTCTCTACCTTAAACCTTCAGTGAAAGATTCCCAGCCCCCATCAACGGGTAGAGTGTGCAGCAAGGTGGGGAGGTAACCTGTGTTTGGAGACATGCCACTAATTAGCCCCATACCCTCCCCAAGCGCTGCTCTGGTCCCCTTCCCCTGCCTGATCTGCTGCTCTGCTTTCTGCTTCCTGCCTTATCTGCTGCTCTGCTGCCTGTCCCTTTGCTGCTCTGCTGTGTGCCACATACAGAGGCCTCCCATGTCACTTGTGACACATGTACAACAGGTAGGCCACCCCTGAATTATTGTATATAATGTATACAGATAGGATATTAACAGCTGCCTGTTATATATATATGTGTGTGTGTGTGTGTATGTCTGCGTGTGTGTATACATAATAGAGTGAAGTGCATTTGAGATCTAGGAATTACAACTGGCTCGTTCTGGATGAAGGCCAAGGCTTATTTTTACTCATTTTTTTTCCCCTTGCAGTGTAGAAGCACACTGAGGAGCTTGCTTGCAGGCTGCGGGTGCCCTGCCAAGGGTTGAAAATTGCCAAGTCAACTGCATGTTTCAGTCAGCTCAGCCCTTCTACCAGACAGCACCCCCTGCAAACAAATACCAGCATGCCCAGAGATCGGCAGTCCTTATCCCTCCTAAAAGGCCAGGGCAAAGAAATTGGGCTTGAAAGTTGGCACTGCCAGGCTTTTTTGGATGGGAGGACATCCTAGATTCCTTCAGGGCCTTAAGAGACAATCCTTTGTCAGATGTCTCCTTTCTTCTCATAGCCAGAGGGGATCCAGCGATCCGGCGTCCCTGTCTCGGCCGGCGGTCTCTCTGAGAGGGTGCATCCACTCCCCTTTCTCAGAGAGGGAGGCTTCTGAGCCTGCTTGTCATGTCCACCTGCTCCCACCCCTGGGTGACAAAACCAGAAATGTGGTGGTCAAGCTGCTCCAGGCACCCTGCTGTCTCTGACTTGCTGGAGAGCAGCCGCAGGAGGCAGCCCCAGGCTGCCATGTCTCCAGGTTTGGTGCATGCAAGCAAGGAGCAGGGGCGCTTTGGGGAACCTCTCTCCTTGAGGACACCAGGGAGATGGTGTACACATACCCATGACACTGGGTCAGAGGAAGGCCTATTGAGGGAAAGATACAGGCACACTCACCACACTATTCATTTCTATCAGGGCTCCAAAGCTGTGTGTTGCATGCATCATCAGATGGAAATGTGGCATACATCAGAGGGAAATGTGGCTTCAGGTGCAGCTGAGCTTAGCAAAAAGGCATTAACAGGATTGCCAGCGACAACATCATGCATCTGGCTTGCAGCAGATGTTGTGTATGTGTGTGTGTATGCGTGCATCTGTATATGCATGGATACACATCCTCTAGTGCTGTCCTGTGTGTTAAATCAGTGCAGCGTGAACCCTGCAAGGGCATTTTATTGCTGTGTTTGTCCCAACGCACTGATATGACACAAAATGCCCTCACGGTAGAGACTGTGTCTCTGAGTAACAAGCTCTTTTGGCCCATTGAAGTTATTCCTGCTTTTCCCTAACTCTAGCCAAAACCATACTGAGCAGGCCAAAGCTAACAATAAACACACCATGCCGAGTTTATATTAGGCTAAGTCAGATAATCTGCTGCGAGTCCGACTTGAGATCGCGCCCTTGCGTGGGGAGATGCCGCGTGTCGCTTTGCTCGAGTTTTGCCTGCTGTTTTCAAAGAGAATTCATGCTTAGAGGACAGCGAAGCTAAATATAGATACAAGGATCAGCAAGATTGTGCAGGGTTGAGAAATCACACATGTCATCCTGAAGCCCGGAGTGGGTAGAAAACCTGTGGAGGCCCGTAACGTAGTCTCCACCGTGTCTGCATCGCAAAGCCAACACGCAGCTTGGCACAGGAGAGAGCCAGGACTGTAATAATAACACGAGGGCACGGCTGGTACTGACTGAAGTACTTTGGGAGGACTAGGGAGATGCAGGACTGCAATTTGAGGCATCATTGCAAAGGGGTCCCCGGAGCTGGCAGAGTCGGGGGGTAAGGCTTGAGATGCACTAGCATTGGGGGATGCTGGACCAGGGTAGCAAAGGGCTACTGATAGTCAGGACTAAGGTGCATTGGTAGACTAGGGCATGGGGCAGCTGCAGAGAACTAAGCCATGCTCTGTCTCTAATATTGGCCAGTGCTGGGAAATTGTTCCCTTTCATGGGCATTAAATCTACTCAAAAAAAGAGCTCACACATGAGATGTGTTTCCCGGGAGGTAAAAGAGGCCTTTCCTACCTCCCTATACACACTCACTCATCCACGTTCGCTTGTTCTGTCCATGATGGACAGAGATCCTGTTGTGCAGATTGCTGAGGGATTTGTTCAAGGCCTTTTGTTCTTTCCTCCACAGCCTTTGGCCAAAGGAGCCTTCCTCCGGGGATCGGGATTAAACCTGGCAACGGGGCGCTTCACAGCACCTGTGTCTGGCATCTACCAGTTTTCAGCCAATGTCCACATTGGTGAGTGTTGCTCTCTGCCGTGGCACTGTCTGATGAAGGGATGCTACTTTATGGCTCTCTGTCTTAACACTTTACTATTAGGGACTGCTGCATCGGACTTTGAAATGGCTTTTGGGCCAGGGTTAGGGCTGACTGAATTATTCATAGTGAACAAATTTCTTGGTTGACTTCAGAGATCAAAATGTTCATAAACAGATCACAATGTTGACTCACATATTTGTTAGTTGGAATTTGTTGGCAGGCGATCGGCGGGAATATGTTGCAGCCTTGGAAGTGCTTGGGATCTGCTCTCTGAGAACTGCAGCATAAATCTGCTATTTGAGCAGCACGAGGCCTCTCTTCTACAGCATGAACTTTGTGTCTTCATCAACAAATCTCGGTTACGAGCCCTGAATTCCCTTCCCAAACACATTCCTATGTGGGAAAACGTGCCCTCTGCGAATGATTAACGAAAGTGGGGGGAGACAAGGGGGGAAATAGCTGCAAATTGAGCTGAAAGGCAAGGTGATTCAGAACCCGCAGACCTATACGCTTTGTGATTTTTCCTCCTGTTTGGCCCTCCCTGACATAGCCTGTTTCAATCAACCCCCAGAAGTGTGTTTCACTGATGGAGCCATGAGGGGCAGGTTGATCGTATGTCGTGCTTCAGTGTGAGTTTATTTTTATGGTTTGCTTCTTTTCCAAGACCACAGTGAGCTGAAGAGTAAAGTGCAGCTCCGAGCCAGAGACAACGTCCGTGTGCTGATTTGCATCGAGTCCCTCTGTCACCGATACACGTGAGTCACAGCAGTCTTACCAACCTATGTGGCATGAGCAGCTGCTTGCTCAGTCGCTTAGTGGATGCCCTGCATCACCTCTGTACGTGGTGGACACTCGCACAACTTTTGAATTCAATAAGAGGCAGTGGGATGCAAACGTACTATTATCTCTGCCCTTCCTTCGTGCCATTAGGGTTCAAGGCTAACCTGCGCTCTGACAATGCAGGTTCGGCAGGAGGCTCGGGGCTTGGATCCACTCCTCTTCATTCCACCAAAGTCGATAGTTATGTTCTTTATGTGTGGTCTGTATTTTATCCTTGGGTTTTTCCTAGGTTTGCATCTAGGCAAATAGTTTAACTCTGCAGGCTCGAGGTCCTGCTTTGCACGGGGAGGAAGAACAATATTTCTCTGCTTCACTACAGAGCGGCGAGCTGTAATTGTCTAGTTAATGAATGAGACTGCTAGGAAGCTCGGAACAAAATCCTGGCCTCATTTAAGTCTGTCAGAGTTTGCCATTCACTTTAATAGGATCGGGCTTTATTATTCTAATTATTATGTGAGATGACCTCAGAGAACTCCTTAGTTCAAACCCTCCTCGACAGGAATCCACTTCCCTGAGCTGCTCAGCCACACTTATTATAATTGATTTCCTTTGCACAAGTCCTTGGGCTGAGCCAGCAAAGGAAACTACTCTTCCCCTTACCCCTAAAGCACCTGGTCCCTCTTGAGATCTGGGAGGATGTCCATCCATGTGGAGTTGCCTGATGGCTGAACCTGATCCGTTCCAGGCAGACTTTTATTCTTGGTTGCTGCTTTCATGAAATTCACTGCGAAATGTTTCAGACCCTTATTTAAAAAAAACCCAAGAGGGACATTTGTCTTGAATCTAATAAAAGACAAGACTGGAAACTTAACAGGGTGCTTCTGCACAGATCCATTTAGCAAGTGGACGTTGTAATATATTTTGCACTTGCCTATGCAAAGCAGCAGCTTTACTGCCCAACCGGATGAGGTCGTGGATAGAAAATGCTGCCTTTAGTACCATGTGGCTGGCTCACTATGACTAAGATGTGCATTATCGAAGCTTGAAAACTAGCTCGCCGGCCTCGCTTAGGCAGGAAGGCTACACAACTCTAGGCCTCTGGACCCCTGCTGCAGAGAGGCAGAGTAAACCCATCAGGCTTACTGTTAATTTTATAGTACCAGAGTTGCCATTTTTGCAAAAGCTCAGTAAATCCACAGCCACCCAGTCATTTCTGCCCCAAATGCAGAAAGCCCTATCATTTGAGCTGAGGGAGTGCCTTTGTTAGCAGTGTGAGGTCTGTGACATGCAGTCAGGCACTACTGAGTCCATCCAGCCTTCAGCAATAAGAACTCGAACCCCTTCAGCCATTGAGCCACGAGCTGGTAACTATAGAAGGCTTTTATCTTCTTCGAACCAGTCATGGGGTCCAAGAGCCGTGCTCTTCTGGGGTGAGTTACCTAAGAGACCATGTGAATATACGCTCTGGTTAGCACATTTTGTTGGCTTTCCTTCTTGTTTTTGGGAAACGTATTCTCAAAACTGATCATCAAACAGAGCTGGTTTTCTTTTTCCTCAATGACATTTTACCAGCTGTAGGAAGCCTTTCTGCTGTCCCATAATCGCCACACTAATGTACCTTTCCTCACAAAAAAAAGATTTTTTCTGGTTGTGTTGCTCAGAAACTTTTGTCCTGTTGAATTTCAGTGACCGGAATAGACCAGTAAATTGAAATCTTGCGTTTTGAACTTGAAGACCTACCACTTAAGTGTGACTGATTTAAGTGCTGGTCAGCACAAGGGCGATCTGTGCTGTACTTATGCTCCATTATGAGCACTGACTGTCTGCTGAAGGGTAAATCTGACATGCATCTAATCTGCTGCAATGCAAACAGAGGTCATATGCTTGACACAGGAGCCCCCGGATGCATTCTGCAGCTCATGTTATGTAGAAAGCTGGACGGGTGATGGTCATGGCTTCTTCTCCCTTGAAAATTTTCAAGTCTTGGATGATCAGCTGGCCTGAAGGAATTCTTCTTCTTCTTCCCCCACCATACACAGCATGGCACAGTTGGATATGTCCATTTATCAGTATAACATAGACTTACCCTACTGGCTGACGTGCAGGGAGTCTACCCATCGCAGCACGGAGTGAAGCACAGGCTGGATTAATACTTGGGTGTTTCTCTGTGCCGATGCTCCATGCCTGGCACTGCCAGCAGTGCCGCACCCAGCTCATTCAGGCATGCTGACACTCTGCTACAGCTGTGGCATTGACTGCAGTGAAGGTATCTACCATAGGTCTTCAGGCATTTGGCACTCCTGGAGGCAGGTTGGTGAGTTTGAAGGACTAGTGGTTTCAGCTTGTCTGGGAAACTTTGTGGACTTAACTTCATCAACCAGGAACTCTCTGTCCAAGGAAGTGGGGAGGGAACAGGACCTTGCTTAGAAAGAAACCTCTGGTCCTTGAGCTTTGTGTGAGTCTTGCTGTGAGCCCCGACTCCTTGGGAATGAACGGTGCTATCTACTGGGTGTAAATAATCTGTACCTAGAGAGAGATAGAGTCATGGTCCCACAGGGGCCAGAATCGAACTTGGTGGACGGGGCTGAGTTGAGAGAGCAGTACAGAAGTGTCAGAAAGGAAAGACTGAATCTTTCATTTTGTTTCCAGGAGGAAAGAACAAGAATGTGGTTCGGAAATACAGGAGCTGTTGTGGCTTTTACAAGTTTTATTAGCTGTGAATGGAGTTTCTCCCTTGCCCTGACTTCAGACAGCCCACACCCATCAACTGCTTCCTCTGCTTAATAATATAAGAGCCCTGCTAAATCCCGGAGATGTACAAGTTGTCATTATGGCAACCTTTCCGACCCAGCGGCCTATCAATCTTCCTGAGGAGAGGCTCCCACAAACCCACCCCTTAGATGTCACTGCAGAGAGATATCAACATGTTAATTCAGCATTGGGCGGATTAAGTTAGCTTGGTGTTTGTTATTTCAGCTGCAACCCATCTGGCTGGAGCTTAGCATCTCGGTGATACTGCCCTCCAAAACGCTGAGCTGATTGGGAGAGGGGATCGGGATGATAGCCACCGCTAAGTCTAGTTTTTGACTAAAGTATGCTGATACTGCTACCCGTACTAGAAACCCAGAGGTTCCCGGCTGGAGGGTCTTGCTTTTCTGCTTAGCATCACACCGATCACTCTAGGTCTGAATGGCATGGACTGTGGGGACATGGGCTGTAGTGTGGGGCATGGCCCTCTCTCTTCTGTGTCTGTATTCATAGATTACTTCCCCGTCTTTGTAGTGTCAGGGCAAGGGCCCTTGGTCTCCTAGACTGTTGCCTGGGGTATGTTATAGCATGTTCTAGCTGCTTTGGATATTGTTCCTTGTAGTTTTTCTTGTGGGTGTGAAGTGTTGATTTGGGAACTTTCTTGCATTAATGGTCACCTGTGAATGCAACCATTGGGATTGATAGCCTGTGAAATAAGGCATTGCTATGTAGATGGATGGTCTGCGATTCCTGGTGCTAAATGTGCCAAGAACTATAAGGCTCTTTCATGGGCATCACCTGGTGCCCATGAAATCTGTGAAAAGGCTGCTCATCACTCCATGATGGCATCTATAAATCACAGTGAGCATTTGAGTTCAAGGCACAGGTTATTGAGTTCATTGGCCTCTTAGAGTTTGGGGCATTCAGGAGAGGCATCAAGGCAGCGCTGTGCCGTTACCAAGTTTGTTCTGAATGCAGCAGTCCTAGCAGGGAAGTGGTATAGCCATGTTAGCATGGCACTGGGTCTGGAATAATTAGGCCATCCATGTCGACTTTGGTATGAGAACTAGCTCATACACAGCTAGCTCAGGGGGGCTCTGCATGGCACGGCATGGAGCCACGTTATTTCTCAAGGGAGAGAAGGAAAAGCCATGAAAGTACAAGACTACAGGGAAACTTTCCAAAGGCATCTGAGCAGCTTAGGAGCCTGCAGCCCATATTCTAAACTGACTTTGGCACGGAGGAATCTGAGTTTCGCTGAGAGTCGCTGGGCTCCTAAGAATGTGGAAAACAGGATGCCTGACCCTTGAGGCAGAAACACAGTGGAGGTGGGGTGGGGGGATTGCAGGAACGATGCATTGAGGAAGCAGCACCTTTGCCTTGTACGCTAGAGCAGGCCCCGTGTCTGGCAGCTAAGGGACAGCAGAGGTTCAAGTGACCTTGAGGTATGCCTGCACTGCACCCACAGGCGTGACTCTAGCATAGGCAAGTCCACCCCATCTAGTTATTATGGTTACTAGTGTAGGGCACTCAGACTTCAGTGCAAGCTAACAACCTAAGTACATGCCCACCACCCTCAATGGGCTGCAGTCCACGCTGCCAGGTCTTCCCCATGCTAGGCAGATTAAGCCTGCCTGGGGTTTCCTGCCTGTTTGACTGCAGTGTAGACCAACGCTTTGGGTCTAGAGGGGCAAGCTCAGCCCTCATCAGCTTTTCCTAGCTCGTGCAGGCCCGGCGTTTCCCCCAGCAGAGGGCGGTGCTGCTCACGTATAGCAGCCAGCTCCTTGTCGGAGAACTCCCGGAGGAACCATCGGGACGAAGACGATCCGTCCCTCCTGCCCTGCGCACCAGCCAGGATAGAGCAAGCCGGAGCAAGGCCCACCACCGAAAATATGTCCATGAACCAGCTTTACAGGCGTGACCTCAGCCCACAAAACCCATTAAATGCTAGCCTCTCCACCCGCCGCTTGTCCCCGCTCGGCAATGCGGGGCGTCCCCGGTGGAATCGACCTCGCCGCAGCCGTCCTAAATGCGAGACTTTTATTGGAGGAAAGGGATTGAAATAAGACCTTGCACAATAAATACCATGTCTCGATCTTATGTTTCATTGGCATGTGGAAAAGACTCAGTCGGTGCCAAAATACCCATTAGTAACCAGGGTAATGGGCAGTGCCAGGTGCCCGTTGACCTGTGGGGAACAGGAGAAACTTGCTGGACAAAAAAGCTGGCACCCACTTGGTTTTGCCGACTCCTTTTTATACTGTTGGTGCCCAGTGAAGCGAGAGCTCGATGAGACTAGCTGTGGGGAACTGAAGAGGTACACATGTCTCCTTCGCATTTTTGCTGCCTTAGGATAGTCTCACTGGTCGCCTTCCATTCCTGGTCCTTGCTATGTGGGACCAGGTCGAATCGAACATCTGGGTAAGCTCCCTTCCTGCAGTATATCTCTGCCGTCCTGCACCAAACCTCTGTCATCTTCACAGTCTTGTCCTTCCTGATTTCCCTGGGAACGGGTTGGAGATTGTTGGCCCTGGGACTCTGGTTGGCAGAGCCTGCCAGATGCATCATGTCTATCATACTTTTGGGATGTGGAAAAATGTTCCCAGTGGAAGAAGCTGGTCATTTTTAGTGAAGACCTTAGCCACTGTGGGTCAATGGCAGAGGTTTTCAAAATCACCTGAGGGATTTGAAAATCATAGGCTATTCATATAGCTTGCCAAGGAAAACGGGCTGTTTTTATTTTCAGCCAAGGGCCATCTTGTTCCCCTGATTTTCTTCATTAGTAGCACAGCCGAAAAACTGCGTTCCATTCTGTAGTGCAAACAGCGCTTACGTTGACTTCCTAATCCTGCTAAAGCTGTAGACGGTTTTGTGGAAGGGCATTTCAGGTTTGCAGAAAGTAACTACCTAGGTAGGAATGAGAGGGGCTGTTCTGGCAGTCCTTCTGGGGGGAGACTTTATAAAAAATGCACGCTGTTCCTCCTTCCTTATGATTCACTATCAGCAAACTATTTTCTGGGTTGTTTTGAAGTTGGGCTCTCGTTCCTCAGAAGCACATTTTTAACTTGTAAGGCCCTTGATGCCATTACAGCTTGGCTTGGGACGTGTTTATTTAAAAGTCCTAATATTTTTAGAGCTGTAGGCACTTGGGTCTGATTGTCACTTCATGCCTCTAGGAGAGGAGAAGAGAGAGAAACCATTTGTAAAAATAAAGAGAGCTGGGTGCGGGGAGATTTCCTCCTTTAGCAAATCCTCCAAACTCCCCACTGCTTTGCTGAAGGCACTTCAGGGAAAACGAAGTGCTTTTCATCAGGGACCAGCAGAGACTCCCTAGGCCCGACTGCACCCAGAAGTTTGCTGAGAACTTTTTTTCCACCTATTCAGTTGGTCTAACAAAAGATATCACATCTACCCAAAGGACCTTGCCTGCCTTTCATCAGGGAAGTTCTTTCATCTCAATCAAAGAAGAGATGGGAAGTTCTGTCTGTCTGTCTGTCTCCCCACCCGACAGCTTAAACCAGGCTAGGAGCAACAGTACTGAAAAATGGCTGCTAACCCCACGTCTTTTCTGCTACGGCTGTAACCTGTCTTCCTTGTTTTCATGAGCACAGGGCTAAGATCTAAGCTAAAGCAGACTGTGGACTGACCTGTTCCCCACCGACTAGGAGCTGCTCTATGGGTTATCAGTAGCGCTGTAACTGCCTCCCTGGGTCCGCTGGAGTTGTCTTCAGCCAGACAGGTGCAGTCAGAGGCCTTGATCCTGCGAAAGGGTCCATTTAAACGGAGCATCTCCCACACATGCAGGCCCGCTGAGGCCGGCAGGATTCTCTGCGTGGTATAACGGTCTGCCCCGTGCATCCTTTCTGCGGGACTGGAGCCATCATAAGGCCAGGGACTCTAGCATCATGTAGCAGCGGCCACGGCCTCTACCATGTCCTTGCTCAGTCAAAACTAGTTTAAGAAGTAGCTTGATTCAATTAAGCTCCCTTAGGTCAGTCTTCATGAGGAAACATGTCTACATTGGCTGTCCAATGTGTCTGCATTGGCTGTCCATGTCTACATTGGCTGTCCAATGTGTCTACATTGGCTGCCCATATCTACATTGGCTGTTGATGGTCTTATGGGGCTAACTAGGGTGTCCTGTGAGTTCAACAGTCATAGTGGCTAAGCACAGTCCATACTTGCTTTTGACAGGCATTGCTCTTGCTTTCTTAGGGTGGGTGAGGACCTTACAGGTCCTTGGGTGGTGGGAGGAAGGGCGGAGGGGCAGGGAGCCTGCCTGGACAGGTGTGCTGTTGGCACCGGCTGCACTGCGATAGGAGCCGGTGGAATTTGCTGGGGATGCCTATATGCACAGTCATTAGTTTTAGGGAGCTGAAAAAGCCCTTGGGGCTTTCGGCTGAGGCTGGGAGTGAGAGGTTGAAGGAGACGGTGAAAGAGAGATTAACGATGGGAAGTCCCCACCCAGGCTGGGCTTTGGGCAGGATATGACACATGTATTCGGCTTCTCAGTTCACGCTTGGTGCCAAGTGGTTTGTTCTCTATGGGCCAAATAGTCCCCCCACGCAAGTTATTTCCATGCAAGGGGGCTGGAAACTCTACATGTTTGCACTTGTTGTGTGTTTCTTCACAATCCTTCCATGGAAGGGAGATAGGGTGGGGTTGGTTTCCCAGGGGAAGAGGCTAGAGGTAGTACCTGTTGACACGATAGATCTTGGAGGATCCCAGTCAGACAAAAGCCCTGGGCCTTTATACAGCGTTCTTCCTCTTTAGCATGCTGTTGGCTTGGAGCTCTTTCCCAGTGGCTTGACCTGATGGTCACTGCCCTACCAGCTCCATTTTTTTTGCAGAGACAGAGCATCTCCCTTGCTTCACATCCTGCCAGTCTTGGCTCCTTGCCCCTGAGGATGGCCTCTGCAGGGTAGGAGAGGAGACGGGAACCTTGCGAGAGCCCCCAGTTAGGTTTTGGCTGCGTGGAGCGCCAGGGGTGAGCTGCCCCATGAAAACGATTTTCTGCTGCATTTGAAATGACCCTGAATAAATACAGTAGAGCATTTGCTTGACCAAAATTTGGGTAAGAGAAGAAGAGGCAAAGAATAGGGTCGGGTTAGAGGATGCCACAAGATGTGAAGCATTTTAGAAAATACAAGGAAGATGGAATGAAAAAAAAATTAGGCTATCAGGTGCCTAGAGTACATTTAGTGGTTTGATGCTAGGCAAGGCTAATTCTAGATAAGATATAACTCAGATCTGGAATAAAAATAGGTATATGAATATTCATTAGAATAACACCTATTAGAAATGCTTAAATAAGTATCTCCATACAGCTACATATCTAGATATTGATATAGATCTATATAGATATCTTTATCTATATCTAAATATATAGATATAGAGAGAATATATATAGATAGATTTTTTTTAACTTACTTAGATTTTTACTGCCTGACTCAATATACAAAAAATTACTGAGTTAATCTCAGTTTAATCTCAGAAATATGGTTCATTCTGAATAGCTCATCTGTAGGTGCACTAAGATCAATGCTCTTTTAAAACTTAATTTGAAACCTAGGTGAGAAGGCCTTTTCCTTAGTTAGAGGCTCTGACTATTAGAGGCATTTTTTTTTTTCAACTTTAGGAGTTAGAGAAATGAATTAAAAACCCTCTTAAATGTTACCAAGGCTGTTATTTCTTTGGATAAATGTACATTTTATACATTTTAATCATTTGCTTGATATGCCTCATCTGTACTGTTTAGTCATTTATGTCTTTTCCGTATTATATTATTGAATTTGCTATTAAAAATTAGGTAACATTATGTTTGTATTTAATTTTGGTAGAGCTGGCTCTTCAAACCTTTCCTGGTTCTCAGACTATATCTGAGGGTCAACGCACTTCTTCCTAACAAATTGTGGCATGATGTGCAGAAATGCAATTGAAAAAAAGACATAGAGCTGGCTATTTGGAGAGCGGCTACTGTGCACCGACTACTAGATCTGAATACTCTGGGGGCATCCTTTGAAATCTGGGATTAGTGTGATTTATAATTGCGAGAAAAATGTACTGAAAGCAGAGGCCTGGCTTTCGGCAGAGTTGAGCACCCACTTAAAGTCAGTGGGAGCTGTGGGAATTCAGGTCCTCTAAAAATGCAGGTCTTTTTCGTTCTGCTCTTGCTTTTTATGCATGTTCTGGTAAAACCTTATAGGCCTTCTAGGAGTTTTTTGGACAGTAGATTTCCCTAGGGATGGAGTATCCCATAGCTGTCACTGCAGGGGTTTGTACAGCTTCCTCTGAAGCACCTGCTACTGACCGCTGCCAGAGCCAGTTGAGTGGACTAGATGAGCCAACATGGCCATGTTTATGGTGACACCGGGACATCCCAAGAGCAGAAATGCTCTGTGAGAAAGGAAGGCTACAAAGCAATCTGGTGACTTGCTGCTTTAATGCTTCTGTTCTGTTTTTCTCTCCCCTCTGTGTAGGTCTTTGGAGGTTATTGCTGGCCTGGAAAGTAACAGCAAAATCTTCACAGTCTACGTGCATGGGTTGCTGCAGCTACAGGTAAGGATTTGGCATGGAAATTGCAGCGAAGGCACCATTGAGGCCCCCTGAGATTGAATGATTTGCCTAAGGTGACAAAGGGGTAGGGGAGGGGTCTGTGTTAAGGCTGCAAACACAAATCAGATCTCTTGGCTCCTAGTCTTCAGGTTCATCCACCAAAATTCATCTTCCTTTGATGACGTGAAAATAACAACTCAGTATTTTGCACTGAGAACACGTCATCCTCATGTGGACAGCACACCGAAGAGATGGGAAAGCATCATTAATGATCTCCATCTCACAGAAGGGAAACTGAGGCACAGAGAATCATATGTGTAAGGAGGGAAGACAGCGCTTGACTGCTCTGACCCCTTGAGCAGTTCTCCCTCTTCCATCACCAGGCCCTCTCAAGACAAAGACACAACATGGCAGTGAAAAATCCCATCTCCTGCAGCCGCAGTATCTTACATGACTGATCCCTCTGGGGAGGGATCCCCATGTTCAGCCTGGCCCTACTCCTGCTGCAGTTCACCCTCCTTTTTACACTGGGCATCCCTGTCAAATTCCTTTCTCTCCTTCTGTTTTGCATGTGCAGGCTGGACAATACACCTCCATATTTGTGGATAACAGTGCGGGAGCTCCTGTCTCCATTCAGAATGGATCCGATTTCATGGGGATGTTCATGGGTGCATAACCTGGATAGGCTGCCCGGGGTTAGGGGAACAAAGATGAATGGAGGAGCCTCACAACGTATATTGGAGTGAAGAAACCTTTCCTTTGCCCCTCATCAACTGCTTCTTGTTAGCCTTCCTTTGCAACACAGCAAAGTAAGCAGCCTTTTTCCCTTTGCCGACACTACAACTTGCTTTTCAGAGGTGGCCACTTTTCCACATTCAGATCAGTTCTGCCTAAAGTATCCTTCAGTCGTTATTAGCAAAGAGAAGTAACTGTATATTATTGAAATGGTCTGTGCTTCACTCAAAGCTCACTGCACAATACACCAAGGTCTGGAAGTGCTGCATTGTAAATGGTTGTCTAATACACCAGCTCTTGTATCCAGCATGTCTCTGGTATAGATGGGTTTGGCTTGAGTTCCTTTGCAAATTAACTGACAAAGCAGACGTAAAAGAATGGATGTATTCTGTGTGTTTGGGAGGAAGGAACTGGGACTTTGCCAGCAAACTCTACTCATGTCATGCCTGAGAGGAGGTGAAAATCCCATCTCCTGTTGGATAACTGATCCGCGGCCTGTCGACTGCTTTATCTAATACCATGCTCAAGCGACGCTCAGTGTAATTGCAGGAGCCAGAGGACTGAAGCCACACCATTCCTTTGTGTTCAAGTAGTTCCTTAATCTCTTGATGAAGCTGAATATTTTGTGTTGGCTACAGGGTTATATTTTTCTACTAGGGTAAGACAGACAAGCAACAACAGTTCTAGCCAACTCTCCGCTTCCCTTATTCTTATGTTTTAGTAAGATTATATGTATGTATTTTTGGTCACATCATATATCCAGTATTCCCTCGGGCACCCCACAGCAAGTTGTAAATGTCAGACGTGCGGCGCTAGTGCCAATAGGTCTGGCAAAGTTCGGGGAACAGCGGCACCAGACCGACAATGAGAGCGCTGTCATCTTTTTATGGTGTGAGCTTGGCAATGGAAGAGCTGAAAGTATGAATAATAACATGGGGTGAAAGTCACTTCTGTATAAAGGATGTTGCACCTTATCCCCACGTGATGGTCTTAAATGATGCAAAACTCTCTTGGATGTCACCCTGAAAACACTGAGCAGGTCCAGACTTCTGCAGACCCAATAAAATAGGTGGTTTAGTGGGTGCTACCAGTCCCAAATTCACCCCAAGATGTGCAATTCTGACCCAAGCGGAGGTGTTGGGAGCTGTGGCTTCAGTGGGATCAGAATTTGAATCAGGATCTGCAGATTCAAATAGCCTTTGAGGCACATTGTATGGATCCTCGGTGTTAAATTCAGCCACCATAGATAGGATTTGGATGTTTCGTAATGCAACCACATCAGAAACCCTGCCTTGCAGGATGATGCTAAAAAGACACTGGTAAGGCAAAAAAGGAATTGAGAGTACTTTTAAACTGATGAGGAAAATTCAACAGATCCAAAATGGGTGGGTTTTCTGTGTGTGTGTGTATGTGTGTGTGTGTTGTCTTTTTCTAATCAGCCATGCTGTCTCTTCGCAATACAAGCTAAGGGCCCTCGTACACCATTTTTATGGGACCTATGCAAACCTGGTCCTCAGATGGATTTATAGAAAAGGACAATCAATATGCCTGGGTATTCAGTGTTCGAGATATGCTTGTCTTGAGTATTGTGAACAAAGATGTTGAAGTTAAAGCACTGGGGAGAGTAGACGGTTTTAAACCAGAAATTGCTACCTTCATTTCAGCTCATTCTAAACACATGGAGAAAAACAGCAAGATGGGAGCAAAAAGCTATTTGCAGTTTGCTAAGAATGTATTAAAATAGTATTGATTGGAAAAACTGGCCCTTTTTGTTCTCCTAAATGCAATAAACTTATTCAGCGTTGATGGATCAGTCCTAGATTCATAGAATCATAGAAATGAGGGTGGGAAAGAACTTCAGGAGGTCACATCTAGTCCAACCCCCTGCTCAAAGCAGGACCAGCCCCAACTACATCATCCCAGCCACGGCTTTGTCTAGCTGGGTCTTAAAAATCTCCAAGGATGGAGACTCCACAACATCTCTGGGTAACCTGGTCCAGCGCTCGACTACCCTCCTAGTGAGAAAGTTCTTCCTAATAGCCTACCTAAATTTCTCTTGCTGCGACTTGAGCCCATTGCTCCTTGTTCGGTCATCTGTCACCACCGAGAACAGCCCAGCTCCATCCTCTTTGGACCCCCCCTTCAGGGAGTTGAAGGTTGCTATGAAATCCCTCCTTAGTCTTCTTTTCTGCAGACTAAATAAGCCCAGTTCCCTCAGCCTCTTCTCACAAGTCAAGTCCCCAGCCCTCTAACCATTTTTGTTGCCCTCCGCTGGACTGTCTCCTATTCCCTACAGACTAGTGTGACCGTCGAGCATCCAGCAGCAGTACCAAGGTATGTATTACACTGAGTTAGCTACCCACTGCATCATATATACTAATGTCTCCCATGGAAGCTTTTGACTAGTGTGCTTGGTTGCTGGAATCAGGCAACCAGTGGTGGCCCACCCACTAATGGAAATGAATCCCCAGCTACCAAAGGGAAGAGGCAGTAGCCACAGGTTACGGTTTCTGGTCTCAAGAGAGCACATGCACGCACGCACATAAACGCACTCGGTTGTCAGCTAAATCCAAGCAGTGAAAACTGACCATTCACATTGGGTTGTTACAGAGTAGATGTAGCCAGGACGAGTAGCTTATAACCCAACATATATTTCTATACCATTTTATATTGTGTGAATATTTGTACTATACGGGGCTGTTTCATGCATGTCTTGCAGCGACATAATCACAGAGTGTTGTGCCACTCAACGTGTATTGTTATACGTATGGATTTTTGAACAAAGTTTCACTGTTCTTGGCAAATTGGAGTTGAAATATTTATTTTATCATAGAACTAAACCAGTTGTCTGACTCTGCCTTGTTTTTGTGTGTGTCTTTGAGCGACTGCTTTCTCCCACTCATAAACTCCCTCGGTTGGATCTGCACCATACGAGGTACCTGGAAGGACACAACCGTCCTTGTTGTTATTTGTATTAGCATCATGCCTGAAAGACCCAGCCATGATCATTGCCGCCATTGAGCTAAATGCTGCATAAACATGGAGCAAAATACAGCTCCCTCTCTGAAAACGCTCTAGACTAGGAGCCAGGCCCTATCTCACTGCCCAGCTATGTAAGTGGTACCCAGGCATCTCAGTGGGATCCTATTCTGCCCTGCCTGAGACCCTGAGAAACCATTAGTGCAACAGGCAAGTGAGATAGATCTCCTCCTCCACCTCATCCCTTTGAGAGACTTAGTCATAGGCTTGTTATAAAAATTGGTGCTTCACCCACTCTAAAAGGACTCCCCTTCACTGCCCAGTAGGATCTGGCACTTGCTAGATATAGGGGTGCAGTTGCACAGGAAGGGACCTTCCCAAATTCATGCAGGACGTCATCGTTAGAGCCAGGTACAGAACATAGGCCTCTTGTCTTTGGGTCTGGTGCTCTATTGACTACACAACACTGCCTCTCCAACATGGCCAACAAACAAATGTGCAGTGGCATACTCTTGGTGCAGAGAAATGGGTCACATTAAGGGTCCCCACACTAAGGGCTATGTTGTGGCTTCAGCCATCCATCAAATGAAATGTGGAAAAGACAATGGGCCCCCCAATGGTAGGACCAGGGTGAGGAAGATAAAAGGAGGGCGTCTTGGGAGGGAAGCTAGCAGGCATCTTGGCAAGGGAAGGCGGCGAAGAGCTGACGCAAGGTGCCTGTTTTCGGATGCAGTGCTGAGAGTGCACAGAGCTCAGGAATAATAGCTCCTAAAGTGAAAACAGAAGACTCCAAAGCAGGACATGCGTGCAACGAATGCATTGAAAGGCCTGAATGCTGTTTGGAGGCAGAAGAGATTGATGGTGTGAGAAGCAAAGTCTCAATGCTCCTCTGTTTGTAGCCGTAAAATTTATGGTCCAAGGAACTGCAAAAGCTTGGGAGAATGGGAGTTCAGTGCGAAGGAGAGGCTGTTTATAACCAGACAAAGCCAGAGCGCCTGAGCCTTGCGGATCAATGGCTGAGGGTATAAATCCTGCATCAGCAAGACCCAGAGGGAAGGGGGGAGAGGATGGGTGACGGCTCTTCCAGGGGCAAAAACAGAAAGAGGCACAACCTTGAATGGTGTTTTCTACTTCCCCAACCCAGTGAGATGCTGATGTTTGCAGGCTGACCGTAAGAGTCGTTCGTCTGCCGCACATACATCCACACATCTCAAAAGGCGGTTTATTTTACACTGCCGCTTCCCTGCTCATCGTGCCAACCTCATTTGAATACTTCTGGTCTTTTATATTTGAAATGCTCCATTCTGAAATTGTCCCCTTGAAAGCTATCACAGTCCATATTTCACATTAATTGTTTCAAGCCCTGCAATATGCTGTGGCGATCATCCAGTTTTTTGGGCCATTACTGAAGGCTACTGTATGTTGTACAGGGGGATAGTTCTAAGCAAATGATTTGGCAAAAAGCTTGTCTATTATGCTAAAGAAATTGCTGCCAGTGCCATTCAGATCAGCTTTAATCACCTCTGATCCTATCGTTAGCGATCCCCTGGCACTTGCCATGTGAATCAGGATTTGTCCTGATGTCTGTGGGCAACATTTCCCATGTTGATCAGTATGGATCATTCAGCTGGCTTCTCTGCCCCGCTGCAGAGGTGGCTGGATTTCACTGCCGCGAGGCATGTTGTCTGGGCTCCTACGAGATGAGAAGTCCTATGTAAAATATAAGGCAGAATTATTTGCGCTCCCTGTCCCTGCTTTGTTTCTTATGCATGTGTGCATGCATTTTTTTCTCTCTTTGGCTACTCAAAAAACCTGAGGCAGAATCGATCTAAGTTGTGCGGTTTTCTGTAAGCGGCATAGTTTAGATCGGCAGCGAACAGAGCACACATTTGCCCTTCGGTGCAGGGAGGGGCAAAGCTTAGACTGGGCTCCACCATTTTTAAACCAGTCTGTGCATGCCAAACTTCTGTTCCGTTACAGGTATAGACTGGTTTCTGATCAGTCCTACTGGGAAAAGGGCAATGTCTCTCTCTCATTCTGGATCTTTGTTCTGTGCGCCCTACCTTTGAACTCCATCGAACTGAAAGGGAGGAGCATGCCGCAGCGTCGCCTCCACGGTGCGGTATGAGCAGAACGAGAAACATGCAAACATTCACTGCATTTTTTCCAAACCTCTGAAAAGTTTTGGTTTGAATCATGGACAAAATTTCAGGCAGCGGAGGGACAGCTGTATTTTATCCCAACATGTCTTACTAAGGAGTGTGCGCTTCCCCCTGAAAGAGGCATGATCTCCATCCCAGCTCTGACACAGACTTCTTCGTGGTCCTTGGGAGAATTTTGCAGCTGGTCTGTGCCTCGGTTTCCCCAGCTGTAAAATGGGGTTAAGATTACTAACTGCTCCACTGAGGGGCTTGGGAGAGTGAATTAGATGGTGCTTGGAAATACCTCAGATCATTTACCTTGTCTGCTCTACCAAGCAGCAAAGCCAATGGCATCTAGGCACCAGATACTCATTTAAGATGATTTTTGTACAGGATACCCCAGGGTGGGCAATTATTTTGGGTGGAGGGCTGCTTACTGAGTTTTGGCAAGCCATTGAGGGCCACATGACAGGCAGCCAGGGGCAGATAAATAGTAATTTTCTAAATTTTTTAGGGGCCCCGCAGGCCGGATAGAATGGCTTGGTGGGCCACATCCAGATTTTGCCCACCCCTGTGATACCCCTATCTCTTGCATTGGTTAGCTTTTTAGTGGAGTTTTTCCCCCCTCCCCCTCATGCTCCCCTTCTCCCCTTGCAGTTTTCTCCTCTTCCTTCCTCTTCCATCCGGTGACCGGTCCAGTCTTTGCAATAACATGCGTCATTCCTTGTGCCCTCAATACAACTGATGCATAAAAGTTAACAGCCAGATACTAAACTGGTGTAAATCAGCCAGATGCTGCTGAAGTCAATAGCTCTTGGCTGAGTAATGCCAGCTGAGAGGCTGGGGACCATCCTTTTTGGCAGGCATGCCACAAATCAACCCTGCACCCTCCCGAGGTGCCACTCTGATTCTTTCCCCCTTCCCAGTCCTTTGCCCTGCTTTCTGCTCTCAGCCCTGTGCTCCCTGCCTGATCTGCTGCTCTGCTTTCTTCTTCCTTCCCTGTGCTCCCTGCCTAATATGCTGCTTTGCTTTTTGCTCCTGCCCTATTTACTGCTGTGCTGCCTGTCCCCTTTCCAACCTGCCGTATGCCATGTACAGAACCTGCCATGCCACTTCTGGCACCCGTGACGCAGGTGGCAGCCCATTGCATTGTGTAAGGTACAGGGGCTTTGAACTGGATTTTTTAAAATAAACTTCAGGGAACTAAAAATTCCTCTCTCTGTGCCAGTATACAATGCATGCCTGTGCTTTCCCTGGCTAATACCGTTCTCACTGTTACTCAGACACTCACATAAACTGAGACCACCTTACTATATAACCTCGATTTCAAGAACAATAAACGGAGCTGTCCCAGGATGAGCACTGATGCCTAAATGCAGCTCTATTATAATCATTATCTTTGCTAATAATTCCTTATTATAAACAGGGACCAGCTAAAAGTTTCCAGCTTGGAGCTAAGGTTCCAAAAAACCTTCCTGCAGCGTTTCGGTGGAGACGCCGCTGTTGAGTCTAAGGCCAAGGCTGCCCCGTGGTGCTAGCTGGCTCCTCCAGCTCCTACCACGCTGAGTGCCTGGACAAAAGGTGGCATGATTTCTGGTATCCAGTGCCAGGCAAAAGGCGATTGGCATTGCTTTCTGGGCCCTCTCAAGCCAACAGAAACCTGAAAAACAAAGGCCAGCTGGGATGACGTGAGTTTTTTGCACCCTGTTCATCCCAGCAAAGGGGCAGAGCTTAAGCGCAGTTTGTGCTTCTGGTAGCCAGGGCTGCCATTGCTGCTGGCACAGGGCAGAGCATGCTTCAGGGGTGTCTTTATGTAGCACTTCTGCTGGCCTAGCTCCTATGAGCCATCACTGGGATGCAGTATAGGTGGGACTCTATTTGCCACCAGCCTGCACCTAGGGGTCCCGCAGAAATGATCCTGTCCTGGTGTATAAGTGTGAGAAGCCAACTGCGGTCCCACTGTCCCTTTGTCTCAGAGCCTGCTGTCACCTAGACACCATGTCAGTCTAGGCCCTTTGCTTTCGGGGAGCTGCGTTGAGCCCCTCCAGCTGATGTCTTATAGGGCTACCAAGTAGGGCCACTCCCCAAGCTCGGCTCCATTTGGCCTGGTAGCTTAGCAGAGGAAGCCTCCCGAACTCCCAAAGTTATTCAGCCCCCGATCCCTCCCGCTCCTTTGCTCACTGCTTAAGAGAAAGAAAAGCAATCTTCCTGGCACCTAGACAGCACAAGACTCCCATCTCAGGCAGCCTGTGAATATTTTCCCTGGCTGGGAGCTGACAGGTTATGGGGTTTTAAACCCTATTCAAATTTCAGGTTTTGTAAATGATTTCGATGCCACACTCCAGACTGACTCCAGGGGTATTTATGTTGGATTAGCAGCAGATTGCCTGCCTTTCTTCACTTGATAGAAGAAAGCGCGGCGTATGTAAACTCTCCTTGAATGGCGTGCTATTAAGCTTGAAGCAAAATGATTAGTTTGTCTTATAAAACTCCGTTATAAATAGGGACAGGTTATAAATCACTCCTGCGGACGATGATGAAATTGCACAGCGATGGAGAGGGTTCCCCCAGCCTCTCGACTTGCAAGCAAGAGCAGGAGGAGACTGCTAGTTAGACAGTTAGTTAGTCAGCCTTCAAGGAACACTGCTGGGAAAGATGAAAACTACTCTGAGGCGATGGTGGCCATGAAGAAAAGGAGGTGAAGCGGGTCCAGGCTGTGTTTTGGACCTCTAATACTGCAGGACACTAGAATGATGCAGGGACTATAATCAGATTTGTGTTATGTATGTTGGTGCATGGAGAAAGGCCTCTAGAGAGAGTTTTGTGGGACAGAGACCCTCTGGAAATTACACTGGAGTTATTTCTCTGAAAACGAGTCTGCCCTCCAACGAGGCTGTTTTCTTTGCAGCTTCAGGTCCTTTGCACCCCCGCAAAGGAGGGGGTAAGCTCTTCTGTTGGGATAGGGTCACAGTCTTTGTTTAATGTGCAGGTCACAGGTGTAAATGGGCACCGATGCTATGAGACAGGTGTATTCAATAGGGAATCATTTCCTGGCAAGGAAAGGATTAAAGCCATTCAATAAGGACACCCCTCTCCCCACACCTAGCACTCAGCTAGATAGAGAGATGGCAGGGCAGATGTTTCCAATAATCATATCTATTCCTGGCACCTGAGGCCCTGTGGGGTGGGAGATGTCAGTCTGCAGGGTGAGTGTCTCTGGTCTTCCTTTGTGCTTGGAGAAGCCCCCTCCCCAGGAACCAGGGCTGCAATGAGCTTTGTGTTCAGAGAGGGCACTTCCTCCATGGCTTTGGTGGTGAATTCTTTTTTAAAATGCCCTACCCTGGCAGGTAGAGCAGGGCTGCGAGGGGTGTCCTTTCCTATCCTTTCCCTGGGCAGTTGTGTTTGTTCATAAACTCTGGTTCCCAAGAGAAGTGCCCTGGGTACCCTCCAGCTATGCCCCAGTAGCAATCCAGGGGCACGGTATGGGGGAGAAGGATAGGGGGGTGCCAGCTGGGTGAGCAGCCTCAGCAGCTGTTCACTAGAAGCAGGGTTTTCTGGCAGCTAGGGGTGTTGGGAGGGCCCAAGGGCTGGGTGCTCAGAGGAGCTCAGCCCTTTCCAAAACAGATGACCCCTTAAGATGTCATAAGCTGGAGACTTAGGATTGTGAGGTTGAAATACTTGAGCGCCTGAGCTGGGGCTTGAGCTCACACCAGTTCAAGGATTGATGAGGGATTTCTCATGGCCCCAGTGCAAAGTCTTCAGCCAAGCCTGTCTTCAGGGTGGGTTCACGGTGTCATGAGATTAGCATCACAGCGGTGTCTGGTTTTCTGTTCAAACCACTGTTGTATGTGGTACTATCTCTGCTCAGTGGCTCTGGGATCCAGCTGCTCTGTGATCACAGAGAAAATACTCCTGTGCCCAAGCCCTGTCCTCTGGCCTACCCTGCAAGTGTCCTCTGCTCCTCATGGCAAAAGCCCCTTTTGCTCCAGTGCCACAATCTCCAGTTTCCTTCATAAAATTGTTTGCTTAGGTAATGATTTGGAGAGAGAGAGAAATGCAAGTGCATGTACAGTCAGGCATGTGTGAGTGCAGGTAGGGTATATGGCTGTGTATCTATGCAGATGCACGTGTCTGGATGGGACTGGGTGTGTTAATGGAGCTGTGCATTTTTGCACGATCCTGTGGGGTTGTGTGTGCCTGTTATGGATGTAGCCAGGCAAGGCTCTTTGGGTAGAAATTATATCTTGTATTAGACCAACTAAATAGTTGGAAAAAAGTTGCAAGCTTTTGGGCACAAGCACCCTTCGTCAGGCATAGGGAGAGTCTGCTGGTGTTATGTTATAGATGTAATCTTTTGGGTGTCTCTGTATGATGGTGAGCATAGCAACACACGTGTTCATGCATCATGGAAGCATACTGTATGTGCATGGAAGTGTGAGCTCACCTGTGTAGTCCCATTGTGGCTGCATTGGTTTTATGTGTGTGACGTGTTTGCAGTTGAGTGCAGGTGGTGGATGTGTGTGCTTCTGTGTGGCCAGGTATGTGTAAGAATGAGTGCATGTACGTGATGCTGCATAACCGCATGTCTCTTGGACACATGTGCCTTTCATTGTATGCAGTGGGGGAGGACAGTTGAATGCTGAATGTTGGTAGGGAAAGGAAAATTCCTGACATAAGTGGAATAAAACCAACATAAATCTCACAACAAAGCGTTCAAAAAGGCAATTTGGAACATGCCACAATGGCAACACAGATTCCTTCCCCACTAACTTGCTCCCAGACAGGAACCAGCCTGTTGTAAATAATGTGGAGGCAAAGCCCAGGATGCATTTATCACTGTCCCATGCGCCTGCTCCAGTGTCATAAATCCCCCACTTTAAAAAGATCAGGGTGATATATTCTACTCCAAGCCTATTCTTTCCCTCACTTGGCTTCCACCTTGCCAAACCTCCCTCCACCTCCTTCCTTCAGTCTCTGCAGATATAGACATTGCCTCAATGACACTGTTTTTTTGTACGAGAGCTCAAAAAGTTGAAAGTTGGTAGAAATCCAGCAACTCTGTGAAAAGCTTCTTCTACCATCAGTTCCCAAGTGCTGAAGGGAGCCCTCCTAGGGATGCTGACCAGCAAGAAGAGGAAACTGGGTTACTTTTTGAACAAGAGCTGCCGTGAAGACCCGTAGAGTCTATGGAGGGTTTGTACAGCGCCTAGCACAATAGAGTCCTAGGAGTGCTCTCCTGTGGGCCTACAGTTGGGATCTCAGGGGGCTCCCACCATATAAGTGATATGTCGAAGTAGGCATGTGTCTGCGAAAAAGGATCGACACATTAACTAGCATCTCTGAGATCCCTGAAAGGAAATTCAGACCCTGCAGGACCTTCTTAAAATTCTCTTGTGCAGCAAAGTCCACAGACACGATCCAAGCGGAGACCCCTCTTAGCAAAGCAATGAAGCTCATGCTCGTATCCAGACCTAGGGTTCAGATTGAGAGCGAGACTGCGATGTCTCTTCTGGGAGCAGAGCTCCAAGCTGCAAGGGCTGTTTGCCCTGTGGTTGGAAGTGCAACCGTTGCACAAGCAGTCCTGCTACACTTGCTTTAGTCTAGGACCGTGGATCTGGAAAAGGCTCTCAGTCCCCTGCATTCTCGGGCAATCATTCACCAAAGGGATGCCCACCGTTGCCACTTCAGCCCATCACCACAGCTACCAGGAGCAATAGCCAAAGTGCCAACACCGCCCTAAACGTACGACTAGAAAAGGGTTCCTCACAGGCCATCAATCCCAGTTTTATGCCTTTGCGGGGCCCTGAGAAATATCCGTTCTCTGTAAGCACCAGGTTTAGGAAAATCCGGCCGAAGCATTTCAAGGCTTTTGTGTGGTTTTAAGTCCATATAACATAAGTCAATCACACCCCTTCATCCCACGCTAGGGCTGAAGCATAAGCCCATTTAGACATCACCATAACCACATAATAACTTGGTTTCTCACACACGCAGTTAAGCTTGCCCATGCAGTTCCCATGGCCCCATAATTACCTGGATCTATACATCTGCTGAAAAGTAAGTTGTGAAATGTCTATTGCACCTTTCCTTCACCTGTGAAATTGCTCATATAATTAACACAGGGAGTTCATGGAGATAAAAGTGGAGAGGCTTAAATGTCAGTGTAAAAATAAAATACTGAATGTTGAGATGTTCCCAGTGGCTTTTAAGATTTTTGAGCGTTTTTTGGCTCATACCTCTCAAAAATCCTCTCTCTCTCTCCTGACCTCTGTTAGCCATCTTTCCTCTTTCAACCCTGTCCCTACTTGTTATCCTCATGCACCTTTCTTGCAAGACATCCAGCAAAATGTTGGAGTGCTCTAATTGATGATCCTTCATAACTAGCACCTAGTAATAATGGGCTAGGTTTTTAATCTCTTACATAGCAGTTCTTCACATGAGCAATCTCATGGTTTTCAAATGAATAGTCCTAGTGTCAATAAGGACCCCACAGTGCTCTGTGATACAATGCTGGAAGAGCTTGTTCCAGTCTCATAATTAAGGTTGATTTGAGCTTTGTCTCTTTAAATGCATCCTTAGTCGCTTATGAAGGATGCTGCCTATGCTCTTTCAAATTCAATAAGCATCCCAGGTGCCAAATCCCATGTCCCAAATGCCATATGTATCCCAAAAGCTGTAATATTCATTCTCTGAGTACCAAATGGATTTCCTGAAAGCAGTGATGATTAGGGCTGGGTGAAAAATTTTGGCCAGTAGTGATTTGACCCAAACATGCTGTCTTGTGGGGGAACATTATTACAGAATTTGAGTCAAATTCAATGTCCACCTACAAAAAATAGTGGGGGGGGAAGAAATAATTTCAGAAAATGGAAGCATTTTGTCTTGACTTTTTTTTTTTTTAATGAAAAGTTTCAGTTGGGAGGGGGATATTATAAATGGCTTTTTCATTTTAAAACTGATTACATTTCAAAGAAAATTATTAAGACAAGGATTTTTTTTGTGGGTGACGTCTTTTATTGGGCCAACTGCAGGGTTGGGGGAGTCAGATGAGCTATGTAATGCAATGTATGCACAACCTGGTGAAGAATACCTTGCATTCAAAGGCTTTCCTAACTATATCCCAACCCTGCGGTTGGTCCAGTGAAGATTTTACCCACAAAACTCCTTGCCTCTTGCATAATTCCTGGCCCATCATGGCGACACCATCACTCCAATGGTACTAAAAATTGTTAAATTTCTCATTTTTTTTTTATAAATGATTAAATAACCCAAATACTGCCTGTTGGAAGCAGTGAATTTTCAGTTCAGTCCCCTGTGGTGGTGGTGATATGAGAATCCAATGATGATAGAGCCAGCCAATTAAAGTTACCCTCAAATTATCTGCTACCAACAAGATGTGCTTCTGTTTTTAGCTAATCACTCAAACCTCACATAAGTCACAAGCTTCTCCCCAACTTCTTGGAAAAAATAGTCCAGAGATGGATCCCCAGTTACCCTCAGGAGGCGTTGTCTCTGTAGGTGTGGGGTGCATAAACCAGACTCTAATCTCCCGTATCCGGGAGGTACTATAAAACAGGGGTGGCCAACCTCTGGCATGTGTGCCACAAGTGGCATGGGCAGCCTCTGTGTGTGGCATATGACAGATCAGGGAGGAGACAGGCAGCACCAAGGCAGACAGGGTAGGGAGCAGACAGCAGAACAGCAGATCAGACAGGGAGAAGAAAGCAGAGCAACAGATCCGGCAGGGGAAGTTTCCTAGTTTCATAGTGCTTAGGGTTGGAAGGGACCTAACCAGATCATCGGGTCCGACCCCTGCCCCCGGGTGATATCACCCCAACCAAATATCTATCCAGCCTCCTCTTGAAGACCCCCAAGGTAGGAGAGAGCACCACCTCCCTTGGGAGCCCATTCCAGAAGGAGTCAGAGTGGCACTTGTGAGGGCATAGGGCTTAATTTGTGGCATGCCTGCCCAAAAAGGCTGGCTCCCACTGCTGCCGAAGATGTTTCATCCGACTTTGCACCTGCAGTAATGACGATATTAATTAAAAAACCCAGAACAATGCAACCAGAGTTTGATTTAACGCAAGAATAAGTTTGTCTTTGTGAGAAACAGCCCTGGTCTTGCCTTCTTGCCAAAGAACTCATCTGTTTATCTCCCAGGTTAACACTCAAACCTAAAAAATATTCATCAATAGAGAAGGATCCTGACTATATGAAGTTACAGGGGTGTGACTTAATGCCTCTCAAGCAGTGACTGCAAGCTCTTTAATAGAAAAGGACTTGCTTGTTGTTCTTTGTCCAGCGCCCAGCACGGGGGTGCTACCTTCATGCAAAGAAAAGCTGCTCCTTCTGGAGAGGTAGCATGAAGACATGGCTATCCTCCGTTTTCTATCTTCTATATACTTGGCTCCATCACTCATTTCCTACATGACCTTTTGTTGTCTCTCTTTGCCCTCTGGTTATATGGTGAGCTCTCCGAGGCAGGGACTGTGTCTCATTGCACTTACAAACAGTGCCTGGCCCTGACCTTGGTTGGGACTGGCAGGAAATATCATAACGCAGATATTAAGTAGTAACAAAGTCCAAGCTTTTCTTGGACTTTAATTCACAGTCCTGTGAAAAACAAGGGGGGAAAAAAATAGCACCATGTTTTTAATCTAAGCACAGAGCATCAGCTTGGGTGTCCAGGTTTTGCCTCTCAGTGTTTATGCAGCCTTTGTGGGCAATAAGTCAGGATCTTTAATTCTTTTATAAGGCACCTGCTTATTTGTTTGCCTTGCTTCTTTCTTCTTTTAGTTCTGTTTCTCTGGCAAATAAAATACTTTCTCTTCTAGTTCAGCAATCTGTCTTTGTACCTGCTCATCTCCCATTTGCCCCCTGCCCTAGAGGTGGCTGCATTTCAATGATGCTGCGTACGTGGCTTGCGAAGTCCTTTAGGAATAAATGTCCTATTGAGATGTAAAATATTATCATTCCAATGACCCCAGCTTATTGGGGAGAGACAGAATGACCGCTTGATTATATCTGGAGGAGAATCTGGTTCTACAAATCAGGACGTGAGGTTGTTGGCTCTCGCTCCCTTTTACAAAATTGTTCTTCGCAGTATGCTTTCTTGGAACTTCTTTTCCTGAAAGAGATGAGAGAAGAGACATTTAGGACGTGCTGACATGGGTAAGCTAGACCCAGGCTGGGTTACTGGAAGGTAATAAAATAAAAGTATTTGTCAGGGAAGGAAGGGGAGTGAGTCAGGGCTGAAAGAAGGAGCAGAACTTGGCCCTGAATTCTAACTCAGTCTCTCCTTCCATGGGCAACGATGTGCCTCTTTGTTTATAAATGCATAGCACCACCGTCTAGCATCTTTTTGACAGCAACTTTGGGAGGATCTTCATCTGAGAGGCACCAGGAAGCCCAAGGAATAGGGATCCAACTAGCCACTCCAAACTGCATCTAAAGCAGAGTGGATAAATCTGTCCTAGTCCCAGAATCAAGGGTCTGCATAGGATTCTGTTGCTGCTTGAGCCACTGACCATGGGTCAGTCACTTAACCACCCTGTGCCTCAGTTGGCCCTCCTGGAGAATGGGTACAACACCCACCCACCTCACAGAAACATTTTGAGGCTGTGTAAATGAATGTTAGTAATACTTTATTCCGGATAGCATGACAAGAAGTGTTAGAGCAGGAGATTGCCAGAGGAGGAGTGCTTAAATGAGTAGGTTCCACAGCAACTAG